>NW_021632854.1:0-600000 GCF_004799145.2 Neltuma alba | reverse complement strand
TTCTTCTTCCTGTTCTTGCACACCAGAAACCAAGTAGTGACTTCCAATATGAAAGCCACACAGCCCAATGAAACTATAATACCAAAATAAGCATTCTTCCATGTCCCATGATAAGAGCTTGAAATGGAGAAACCTTTGAACATATCGAAGATGGCAAGAACGATGACTCCATAGCCAACTACATAGTGGAAAATGTTCCAAAAGATTCTGTCTTTGTCATCTTCCTTAGGCCTGTAATTCAAAGCAAGCACGATTTGAAAAGTAGAGGCAAAGAATATGGCGAACCCAATGTAGCCGTGAACAGAAAATTGTTCACTCATAATTCCAATGTAGATTCCTAAAGCCAATCCCGTGGTTCCAGTTAAGTATGCCAGAACCTGGCAAGCCATGTGCAGATTAAACCAGGAAGATTCAGTAGCTTCAAATGCTCTCAAATAACGAGCCATCATTGCCCCAATTGGCATCAGAATCCCCCAACCTATTCCACTCAATATTCCATGAACCTGACCAAGAAACGCATTAAAAACACAATCCATATATATATGTGTGTGTGTATGTGGCTGGTTTAAACAAAATGTTTTTGTAGATATTTAAGAAGTGAACAGGCTTACTTTTCTGATTGAATTCTCTGAGTTGTCTGAATTCTCATTATCATCATTGGAAACTTGGACTGGGACAAAATCTATCTGACTAGAAGAACTGATATTTGGTCCAGCTGAAAAAGCGTCATCATTGATCAAAGTGGAATTCTCAGGAATCTGAAACTTGGAGTTTGAAGAAGAAGAAAAAGAATGATAGTTGCAGGCAAGAAGTGATGGCGAGTCATTACAAGACTGTGGTTGTGGCTGTGGAGTGGCTGAGGTGATGGTGAGAACACTGAAGAACAGAAACAAAAACAAACGAAGCTTCCGAAAAGAATCCATAAAGAATACAGAGAGAAAAGGAAATACAAGTTTTGGGAATTTTGGAGTGGGATAATGCAATGCATCGTACGTTGTTTAGTTAATTTATAGACCCATGAAAATGATTGCGTAGCGTAACTTATTTCAAAATCACACTTTGAAAACTTGATTTATCAAATTTATTATACTTGTTGTTTTCATTTTCAAGGAATTTTTTTTTGTATAACTCAAAATATCATCAAGTCATTTTAGGTTTGAAACTAATTTTTTTCAAACCGAGAGCATAAGATTAAAACCCTTTCAACAAGTGTGTTTTTTAGGATTTGAATTTGTGTTATACTCTTTACGAAATGAGACTGCTTATCATCTCAATTAACAACTCATTTGTTTTTAAAGATTTTTTTTAATTAATACTAATATAGTAAAGGGAGGATGATCATAATAAGGAACTAAATTTTGAGAAAATAATTATGCAAAAATCAATCGATATTTCGATCGGTTTAATTAATTCAATAAATTCAGTTTACGTACGTTGGATAATGCTGTGCTTTTAATTTTGTATTTATTGTTTAGCACGATTTGTGATTATCAAGAAAGGGCTGACGAAAAATAGAAATTATAGAGAAGTGATGAATATTGTAGGATGATGTATAAAATATAAGACTCTTCCCTATGGAGATAAGATATGGAAAAATCGCGATTAAAAGGAAATAATTTAAGATATTCATGAGTGCGATGTGACTTAATTTGCGTTTAAGAAAACATGTGAACTACATTTAATTTAGCGTGCGTGACTCTAATCTCATTAAGACTGACGCATGAGATAGTTTTAAATTACCATTAAAACTATAATAAACTACAATAGAAAAAGCAAACCTATATATTAGTAATTATTTAGTTGTTAGCTACTAGTATAACTACCTAGTTAATTTATATATATAGGCTATAAAAATATATATTATTTAATACTCATAATTTTGTACTCCTTAAAATATGCGTCAATCTGCGTTGAGCCAGATCTATTCCTTTATTAATAAAAAAAATGTTTAAGGCCAAATATATATCGGCATGCTTAATTATGATAAATATGAATTATATGCCATTAATTAATTAAAGAAGACACACAAAATTAAGAAAAGAGGACAATAATTTTGAATATAAATTAATATTGATGTTGATGATTTTCACGTGCACGAAAGAATTTGAAGAATCAAAGGAGTATAATTAATCTTAAAAATGTATTACAAATCTAGTAGCACAAAACAACATATATAATAATCCTAGGAATATCCCTAACTTATGACTCAATCATATCTCCTGGTGTGAAGCAACGTTGTCATCCTCAGAAATCTCCTTCTTCTGGTTCTGATTGTTCCTCCTCTTGCAGGCCAGAAAGCAACAAGTAAGGACTTCTAATACGAGAGCCAGACAGCCCAGCGAAACAATAATGCCAAAATAAGCATTCTTCCAACTATGGTAATAAGAGCCTGAAATGGAGAAGCCTCTGAACATGTTGAAGATGGCGAGAGCGATGACTCCATAGCCAACCACGTAGTGGAAGATGTTCCAGAAGATTCTGGAACCGTGACGCTTGTGTGGTCGGAGGAATACAGCGACCAGGACTTGAACAGTGGAAGAGACGAAGATGGCGATTCCGATGGAGGCATGAAGAAAAGCAGATGGAGAGAGAGAAGAGAGAGAGAGGTTAGAGATGAAGAGGCCGAGAGCGAAACCAGAAGTGCCAATGAGATAAGCAAGAATCTGACATGCTCTGTGCAAATGGAACCATGTTGATCCAGAAGCTTCGAATGCTTTTAGATAACGAGCCGTTATTGCTCCCATTGGCATCAGAATTCCCCACCCTATTCCATTCAATATTCCATGAACCTGAAACCAAATTCAAATTCCATTAATCAAACGGTTATTAAAACATGACTACTATTCAAGTCATAGATCTAAGAGCTTCGTAATTAAGTTATAGATATTCAGTAAATTAACTAAATCAGTTATTTGTAAAACACGTATATTTGTTTCCTTAAAAACATCCTTTTTAATTATTTGAATTGGAAGTTACCATGTTTTAATAGAAAAATACAGATTGAAAATATCCTCTATGTGCTGTCAGTATAGGTAATTTGAAAAAGTAGAGAAAATTGCAAAAAAAAAAAAAAATCACTGAAATAGAAAAATTACAAATAGAGACTTATAACAATATTAGTATGGGTTTTAATAATAAAAGTACAGGTTTTGATAACAATTTTTGTGAACGTCCCTATTTTTACTTTGGTGGTCTTTTTTTAAGATTTTTTCAAAAAAAATTATAAATTTAAAAAATACATTTAGAACTAAAACATACCTATATAAGAACATTACTGCCTTCCTTCAATTTTTAATATAATAGCTATTTAACTAAAATAATTTTATGTAACATTAGATTATATATTGATAAACAAAGTGAATTAAAATTTTATATTTAGAACAAAATTTAATAGCCAATTAGTTTTCAAGAGGTATTATATAATTACATGCTAAATTCTACACAGAATTAACAAATTTAGAAATTCTAAACTTATAATGATTTTAGCAATATGTCACGTAAGAGAGGGAGAGGGAGAGAGAGATCATAGACTTACTTTTCTGATTAAAATAGATCAGCAGAGAAGAAGTACTGAGAGAAGTTAATGGAGAATCTAGGAGAAGTAGGGTTTTATGAATGAGGTCTCGTCGATCGCTTGTTATTTATAGAGGCTGGTTGACCAAGAAAGATATCAAAGGAAATATTGGAGAATCTTTCTTAATTAATACAAATATAGGAAAGGATAAGAATTCGTGATAAAATTCATAAATCGTAATCTATATGCATATCTATATTGATATAATTAGTGAGAGATATGAAGTAAGAAGTGGTACAAGTTAAATCTAAATTTTAAAGTTTAATAGGTTTTCATTAAGTTTATTATTTTAATTTTCATTGATTAGTTTTCTTAGAATTTAGATAAAAACGCAATAAGGCGGTGATTAAGTAATAATAGATTTTTTTCACAAAATATTTAAAAAGTTTTATGAAGGTTGAATAATTAATATATTTTAACCAGACAATTTTGCGAAATGCTAGCTAGATAGTAGATCGATTAATTAAGATAGATTTGTATCTTTCAAGCATGACTGAAATATGATTGATAAAAAAAAGATTGAAATATGATTTATATAACATTTATTAAATGAAAACTATCTACGATTTTATCTAAGACTAGATTCGTTCGTGTTGATTATATATAATCTTTTTATTTGTATAACAAATTTTACGACTGGAAAAAAATAGGAATTCTATATACATAGGACATTTTTGGCAACTCACTATATGCATTCATCGATATATATTTTTTATAAAGGGAAAAGGTCTATGACTATGATATATGGTGTTTTATTTGACAAATACTATATTTTATTTTACTAACCGCTTCAATCTTAGTTTATAAGTATTGATACCATAGCCAGTCGAATCTTGATGAACGCGAATCGATTTTGAAGATCTTTATTCCTTTTTATTGCGCAATAAAGTAGGGTTATGAGAATTGATACCCACACACGTTCTTTAGATAAATTATATGATGATATTTTTATTTTGCAATTACTATTATTTAAACTATGATATTTTTTGTACCGAAAAATTTTCTGTAGTTAAAAAATCTTGATAGACAGGCCGTTAAATCATTTATTTAATCGTTTTTAGGCAAAAAAAAATCCTAGTAGAAATAAAATTTCTGTTTGTAAAGAAGATTTATAGTTTCAAAAGGATTTTGAATGAGAATTCCACACAAATTTAATAATTTTTTCTAATAGCCAGCTAATAGAAAATTACAATAGCGTTAAACATCTGTAAAAAAAATAATTACTTTTTTTTATCTTTAAAGGGAAAATGATAAAAACAAAAGAAGCTAAAAATTATTAAATCCTAAATTAGGCTTAGCAACAACTCTTTATTTTGTATTGAGAACATTGAATTTGTAAATGTCAATAAATTTTTGTTGCCATTTCTTATTTAGTATTTAGTAATTTTTAACTTCTTTTTTATTATTTTTCCAAAAAATAATGACGATGTTTTCATTTTTTGCAATTATTTTTTCTTTTTCAAGCTCCATTGGCACAATTATTTATTCCAATTAGTACGTGCTTGCATAACTTAAGATTAAAAAGGTGTTTAAATGAAAATCAAACCTTAGTTTTAAAAGTAATTTTACAGACAGCATATGAAATAAATATATGTAAGAGTTTATTTTGATTTGCGAAAAAATACTTTTCAAAAGCACCTTTGCCAAACACCTCCTAAATAGCATCAAAGAAGTGTTTAAGTAAAAACCAAACCATAATTTTAAAAGTAATTTTATAGTATACAAAAAAAGATTTTGTCTCACTTTACATAATTAAAAGTTCTTTTTCATTCATCCAGACGCCCCTAAATTATAGACAAACCATATAAAAGCTTGGGTGTAAGAATGTTTCTACAACTTCACACTACTTCCAGCATACAGAAATTTCAACTTCTAAGTTCTAACTATGCTCACAGCCCAGGGAGGGGGGAAAAACAGAGCTTATTGCTTTAGAATGACTTTGTCAGGTGTCCCAGATCATCACAACTGCTATAACTGCAATGCCCAACGAAACTGCAAGAAACTTCAATGTTGGTGTGTCAGCCTTGGTAGGGTTTTGAGGTATGTATCCCTTTGCCAACAGATGGTTTATTGATACATAAATGAACACCCCACAAGCCAGACCCATTGATATGGCAAAAATCCAGTCAGCGACAGGGCCTTGAGTTGTGGCATCGATTACGATTCCGATGGCGACGCCAATCGGGCTGGAGATGGCGAAGGCGAAGGCATAAGCCGCGCAGGATAGCAAGGGACGATTTGGCATCATCCTGAGGAGAGCTATGCCCATAGCTATGGCTGCAAATAGCTTGTGAAGAGAGATTGTCCATAGAGCTTTCCATGCATCACCTTTTGTCTCTGCAACTCCAATGGCTATGCCCTCAAATACAGAATGAAAACACAGCGCAATTATCAGCAATAGGGTGTCTCCAAGTGAACTGGCAGATGTCAGAGCAGGGTTTGCAAGGTTGTGGGCATGGTGGACCTGTTGGCACAGCAGCAGCAGAAGAAGAAGAACCTACTGTTAGGTGCAAGATGATGAAAAGGCCTAAATGAAATAAGCAAATTCTTGTTGAAGTTGAACTATTTTTGCAAGCTTCACACCTTGTTAGAATAGAAAATTTAGAAGGTAAGAGAGTCCAGCAAGCAACAGTAATTATTTCTCTCCACTAGCGTAGTTTAGTACATCAAAAGTAGAAAAACTTTTGACATTGTTTTACAAAAGGATATGATTTGGTTTTGGAGTATTTTTTATCATGCCTTGTTTTATAAAAGGTTTAGCCTTGAAGCAAGAATGATTCTGCTGAGCAAACATTTCATTGGTATATTTCTAACCTGGTGTTGTGACTGTGAAGTTAGACCATTGCTGCTTCCTTTGCCTGCCTCAGCCCCTGTGACCAGAAAGAAAGTTAGGATATGTGAAAAGAAAAGGAGGAAATAAAGGATGTTACAGAGTTTCAAATTAAGACTTCTTGAATAGTTGTCTTGTTCCATTACAAATGATACAATTCTCTGATTTAAAAGATCCAGTCTAGGATGTTAAATTGTAAAAATCAATCAGTTGTCATAACAGAAGAAGAAGAAGAAGAAAGTGAAATTGCATCAAAACACAAAGTGTGGGCAAACAATCAAAGCAACAAAAGAAGGCGGAATCACGGGGACATATTCAAAATAAAGCCACCAAATTAACATATGTATCCAAAACATTAAACTCAGTAACAGGTATTCATAGTTTCATCCAAAACAGTGCTCTATTTATACAACCACAAAATCTTGAATGTCTCGCAAACATTTTCAAGATTTCAAGCAAAATTGCAGTCTTCTAAAGTGTTCAAAACTCAAACTAGTTATATAATAACAGTTCATTGGCCAAAGACCATGAACGATTAAAGTAAATCAAACTTTGGAAGAAAATTCCAGTTTTCTCAGCAGCCAAACAGCATAAAACCCACCAGTGACGAACAATTAATAGTATGAAACAGTAAATAACCAACCTCGAAGCTCAACATCAGCCCCAACACCGTTCATATCACTGCTCTGCTTCGCAAAGATGGAGGCAATCACACAATCAGCCATCATAGTAATTAAGTAACCCGCACAAGCCAACATGAAGGCGAAGGGATACTCTTTGTTAGTCAAATCCTCGAACGTCTCGTTGGCGTCGCTCAGAAAATGCATCATTGCAGTACCAAGAAACACACCGCCCGCAAACTGAGTCCCCAAAACCAAGAACCCCTCGTTCCATTTCCACACGTACGGTGAAACCCCAGCGATGAACGTGGCAAAGAATACTATAATCAAACACCAAATTTTAGCCAGAATCAAGGGTCCTGATCGCAGGTCATGATGGTCTTCTTCGGATCCCCGGGCATCATCATCAGCTCCACCGCCGTCGTCGTCCTGGTGGCCGCTGTGGGCGGAAACAGAGAGCACCAGAAGAAGGAAGAACAGAGAGAAGAGCAAGAAGTGGAGAAAGCGAGACATTGCTGGGAAAAACCGAAGGAAATTGCAATAGCAGAGACAAAGATAACATTTTGATTGACGACTTAGATAATTTATATGAAAATCTGGGTCAAGGGGTTTTGGAGGCTCGTGAAATGCTGGCAGGTAGAAACTTGTACCGCAGAGATGAAAAGGGCAAGAGAGAGAGTGTACTGCGAGGAAGACGATATTGAAGACTGGGAAATTGATGTGTACTACAAAAGCTATTACAGAGATGAAATTTCAGATAAGGTGGGTCCAATGAATCCATCCAACTACCCCCAACGCCGGGTTGTTGAACCCGTCAAAAACCGATCGAAATAGCTTGTTGATCTTTTTTCTGGGTTGTGGTCCTTGGAATCGAATGTAAATGAACTAAAAAGTAAAAACACACAAAGCGTTCCATATACGGCAAACGAATTGTTGCTGAAGTTAATTTTGGGGGCTCATGCAGGGAATAAATATAATAATACTTCCGATTCTAATTATAAAACTTAGTTGACTAATTTGAAGAGATTAAGAAAAGAAGTTAAATTAGTTATTTGTAATAAATAGGCGTTGTCTTTCCTAAAATATCCTTACTAATCAATTATATTAGTTAGAACTATAATTATTAAAAGGACTATCTTGAAAAAAATACATAAATATGAGAGACAAAATGCATCAGGATTTTATATTTAGAACCAAAATAAAAGTCAAACAGAATCTTATATTAAAAACCGGAAGTAGTATGAGATAGCATCGAGCACAGGACGGAGTTGTTATGGACAAAAATGAAAAGAAGTCAATAGTAGCTTTAATTCTTAATATAACATTTTATTTGATTTTTATTTTAATTCTAAATATAAGATTCTAATTTATTTTATTTTTTATATTTATATATATTTGTAAAATAATCTATTTAATAATAATAATTCTAATCAATATACTTAATTAGTGAAAATATTTTTAAAAAAATAATACCTATTTATTATAAATAACTAATTTAATTTATTTGTTTAATCTATTTAAATTAGTAAATTAATTTTTACATTTAGAATTAGGCAGTATTATAATTTGAATAGATGAGCGGCGTGACTTACGACTAGTGCAGGACGGGCTTCACGCGGTTTGAGCAATCAATTATCAAGTCTGTTTTTTTGATTGTAATGCCAAATAATATCAATTGAATACTCTCCGTCCTGACCGACTTATTTATTGAAGTAAGTTAAGTTAGTTATTTATAATAAATAAGTGTTGTCATTCCTAAAATATCCTTGCTAATTAAGTATATTGGCTAAAACTATCATTTTAGAAGGATTATCTTGGAAAAAATATAAATATAAGAGACAAATAGATTGGGTCTTTTATAAGTCAAATTGGGTCTTATAATAATAATATTATATCTAGCAGGGAAAGGGAAAAACACACGTATCGTGATGTTATATCATGCCTCGCATTAAGGGGAACTACTTGCTTTTTTTTACCAGTGAGACTGAGATCAAACTTACAATCCTTTATCAAGAAATTTTTTTCATATTATTAGATTATAAGATTATTGAAGAAGTATTTGAATGAAAATCAAATTATAACTTAAAAAATAATTTTACGACATATAAAATAAATATATGGTAGAAATTGTCCCAACTTGCATAAAAACACATTTTAGAAGTGTTTCCTGGACAAACCAAACACCCTTTTTTTTTAATTGAAAATCACATGCTTAAGTATTATGAAATTTAAAGTGAGTTGACATTGTCTATGATTTACAAATAATATCACATCCAATTCTTAATATAAGAGTTAGTGTAACATTTAATTTGATCTTAAATATAAAACCTCAATCAAATCCGTCTCTCATATTTATTTATTTTTTTAAGATAGTCTTTATACATGGTAAATTTTATCAAATGTTGGTTCTAACTAATACAAATGATTAGTAAGAGTATTCTACAAAAGACAACACCTATTTATTATAAATAACTAACTTAACTAATTTTTTTAATTTTTTTAAAATTAATCAATTAACTTTTATATTAAGTACCAGAAGGTAGTATGAATTTTCTCCGATTACGTAGAGGTATAGACATTTATGCACTACTTATCAATGGGATTCTTGACTACAAGATTGGATTGGCTTGATGGAGCATTTGCGGTAGGACTGCGGTTCGTGGGATGAGGAGATATTTTGATGTGTTGATGATGACTCAATTGATTAAGAAGCATACGCAAAAGCCAACACGCTTCCATTAATTTGGAAAGAGACACTCCCCGAGTTCCACAAGAGATGCAATTAGAAGTTTTTAGGATTCAATATGCCATTCCCCATCCAATGTAATTACATGTTTGTCCCAATTAACTAAATTACCGTGGAGGCGAGGTAGAGTGCAAGTGAATGTCACAAGTTTCAGATTTTCTTGATATGAAAAAAAAAATTCTAACATTACTTTGCCATGCATATAAATGGGAAGTAATGCTAGATATTAGAAAGTAATACTAAAATTAAGCAATTAAATTAAACTTGACTAAAAGTAACATGCAAGCCTTTGGTTTTAATTTGAGTTGAGAGAACAAAAACTCCTTGAAGTTTAAAAAAAGAAAAAAGAAAAAAGAGAGAGCCTCTTCGACAAGCAGAAATTATACATCAAAACCTTTTTTTTTTTTTTTTGTGAAACAAAAACGTGAAAAACTTGCTCTTGAACACCAGGCAATAATACATTTGTATATATAAAAGTATGAATATGTCCCCGCAAAAAATTATGCAGTGCTGCTGAATTCTGCCATCCCCTGGTTGTTGGACTCGTAGGTGGTCGCGTGCGTGACTTGAAATTTAGTCAAGATCATGTGTACAACCAACCACCTTTATAGGATTCTTATATTATTGTAGCTCGACCAATTATAAGATATACTTGTGTGACTTGAAATTTAGTCAGGTATGCTTTATGGAAAATCAAATAGTCAAGCACCCGACGAAGTTGGAGCCGTTTTATAGGCACGTCTAAGAGGTAAATACCACTGGAAGTTCTCTTATTCACATGTTTATTTATAAATGAATTGAATTACCAATCTCTATCATTTGCAAAACGTGCCTGAGAGCTGAAGTCAAACTAGATCTGACTTTGAGCTGTAGAGCTGTAAATAAGGAGATGGAAGTTGATAAATGGGTGATCCAAAACCTGTCATCAATAATAGGTGCTTTTTCAGCAACATGGTTAGTAGTGTCAAAAATGGATTATTCCAGACTCGAGGAAAACAATCTATATTTCTCTATTCCTTGAACGTTAAAATAATGACAATCACTTCAAGATCCTTGGTGAATAAGTTTGCGATGAAACCATCAGCGTAGTCTCCTCATTTTCCCAGTACAAATTATCCGCTTTCGTGTTGTTGGTATCAATGTTTCCAAAAACCACGCTTCTGTCCTTGGATTCTCCTGCATCATTTGGATGAGCAAATCAACAAAAAAGAAAAGGAAAAAAAAAACGTTACTAGAATAACCACCAACTCACAGAAAATCCTCCCCCGCCCCCCGCCCAAAAAAAAAAAAAAAAACCCCCAACCCCCAACAAAAAAAAAATTCCTGAACAAGGAGGACTACGTGGTATATTGAAGAGGCAACAAGCAACATCATCAAATGAAACAAAGGAGGAAAGGGCAAAAATAATCCGTCTTATGAGCTTAAAAAAAGCTAAAGAACAAACAAGCGTGAACAATAAATAATGTTTTGGCTTCAAAGCCCTGCAAAGGTTGAAGACATCTTGAAATGTTACCTTTGATGCTCTTTGGACCGTCTAATGAATTCAGTTGGGATATCACATCCTTGGTAAGACGCTAACACTGGCCTTATATCAGCCGGACTGCTCCGGGCAACAACTGCAAATGATAATGTAGAGCATAATGCAATTTTCTCCAGTATAGGAAGTCAACAATAACTTCAAACATGTTTTCATTAACACATATTATGAAGGTCCTTACACTCAAGGAATGGTATGAAATCCAAAAGAGCCGTGTCTTCTTTATCATTCTGCTGCCAGGGCTTAACAGGGACGCAATTCTCATGTTGAAGGCAACTTTCCAAAGCATGGCCGCTCAAATAAAGAACTTTTCTTGGATCCCTGTTTAGCTTTGACAGGTCCTGCCGGGCAAGAGGGGAAAAAAATAAGACACAGTCCAATTCCAACTCATAGCATGATACTTCTAGTCAATACAAGTGTCTATAAACTCAAAACATCGTCTTATACTGGCCTTCCCTGTGCTTCAACGTGCCAAACAATGTAATACAGGTTAATAGCACCAAAATTTCCTTTTCAATGAACTACATTTACATTGCATCTGCATTATCTAATAACGCAATAAATTCAATTAACTGGATCTAGTATCAATGAAATAATTCAGTTCTTCACTGCGACAAATGATGGAAAGTTTCCTTCTGTAATAGAATTCTATGTAACATACTTGTAATCAATATGATAAAGCACATCAAGCTAAGCACCAAATGTTCAAACTTTTAATTGACGCTATGAACAATACAGGTCACACCTACATAAGAGTTAGCGGGCATGTACTTCGGAAAAAAGGGTAACTGACCCAGAAACTAGACCATATAAGAACAAGAATCGATCGGGCTTGAACCTGAGAAAGCTACCACTTCCTCACAACGTAGATACAAAATTTAAGGCTCAGGCTCTGTAACATTGAAGATTCCTAAATCGACTGACCTAAGAGCATCCAGAATGACGAAAAAATATAAAACTGAATAGGGAATAATACAAACATACTCTATAATGCTTTCCATCCTGATACTTGGTAGCTGGCCTTGATAGCCTGTATCTTATGCAGTGCTTGGTATCCAGCCTATCAAGAACAGGGTCTACAAACTGCGAAAAACAAGAGTGTATATACTCAAGAAATGATGATAAGCATCCATTGAGAATGGGGAACAATTATAAAAAAGGAGTACCATATTTTGTTCATCAGTATACACAACAATTTCATAAAACTGTGCTAGATGCTCCAAGAACGCATCAACTCCAGGTCGTTTGAAAGTCTGCCAGCCTGTATCCCTCTTTACAGGACAAGGAAAAATAAACACAATGCTCAATATTGACCTAAAGCACTTTTGATAAATATGCAGCAGTATCATGACAATAAGAGGTCAAGAACTTTTATTGCTTAAAAAAATTCTGGCATTAAAAATATCGCATCGCCAGTATATAAGATTTATTGACTTAGGCATATAGCTATCAACAGTCCATGCCATACCGTCCAGATATAGTGAATTAGAGTTTCGTTGAGATCAAGAACGAGTGTAAACACGTGTTGCTCCTGAGGAAGCAAATCTGGAAGAAGCTTATCTGAGTATGGTTCTGTATAACTCTAAAATGCAGCAAGGGCAAGATATTAAAACAAATGAAGGGAAAAAATTAGCAGTAATATGAATGATCAAATAGAAAATCAGAGGAAAGATAGGCACTTACCTGAACCTGTTCCTCTATAAGCCTTCGTGCATCCAAGTAGAGTTCTACTGCTTTAGCAGGCACTGAGATGTTACAGAAAAAAGAACCAGCATGCTGTCAATACTAACTACACATATAACTCTATAAGCTTATCTGAATTTACCTGTCATTGCAGTTGAATATAGCAATTGCTGAAATTTCTGCACAAAATTTGGACCAGCACATGTCAACTGACTAAATTATGGTGCACGGAAACAAATATGGAGGAGGCTGAATAAATAATGGTACGTATCACATCAAAACAAGCAACTTCACAAAAGTGAAGGCACTCAAGAATAAAGATACGAGTGTTCCTACCTAAAAGCATTAAGAAAATAGA
Source organism: Neltuma alba (assembly GCF_004799145.2). Classification (NCBI taxonomy): domain Eukaryota; kingdom Viridiplantae; phylum Streptophyta; class Magnoliopsida; order Fabales; family Fabaceae; genus Neltuma; species Neltuma alba. The sequence continues at coordinate 586,652 of NW_021632854.1, read as the reverse complement.
TAATCTGGAGAAATTACTAAAAGTCCTCATACTCAATGAGCAGAGAAGCATAGAATAAAACAGTCTAGCTATTTCAAATCAAGAGTAACAGTTAGAACTGATCAATTAGGAGTTTTGAGGCTGAAATCCTTATGAATAGAACTGACTATATGGTTCCTCCATTATTCTAAATTTAGCCCGGTACCTTCTAATATAGCTTTACCAATAAACTCAGATTGCAGTCAACCAAACGCACTCACAACTCACGAGTAGAAGCATAACAGAAACCTCTATCTGGCGTTACTGAATCCTTATTGATAAAATATAAGTCTAGTAAATAGAATAAGTACCGTGTAAGAAAAACAAATACAGATTAAATGGGCCAAAAATAAGCATATGTACAAAAGGTGATCTCCAATTAAAATCATTGGTTCCCCGGAATTTCCCTTCTGCTCACAGCTAACGGTCCGCAAAACTTATTCAAGCATTGAAACATCCATATATTTGGATGAATATTACGAACTAATCCCATAATCCATGCTAAAAAGGGGAGAAGATGAAGTCATAGAACAAGCAAATTCGACAGAATGTCAAGACACATTCAGGAAAACTCACATCGAGGGCAGTGGCATTTTCGCCTGCATTGTACTTCACTGATTCGCGTAGAGACTTCGTTTTTTCTTCAATTTCATCCAAACTGTAAGCTGCAAAATTCCAAGGCTTTACAGTTTTCAGTCTGGCAGACATGAGATGGCAACTGGCAGTATAACGATGCTAAGAACACAGCGATCACGCTTATATCAAACAGCAACGCTAAAGCATACCATACAAAACCGAATTAAAGACCGATAACATTTACATTTCCCAAACAAAAAACTAGACCCCAAGATGACCGAGACGCATCCAATGACACCAGCAATACCAAAATGACAAGTATAATGATCACAAAAGGAGAAAAAATCGAACCATATGTAGCGTAACCAGCTGCAGCGGTGGCTCCAGTGAGCGTACTAGCGAGGGCGACCTTGAGGAAACTCCAACCTTGCTTTTTTGAACTCACATCGGATTCTGGGGAGGCGGAAGAGAGCGGCTCCTTGGGAGCACTGGAAGCAGCGACGGAGCATAGAAGTCGCCCATTGCGCTTCGATAGGAAGGGAATGGCACGCGATCCGAGAACCCTCAAAGACATGTCGCGGTCTCTGTTTGATCTGCGACAACAAGGGCTGGGGTTTCTGGTAGGGTTTTGCAGAGGAACGAATCAAGCCGCGTTTGGGCCTTGGGGACGACGCGAACGGCTTAGGGCATGTTTGGAGGCGGTTTGGCTAGTTCCGGAATGGGAATAAAGAAAACCGCTGTTCGGCTGTTAGCGCTGCCTGATTGGGCCGTTCAGTCCAGCTATTTGGTCCCTATTAGAATAATGGGCTTTATTTGGGCCTCAGGTGCGAATCCGCCTAATCATAGGGAGCCTATAAATTACATTTTTCTTTTTTCATTTATTATTACTTCACCTGTTTTTAATGAAATCAATATATATTAATTTAAATGAAAGTTTATTTTTCTGGCGAATAAGAAAAAAAATTTTTGCTGTGAATATGTATCCTCTTATTGGAGATAATACTATTCAAAGTACTATCGAGTACTAAATGTGAACACATCTTTTAACGGAGATTCAAACTTTGGTTTGTCACATTGTGAAGGGCTATCTATTTTTTATTAGAGTGAATGAGATATTTTAAGAAGAAGATGGATTATGCTTATTTTTTGTATGTGCAAATCCAATAGAATAATACAAGGATAACTGAAAAATCAAACCTTGTTATAATTTTTAAATATTGGGAGAATATTAATGTTGAAGGTACCTATTATAATGAAAATAATCAAAATGATTGAGGTTGAAGGTACATGCACGTTAAGAATAGAAGAAGAAAGAATGATGAATATGCATAATTGGTTAAAAGCAATGATTGAAGCAATAATTGGCCAACAATGTGAGCTGGTCGTTCCAAATGCCAAAGGCCATCCACCACCACGTCGACTTGCTAATTCCTGTGGCCTGTTTTCTTCTTCCTCAATATACTATATATTATTATTCATATTACTCTTATTTTTAAAGTAAATCATTCCCTAATTCTTAAAAAGCAATATTCTACGTTATCCCACATATTACGTGTAGTATAATGCATATCAATATGATGCCCAATATTTGATTTGTTTTTGTCATCTTTTACAAAGACAAAAAAAAAAATCACATGCACTCATCGCACTCATGAATAGTCAAAACACATAACTTCGTATTTAACTAAAATTTAAGGTGTCATGTACTATTTCGGTTTTTAATGCTACCTTCGGTTCTTAATATAAGATTTTATTTGACTTTTATTTTGGTTTTAAATATAAGACTCCAATCCACTTTTTCTCTTATATTTATGTATTTTTTTCCTAAGGTAATCCTTCTAACAATTATAGTTCTAGTCAATACATTTGATTAGCAAGGATATTTTAGGAAAGATAACACATATTTATTATAAATAACTAATTTTACTTTTTTCCTTAATTTCCTCAAATTAGTAAACTAGTTCTTATAATTAGGACCGGAGGTAGTATAAAAGTTAGTTGACTAATTTGAATAAACTGAGTAAATTAGTTAAGTTAGTTATTTGTAATGAATAGACGTTATCTTCCCTAAAATACTTTTTTAACACGTAACTATTATAAGAGTTATCTTGGAGAAAATGGATAAATATAAAAGACAAAGTAAATTGAGACCGGTCTTATATTTATGACTAAATTAAATGTTAAACTAGCTCTTACATAAAGAAAGGAATGTAGTATTAGTTAAGCCAAATAGTTTCAATGATGCTAATCATTTGATAACACTACGTTTATACTCCACAGAATATATGCGCGTGTATACATGTAGTCCTTGCAAATTTTGGGTTTATGGCTGGGTGGACAAGACTCGATCTGTCTTTTAAGTAAAATTAATAATTCAAATCTTGTGGATAGAAAATCAATTGAGTTAACAAAGCTACATTAAGTTAAGGCCAATGATGCTTGAATTTAATACGATATTTTTATAAATATTTTTTTATAATAAGTTATATTTTTAATAAAAAAATATATATATATATTACATTTTTTGTGAATATAATCGCAATATTTATGACTAATTCATATTTAACCATCATCGCATAGCATACTAAGCGGAGGTAATACATTTTATTTTTTACGTAGTTTTCCCCACTATACACAACACTGCTCAAACTGGACAGTATGTGAATGTTATGGAATAATTCTTCTCATTTCGTTTCAACTTATTATTGTTGTAATTAATATTCTCTTTGATCCTTTATTGTAAGAGTTAATTAATTAATTTGGATAAATTAAATAATTAGTCAAATAAATAAGTTGATTATAATAAAGATAACATTGTTTGTCTAAAATATTTTTATATAACATTATATATTATATATAAATTTACAAATCAGATAAATTAGCTAGTTTGAGAAGGAAAATGATAAATATGATAGACAAAATAAATTAAGATTTTACATATAGGATCAAAATCGAAAGAAGTATTGTTCTGGTGAGTTCTGCACCTTCGTGGAAGATAATTCATCACGAACAAAAGCACATATTTGTGGCTCGAATGGTGTTGTAAGTGTCCAATAGGAAGGGTTACAGGTAACGATAAATTAAATAATAACAGCCATATGATGTTTGCTATATGTGATACAGAAAGGTTGCTTACGAATCAAGGCAGGGCATGTTAATGATACCAATATTTAATGCGGAGATAATCATGTAATTAATGTAAACAAGTTGAGGATATATGTATAGTTTTTGATGACATAGTTTCTGGTTCCACATTAAGTAGCAATAATTAAATCTAATTAACTTATGGCTCTAATTACACAAAGCTTCTTTGTTGAAATAGACTTGTGCCAATTGCATGGGTTTTCGGGTGTGTACTTCCCTCATTAATTTCATATGTGTGCCTTCATTCTGATTTTGACACACATCATTTCTGATTTGTTTTATTAAAGAAATTAAAAATAATGTTTTAGTTAGTTAGAGTATTGAATGAGTTCTTAATCTGTGTCGGTACTCCTTTTGTTTCTTGGCAGTATTATTATAAAGCATACTTGCCAAAACTTTTTAAATTTATCCATATCTAATACTATCTCTAGTCCTTAATATAAGAACTAGTTGACTAATTCGAATAGATTGAAAAAATTATTTAAGTTAGTTATTTGTAATAAATAAATATTTTCTTTCCTAAAATATCATTACTAATCAATTGTATTGATTAGAACTACTATTATTACAATGACTATCTTGAAAAAAAAAAAAAGATAAATATGAGAGACAAATTAGATTAGGGTCTTATATTTAGAACCAAAATAAAAATCAAACGAGCTTTTATATTAAAGATTGAGATACTATCATAAATTATGCTCAAAAAAATTATAAAAATTGTGATTAATGAAATTTTAAATAAAATGTAATTATTACCCACCTAGTGACTTATAATCAAGACTTTCCCCCCCCCCCCGGCTTCGTAATGAACACATAATGCATTAAGAGATATTCGATATCTCTATATTTGAATTTGATACACTGATATCCAGAATAGTAACAATAACAAGAGATGGTATCTAGGTTAGCTATATTTCGTTAAAGACAATATCCTACGATTTTTAAATTATAAAAATGAAAAAAAAAAGAAATTATAAGTCAAAAAAATTTTATAGGTGTTTTATTTAAAGTTAAATGCTGAAGGTATTGGTCACCAAGCTAAATTAAGATATATGGCCAAAAGAGCTAAATTAAGATATATGGGACCCCCCCCCCCCAAAAAAAAAGCCCTGTCATTAATTCTCAGTATCAGCATTATTGACTTAGTACCTCTATCTATCATCAATGTAAGACGTTGGGAGTTCCATCAAATTTAATTCTAAATATATGATCTCCATTTTATCTTTTAAATTATAATTTTTTAAAAAATATTCCTATTAATTATAAGGAGTTCTTACCAAAGAATAGTTCCAATACACATGATTAAATATGGTACTTCACCTATCCTTAATATAGGACATAACTGAAGAGTTAATATTAGTATTATATGTAAGGTCTATTTTATATTTTTAACAATTTTTTTTCAAATTAACTCTATTAATATTTTTTCAATAATAATTAAGTATGAGACGGAGAGAGGAAATTAATGAAGACGCTTAGAATATTTTAGAAAAAACATATCATGATAACTAATTTAACTAACATCTTTAATCTACTTAAGGACAGAGGGTAGTTTAAAAAATTAATACATATTTATTACAAACAACTAATTTAACTAATCTTTTTGATCTCTTCAAATTAGTTATCTAACTTTTATATTTTATATTAAGTACATGAGATAGTAAAATCTAAACATCAAAGAAAGAAATAATAAAAACAGATTGTGAAATCAGTCAATCACCGAAAAAAAAGAAGGTAAAAGCAATAGTTTATGTAGAGTCACAGATAACAATGACTTGTGCATTGAACTATGATGTAAATAAGAGACTAATAATGTGTGGGTGAGTTTGAAGGTGGTTCACTTACTCACATTTCTATCTATTATGTGAACCACAATTTGGTTGGAGATTGGGACCAACCTTCACATGAATGTTACTAGACAAGTCGACCTCTCTTATATATTTGAACACAACATGAAGATGCTTTTGTTATGTGGTCTTATACATGTTGTGTTTTGTGGCAAATACTATGTTCAATAATACTGTACACTGCCCCTCCCGTCTTGTGTCATTCTTCATTTATTACAATCTCTCCTTAAAGGGGAAATCTTTTTTTCCTGAGTGGATCATGTTTGGATAACCTTTGAAGTATATAAGTTTATTGATGTGTTAAGGTACAAATTTGTTGTTTTGAAAATTTTTACTCAGAAGCATTGAGGGTCCAAAAGTTTAAAATCATAGTAATATTACCTTCTGCTATTAAAAACATTAATAGCCAATGTTAGTATTTTAACAATAATAAGTAATATTGTTATGATTTTAAACTTTTAACGTAAATTTGTACCCAAAAAAAAAAAAAGCTTTCAGGTGCTTAGTATTTCTAAGTCAAAATTTTCAGAGATAAATTTACGTTTTAACCTTTTATTGATTCATAACAACTACAAATTTCTAATAATCTCTAAGAGAAATACTCACATTTAAAATCTAACAATGTTTCAAACATAATTATATGGAACAAGGGATTCTGTGTTTATATATATAAAAAACTAATTAATAATAATCACTAGATTACAAATCAAATGTTGGCTTGGATCACTAGAGAAACTTTTAAATGATCATGAGCCTAGTGGTACCAATATTTGATAGACCTAGAATGTCTATTCAAGAACACGTGAGCTGCCTCAAGACAACACAAAATGTTAAATTTTGCCCTATAATAATTCGCCAAGCATGGGTATTTCCGGAAATGACAAAAAACACCCCAAGTAGATATCCTCACCCGTGTGTGCGCGCTTGTGTGTATATAAGGAGCCCTTCATGGCCTGTACACACCGAGCCTCCTCTTTTGAGAGCTATCTCCTTTCAGACACCATCCTTAGTTTCGTTTTCGTTTTCTGAAACTATGGATCAAGTAAGGTCTTTAAGCTTAGAGTCTCTGAATTACCAGAGCTTCAAAGCTCAGTATCTTGTGAAGCTTACCCAGTTCTTAGTTTCTGTGTCTCTCTGTTCTTTCCTCTTCTCTCCATCATCCTTGTTCGCCTTGCTTCATTACCTTAACTTCTATTTCTCCACCTTCCCTCTTCAGCTCTTCACCCACACCATTGATAAGAACTGCATGTTCCTCCTCTGTAATGGCCTTCTTGTTTTTGTGGGTATCACCAGAGCTTTCTCTGGGTCTAGTGGTAGCGATGATCCTCGTGAGGAAGAAGATGGTTCTTCTTCTTCTTCTTCTTCTAAGTATGTTGATGATGGTTCGGCGTCTGAATTCTCAGATATTGAGGACACAGAGCCATTGTTGGTGATTGAAGCTGATCAGGAGAGAAGCAGACAACCTGATGAACAGAACATTCCTGCAGATGAAGCAGTTGAAATCAAGTTCTCTGATGAAGGAAACGAAGACATAGAGAAGGTTACTGTAGAAGATGAGGTGGACCAAGAAGAAGAAGAGCTAAGAACGTCTCATTTGATTCTGGAAGATGAAGAAACTGGAATGTTGGATGCAGGGGTTGAAGAAGGTGCAGAACGTGATGATTTTCTGATTCAAGAAGACTTGGAACAGGAAGAAATTGAATATGAAGAAGAAGAAGAGAACGGTCGGTTAAGTACAGAGGAATTGAACAAGAAGTTCGATGACTTCATTAGAAGGATGAGGGAGGATCTGAGGATTGAAGCCCGACAACAACTGATCATGGTCTAATAATGATCACTGGAATTGCAGCCATGATTCTGATTTTTCTTTGTAGGATGTTGTTGTGATTCTTAGGATTTCGTAGGCCTAATGATCAGGTGTAATTGTTCTATGCATGGTTGCAGTCGTAATTTCAACGTCCTAAGAAGCAACCTAAGTATTCCAACCTTTTTAATTATGGAATCCTAAGTACATTTCTCTTCAGTAATCTAAGATTTGCTGCAGATCAAGTTAAACAACATTAAATCACATGATGTTACAGAAGATTGTGTTGCTCTTTGACCTGAGAATAGGAAACAGAGGAAGGGTATGGAATAAAGTCATGTACTTTAAGAACACTTTGGCTTTAAACACCAAAAATAGTGCCTTTTTGATTACCTTATCGTAATACCAATAAGAAACAAGAAAAAGATCATCCAAATTCCAAGAGTACAAGCAAGTTGGACAGACGTACATCTTTTGATTCAGGGATAGATACTATCTCCTAAAACGAATGAAAGAAGCCATTGAAAAATTAATTAAAATTGCATCAAAAAATGTTTTTTTTTCGTTTGATTAAGCACATACACCTGTTTAAGGCTTTGTTAGATCTTACCTTTTTGTATGAAAATTTTTAAACTAACTACTTTTGTTATTGAAATCGAGTATATACAGTCACCAACAGTTCTAAACTCAACGTTGACAATCAAACACATGGATTATGTTCATTGATAGTACTTAATTGCGGTTGTAAAAAATTAACATTTTTATAATGTGTGCGCATTAATTTCAGCAGATTTATCTTTTTCTTAGTAAATCTCACTTGAATAATTGCACAGAAAAAACAGTGTAGGAGATTTAGGCACTTCCAATTCACATCCTAAACTGGTAGTTTATGGTGAAGTGAATTCGTGATTTTGAAAAGTAGATGATAAAACAGTAGGTTTAATTTAATTAGAGATTAGTAAGTGGAATTTAGAGGGAGAGATATAGTTAAGAAGTGGGGTTACAAAAAGCTAATATTGGGTAGGAGAATTTATGATTAGAGGGAGGATGTGTGGAGGGGAAGAATGAAAGGGGCATTTGTTGAAGAAGAAGAGAACATGAATTCAATCATCACTAGCTCATGAAAAGGATTTGTCAATAGAGGTTGAGCCATCTCAAATATCAAAATATGCAGAATCCCCTTTTATCCTACTCTTATTGAATAGTTAGACTTATAATACTGGCATACTGCCTCCGGTCCTAATTACAAAACAAACGAGGTTTTATAATTATAACCGGAAGTAATAGTAGAAAAGAAGTTTTGACCACTTAAACACGAGGTGTTGGGCTTGAGCTCATATGAGTGCATAAAACATCTTTGGAAGAATTACTTTAATCAAGCTGAGGAATGCTTAAATATGACTTAGTTAAATGACCGTATGGGAAAAAAAAATAGATATATAGATTATATATGATGGGAATTAATATAAATCTTGCCAATTTTGATTATGGTAAAGAGAAGAATGAATCTTGTACGTGAGAAAAAATGATTGATAGTGCAGGCAGACATAAAGGAGCATGCGTGAAAATGAAGCCTCAGAAATATCAAAGGGAAAATTCAAGGCACCGTAAAGTTAGAAATGTTTGGAATTCCATGTCTGGTTTTCTTCATTCATTTCCTAAAATAGAAATATAAAAGAACACTCTCCAAACTTCAAACTTTATGACTCTTCTTTGCCCATTTTGTTCAAAGTGAGGACACCGACAATTCAACCTATTTTCTTAAACACACACATATATATTTTTGGAGGGTATTTTTATCTTTAAAGTATTTTCGAAGAAACTATATAGTCACTCTGAAAAAGCTTTGTTTACCTTCCCAGTGATACCAATAAAGATAAAAGATAGATCAACTCACAATCAATGTCATACACAATTTCGAATATTAGGAAGCCTACTTGTTGAAAAAGTTTCAATTTTAAATATTCTCGGCCTAATAGAAATTAGTATCAAATTTAAAATGATTTGAGAATACCTTAAATTACACAGAAGAAAGTATACAAAGATGTGATTATGAGAACCTCCAAATACTTGTTTAAATGATGAGAATTTATCATCACTTGTGTTAACTTGAATATGTGTAACTTAATTATTTGAAAATATTTTCCGACCAAAAACACACTTTAACTCTGTGTTATATTCGTTTACCGCAGGATACATATACACACAAAAAAGTACAAAATTCTTAATAATAATAATTTCCCAATGATTTTTTTCACAGTATTTTTATTCTTCATATTTATGCAACGTGATACTTACCAACAATTCAACATAACTTTATGGACGGCATATTTTCATGTGTTATTTGAAGAATCGGCCAAGATAATTGAGTTGGAGAGAATAGATTTTATTCCTATTAGCAAAAGTTAATTAAAAAAAAATTGCTCTAGGCTTGATAATAATTAATTAAATCTGACTCCATACTATCGAATAGTAGATAATTATATTAAAAATTAATTAATATTGATATTAATAATATATATGACAAAATAAAATTCATAAATACTTTACTATTTGTAAATCATTACCAAATCATCTCATCACCTCAAATTCCATTCAAGAAACAAGCTCATAATCTATTTTGAAAAATAAATTTTAGTACTTATGATTGTATATACTTTAACATATCTTCGATTATATATATATATATATATATATATGTATGTATGTATGTAAAACGGTTTCTAGTAATGAGGAAAAATTTAACATATGCTTAAATCTGCAATAGCAATGTAGCAATCTACCCCTGGGAACAGCTGGAAAAGCTCCTTAATTTAAGCTGGGAAAAGTATAAATTGGAGGCTTGAAAATGAAAACCACTGTAGCAGCAAGGGGGGAAAGACATGCATGGAGTTATTATATTGTGGTTCCTGAAAGCAACTCAAACTTTGTCAATTTTCATATAAAATGGTAAGGTAAAGGAGGCCAATTAATTGACAATTATTCAATTATTGATATATGTGTGTTCTTTTCCAAAATGTGTCACTTTACAAGAGAGAAAAAAAAAACTTCGACAAAAATTAGAATATGATCTGTATTTTGCATTAAATTTTATACACACAACTACACAAGTATGTCTCATAACTGTTCTACTACTTGGTTTGCGATAAGTCATATGTTTATATAATCATATTAGAAATAATGTCAAGAGACATAAATGTATATAAATTTTATTCTTAAATTTTTCTCCACATATTTTACCCGACCTCTGCAGCTTGGTTTTTACCTTTTTAATGTTTCTTTACATGTTAAAATGGGGTTCAGGTATTAAAAATATTATGTACTTTTTAAGGGAAAAAACATATATTTGTGTTCCTCAAACCGTAATCAATTTTAGCCAAAGTTCTCTATACTTTTTTTTTTTTTAAATGAACGCTTAAAATTATGGTCAAATTTGGTCAATATTTTTAAAGATAACATGCTGGAATGAGAATGATGTGTGGTTAATATGACAATGATGTTTGATGATAGTAAGAATTTTAATTTTAGTTAAAGTTACTACAATTTTAGAGGCTGATTTTGTTAATGAAAATTTTTTAAGAATATTGATCTAACCTGATCATAATTTCAGATCCTACAAACTATATTTCTTTTCTATGTTTGAGAAGCATAAAGAAATTAGTTACAGTAGCAATATACTCCTCTAATTCTATTTATAAGACAGAAAGATTATATTTTTCTTAGTTCTATTTATAAGTTATTTTATTAAACTTTTAGTATGAATGTATTATTTTGCTCTTCATTTATTATAAAATATATGATTATTTTTTAGAAAATATATATATATTAAATAAGAATAAAAGTAAAAATTTATTGTATTTTAAAAAAAATTATTCTTACGTGTGAAATATAACGAAATAGTCCTGAAAATGAGAAGGAAGATTTGGATTGATGGAAGATGTGGAGGAAAAAGGGGGTTAGGTGGTAGGAAACCAAGGGGCGTTTCGCGGTGAAGATCATAGATAAAAGGGGCCCGCTTGAAGGAGAAGTCAATTTCAAGAATTAAATGAAGATGTTTGAGATATATGCATTTAATGTGTATCATATCAATATTCAATATGTGGAAGCAAGCTTTCACCCTTTGGTGGGACTTCTCTCTTCATCTCAGGTCCAAATCTAATTCACTATATGCTTATTGTCTTTTGGAGGTTTGTCCCTCATCTCAATTCATCAATTCCTTCTTTTGTAAATTAATTATCCATAGTAAAATAAAAACAATCACCTTTTTAGGAAACAACTGATTATTAAAAATTTCTCACACACAGAGTTAGAATTATTAGGTGTGATTGAACTTTTTAAAATAGAGAGTGAAGTTGAATCCTAAATAGGGATTAATTCACCAAAAGACATGTTCTATATTTTTGCATAAAATCAAATTTAGGTTATTGTGCTTAAGTAACTAAAGCTTGAGTAGTTCTTGACAATAGATTAAATGATCCATTGGATTAGATATTGTTGGCACGACAAAGTGACTTAATGGTATTCATAGTGCTTGAGGGGTTGACTCATTAGATGTTGAATGCGAATACATCTCTCAAATGGGGATTCAAACTTTGGCTTGTCATATTATATTATGAGTAACTAGCTTCTTCTGTTAAATCCAACTTTTTTAGTAAATAAACATTTTCTTCTTCGTATGATTAGATCCAATCTCTCAATCCATGTGGAAAAGTAAAAAACAAATTCATGTTTTTATATTCATACGCTACCTTTTTTAATTTTTATTGAAAAATAGAAAAAGATAAAATGCAGTTATAGTTTATCTCAACCGTCTGTTCTTGAATCATTAAATCATGACATTCGATCTTAGTCATCTATTCATCCTGTAAGGTGCAAACAGAAGACTGAGATGGATTCTTACTATCTCTTACTCTGAATCTATCACTGTGAAACATGTCAACCCAGGACATTAGATTTTCCATCGTTAAACTGAACAAGTATCAATAATAAAAAAAAAACAGAAAAGACTACAGCATATCACTAATTCTCATAAATTTTGAAACATTTCTGCAGAACTGTTCTTATTCTGCAGTGAGTCAATTCAAAGAACTGATCCTGCCATATACATAAAGGACTTTATACTTTACTCTCTCAAAAGTGCAAGAGTCGATCTTTTTGTATGTTTATATGTGTCAGCGATCCTAAAAGATAAACAGAAAAAGGCTATATATGTTCATTGAAGTGAAAAAACCAAATGCCTGTCCATGCGTACTTCAAAGTACTGACTCATCAGCAGCAATGGATAACAAGAAAATCTCAGAAAAGCATTAAGAAAGGTACAGATTTGTACATACAGAAAAAGGGCAAAGACGAATGAAGATGCACGTGAGGTTGCTTTTATGCTTTTATATATATATATATATATATATATAGACACACACACATACACGCACATATATTTAAAAGCCGTGTAAACGTGTCTCTCATAGATGAATTATTGCATGAGCATTATGAGTCATCGTGGATCAATATTATACAAGTTTGCATTTCTTTGATAAAGACTGTTGATATATGCCTCTTCATTTCGTACCAATAATTCACACTGTGCTCCATAATGAAGTGGGCCCCACTACTCCAATCATCAATATATATATATATATTAAACTATGATATACAGTAATAACAACAAGTCTTATTCCACTAAATTGAGTCAGTTATATAAATTACACGACGTTATTATACTCTATCAACAATCAAATCTTTAAATAGATTGTATTAATGATTTCATTGAGTATTATTCTCCGTCTTTCTAAACTCTATTATTTATAGATCATAAACAGTGGTATTCATCTTTGATCAGATTCGCTGTATTGTCAATTTGAGGCTGTAGAAAAGGAGGGAGATGTGAACTGTGCATAGGTTAATACTGTGATATGTATGAGCAAACATGTGAATCAAAACACAAGTCAACATTATGGTCCTGTCAATGTCCAAAATGGGGTTGGAAAATCTGAAGTATATAACAGAAAATTATCCAAGAGAGAAAATGATCTGAAACCAGAGAACCTGACGAACCGACCTAATTAATAAACCAGTATGAGTTTTGATGTTAAAGTTTATAACTTGTCATATCATGAATTATTTTGTATCAAACACACATACATACATTTCTTCTACCTAATAAAACCAGAGTTTCCACTGGTCTTCTGATAAGGATTTAACTCTTATGTATTGCCACTTTCAAAGTGAGACCCCTATTCATCAGAACCAAATCTATTGTCCTCATGTCCTCTACACCACAACTACTGCATATTTCCGTATCGTTTGTTCAATTCATAGTTGTCTGTTCATTCATGGTCACTGGATTTTTCCAGGTATCATCTGTCTCTTCGACAATCCTAGCCATATGTTGGAAATCTTTCATAATCCCAAACAAATGTACGTATCGTGTGTGCATGTTTATGCGTACACATTTACGTATATGTATACGTATATGATGCAGGGGTGATAGACTGATAGCAGAAAGACAGAGTCCAACGTGGGACCACCTAAGAATATCAGGATGAAAATGACAAGGGCCTGAGAGGCTTGATATGTCTTTGTCTTTGTTTAATGATTATTGGATTAATCCGATCCATTCAATATACTTTTAACTGATCCAATAAGTTAACAATGTTGATTTCTTGGATGGATTTCATATTCAATCCAAAATCCTGCAAGTACAGTGTGTAATAATGACAGAGAACATGAGAGATTTCAAATTTTGTCCGGTGAATTCAACAGAACTGCTTTTTTACCATACTGTAAATTTCACCCTCAGACTCATATTCGAACTTCTTTGTTTGATGAAGTTCATCATGATGTGCATCACTAATAACTGAGAATTCCACCTTATCATCGACATATATAATAAAACCCATAGCATGAGTTATCAAGGAGAGTCCAGTGCTTAAGGCTCACACTACCAGATGGGGTCTGTGGATGAATAGATATACGCAGCCTTATCGTTGCAAGTACAAAAGCTGTTTTCAGAATTCAAGCCGGTGATTTTCAGGTCACATGGCAGCAACCTTTATTGCTGCTCCAAGGCTCACCCTCTTATAACATCAATTATAAATAGTACAAATCATTGATTAGATTTCATACAATGCAGGGAAAAAACATGTCTAATTACTAACAATACTAGTTCCCATTTGCTACATCAATGTACAATGTTTATGTGCCTTCTCCAATTTTTCATTCTCCACATCTACAAATCCTCTTCGAAAACGTGGTGGCGGCATTGCCCATAATGGTGCCAAAGGAGGAGGAAATGGCGGTGCCACTCGAAATGGCCTTACTAGAGGACGTGGCGGCCGCGGCGGCGGCACCGGAGGCGGAAAAAACTGGAGATTTGCTTCATATAATTGGTGCTGAGGAAACGGAAATGGTGGTGGGAATGTGGGGTTTAACATGCCATAGGAGGCATATTCATGTTCACCAAAATAATTATAATTATAAGGCCTTCTTTCTCTAATCTCACCGTCAAATTTGACATATTTGAGGTGTCCATGTCTCCCATACTTTTCCAGAACTGCCATTAATGAATTAGGGTTTACTCTCCCTGTAACTGTCACTGTCCCTTGCTCTCCATCAAAGGTGATAGAGTAGGATCCTGAAATTAAGGGAGTGAAAAGAGGGAAGAAAAGGGGGGGGGAAAAAAAACACCAGAAAGTGCCTCTGTGACATTGACTTCCCTGATAAGATATTTTTGTCCAAACTAGGGAAACGAAGTTAGGATGACGATCAATGTATTGCTATGGAAAAAATATCTCTCACAAGAATCACTTTCACCGGACCACATGAAGAATATGATGATGAACGTATTGATCAAAAAGGGGAAGAGTAATAAAATACCAGTGATATTCTGCAGAACCTTCTTCACTTTCTCCTTGCATTTCTCACACTGGGCGTTCAGTTTCAGAACACAAGTCTGCAAAAAAACAAACAAGAAATTGCAGATTAATTACAGAATTGTTTCAGGATAATAATAAAAAAAATAGAATTTGATGAAATCCATGGTACCATTTGTGCTGAAGAGTATTCCATGGGAATATACAACACTTTGAATGAGAAGAAAGGGAGCTTTTATCTGATAAACTTAATGGTCTTTTCTTCATTCATCTAATCACGACTTGGAAATTTGAATTTTGTTAATGTGCTTTATGAGTTTTACCTTTTTTATTAGAACGGAGTTCCTGGAATTTCTCCTTCATATCCTCCCTTTCCTGGAAAACTAATATTCGATTGACGATGTCGGCCGTAAACATTTAATTCAAAAAATATTATTATTATTATTTGCAAATTATAGTCAATATGATTCATTTTCAATCCTTGCTGTAGTTTTAGGGAAGATAAAATGGAGGGAACAGTGAGTTAATGCAAGAGATGACTTTTTAGAGGAAAACTCCAGCAACAGCCAACCCATCAAAATCAACAAGTCATTGTATCTGGCCGCCCAAGTATATAGAAGACGCACGCTTGACTCGAGCCAACATCATGTTTTTTTTTTTGGGGCTATGTATACGCATCTTCTTGTCGGAACCAATTCTATTCGAGATACACTCAGATATTAAAAGTAGTCACTTCTTCCAATAAATTCAAACTTTGATTTACCATTTTGTGAAATATCATGTTATCCTCCCACAAGAATGTTGACCCTTACACCTTTTTTGACGGCCCGTTGTAATCCATATTTTCATTTTTTTTCCTTCCTAATTTTTAAAATAAAATAAAATGCTGTGTTAGAAATTGTAATTCAATATTAAAGTTTAAGTTATATATAAAAAAAACCGCTCAATAACTCAAATCACAAGTTGCTCTCGGTAAAGCAACAAATTAAAGGAAGTCGTGTTCCTGATGTTTTCGTGCTTTTGCAGAAAGAATTAATTTCTTGCCTGTCTGTCCTCTCTCTCTCTCTGTACATATGTATGCATGCCCAAAAGAAAAGAAATCATTTGAATTGGATTGAATAATCTCATGCTTGAATTGCTTTCCGTTTTAGTCTTTCACTGCCAACTGCGAATATTAGTCAATTATTTCATTGTTTGTACTCTAATGTTTTATCATTTAGTTATTAGTTTGTTTTCAACTAAAATCAACAGCAACGTACAATCCACACGCACAGGTATATGGGGGGCGGGGGAAGGGCCAACGGCAAGTTCTCACTCCATGTTGACACCTTTATGTGTGTTTAAATCGACTATAATAAAAAAGGATGAAAATCAACATTGCTGTAATTTTTTTACGTGCAAATTTGTTAACCACAGTAATATGATAATTACGCAGATCTTGATACAGAACAATCAAGACTCATATCTGTAAGCGGGGAAAAATCCATACATGTCATACGGAAGCTGTGAAATACTCAGCGTGTCTATAATAAATGTGATTCAGTAAATCAAATAAATGACCAAACAACTATGACTTAGAATAGCCCTGTTCACATTTGAAATATAGGCAAGTTCTTTTCTAGATCAATAAAACGTGAAGTTTTGTGTTATAACCAATGCCTTTGACATCATGGCAAAGAAACTAATGTTCTTCTAACGTGCATACATGATCTTCAGTTCACCTTGAATTTTGGATGGTAAATAAGTCTCTGACAAGAAAGAAAGTGTATGCACAGAGAATGCTTCAATCTCGAACTTCACCCCTTTTTGCAGCATCAGCTCTAGTTCCGATCTTCACAAGGAAGAAACGTACTCCAACTAATGGCAGTCCAGTTGAAGAAGAAGCAGCAGACAAATATAGTAGAGATTGTAAATGAAATATTACCTCCATTCTGGCACTTCCCTTTGCAGATAGCATCTGTGCAGCATGGCTTTTATTCTTCTCTTGTCTGCCAAGGATTTTGGCGACACACAAAATTAGATATGCCAACAATATCAATCTAAACTACTAAAGTGCAAGTAACGTGCAGGTAATTGGCAAGTGATCTGTTTACCTTCAGCAGTGAGTGGAAGAAGACAATGCTTTGGAACAGAAAATTTCCCAACATCTGAAGGAAAAGCTCCGAGCCAGCGCAACTCAGGGACACGGAGATATTTTGTGTCATATGCCATTTGCTAACAGAAAAGGGAGAACATATAAGTTAGGCTGAAATTCTGAATTTTAAGCCCTATAGTAATATACTGTGAATTTGATAATCATACAAATACTGACCATTGAACCGAATCTGTAAGTGGTCAAGATATCAAAGCCGTATGGATCACAATCTACCAAGCAAAAGGCAGGTATATGCAAATGCTCAACCAGAAGCCGCAGAAACCTATTTCAATTACAAACTGCGCAAGATCAAACAAAGGCCAAGCAAGAATGTGAAACAGTTCGCGCAAGCCCACATACCAATATTGAAAAAAGATGAAGTCAATCTGGCATGCAGAATGTTAGCATAATAGTTTAGAAAAATGAAAAAAATGTTCATACCTTCGTGTTGGAACATCAGGATAGCCTCTTCCCTGAATGAAGATAGAATTAAAAACATGGATGTGCTTATTAGAAAATGGGCAAATGTCTTTGGAAAGTGCTTACAGTGAGAACAATGCAACGGCTTGCATTGCAGAACTGGTCATTTGCTAGCCTTTGGAAAACTGCGTGTGAAGCTCAACATGGAGAGACTTGTCATCAGGAACTAGATCTGAAGTAGAATCATCATTATATTTTCTTCATTTGCCCCACAACAAAACATGTGCTTACCTGATTCTTTCTCAACAACTAATATAAAATGAGCAACACTAATGATATCTACGAGCAAGTGTTAAGCTGAGTTTCTCCGTCTGTAATAACTCTGGAGTGAAACTTAATATGAAGTTAGACGCGTTCTAAGGTTACCATTCAATTTGATTGTTACAATTTTGAACATCAAACATTATGTTATATCCAGCTCACATCAATAAGTAGGAACTAGGCAACTGAAAAATTACGGTAGTGCTCCCAGAAAGCAGGATACCTTTGACTTCTTCAACATGAACAGGAACAGGGTAAGCCTGCAGGAAAGCTGAATGTCTTGAGCACTTTGAGTAGATTTTTTGACCAAATACTATAGATAGTCAAAATAATTCACATTGGTTCTTACCGTATTGGGCGAACTGATACAATCAAATATCCTATCACCTTCAAAGAACCGTATCCAACCCATAACCAACCTACAGCAGAAACAAATTTGATCCGTAAGTATTAGCAGAGTCCATATTAGAATCTGACAATAAGTATGAGGAATTGGCATTGCTGTGATAGGAACCAAAAATTCAAATGGCAGAATACTATATCTGCCACTCTTATTGTGGAACAAAAAACTTGACCAGGAAGCTTATTGCAGCTCTTTCATAATCAATGGAATGGGCATTATCAACAGCAAATCTCAAAAGCATGTCACAATACAAAAGTTTTATTATTTGTGCTTTCACGCTAGATCTTGATACATCAGTTGATGGATAATGTTTCAAACAAAAATGTATAAAATATTAATAAACATAGTATGGCATCTCTGAGAATGAAACTATATTATAAGAAGCAAAAGAAGTTATTTCAAGCGAAAAAGTGCATTTCCAAGATTGAGCGTGAGTTCAAATGTACCCATTCCCAGCAGAAACCTGCAAAGACAAAAACTTATGGTATGAACATCATAAATAAGTGACTTTTGCCTTAAATGAATAAGCAGGGTTATAAGCATCATAATTTTAAAATAAAATAGGTCCGTTGGTAAGTATATAAGTCTCCTATTTAGCAGTACAGAAAATAAGGAATTTAAAGTTGAAAATCAATGCCAACAACAAAAAAGTTCCAACAAGTCAGCAGCATAGGATATGATGATAATAAAGTTGCATTAAAGTATTATATTAACTTTTGCACAAAATAGTTCCTGTTCTTGCAAAAATTTCAGCAAAAATTTTTTAATTACCATAAGGTGAATTGGATGTAAAAAAGAACCACATCAAAAGAAAACCAGTTAAGTAAAGATAAACTTTAAACTTTGAATATACATACCACATTAAGATTATGGCGACTGCATTCCATAAGCACACATATCTCATTCAGTGCACGGTCTACAGCTGACTGATCTGCATTGAGAAAAACAGATAAGGCATGATTTTGAAACAAGCATGTCATGAACTCATGCAGAAGACAATATGATTCCACTATAAAGAAACAAAATGTTGTGGTGGGAACAAGCAGTTCAGCATGGTCATGGAACTGACTAAAACATACAAATGTTACGACAAGAAGAAGTTGAACCTACACAAAAAATGTACTTCATTTCTGCAAATATTTACTGTAAGGAGACCCCTGATCAGTAGTCATACACAACGGCAATTCAACAAATGGAAATGGAACATTTTAAAACAAAACTTGATTTGGATCTTGTAGAAACAGAGAATAGAAAATTATGCTTCAGTCAATAATATTGAGAAACCACCTAAAATTTTAAGTTGTAATGAATGCTAGAATGAGTGAGGAGCAGACTTTCCATTTCATTTTTTAATGAGTACAAGTCTGCATAATTTGTGGCAATGTTTTCACCGCAATTTCAAATCAGCATCATTTCTACTATAAACATGCCATTGCATTTATTCTCTAAAGACACGGTGAACCAAATTGGATCTCGGTCATTTTGATACATTGACACTCATTAGGCTGCAAGCATCCATACTCACCCAAAAATACAGAGGGATGCATGTAATAGATGTCTCTCTTGGAACTATGCTTGTTTTCTTGCAAAAGTCGCTGAATAATTAGCAGCACTCGCAACATAACATCTGAAAGATGTCCAAATAACAACCCATTAACTGGTTAAGATCTAAAATGACCTTAAGTTGATCCGTCCCTCTTTGGAAAGCAAAGCACAAGATTTCATAATATCAATCGAAGTAACTCAAGACCCACCTATTGAAAGAGTGAGTGAGTGGGTGTGGTGTGTGTGTGTGTGTGTGTGTTTCAGTTAAAAACGAAAATCCTGTGTCCAGAAATCATACGCAGAAAGC
Organism: Neltuma alba; assembly: GCF_004799145.2. Classification (NCBI taxonomy): domain Eukaryota; kingdom Viridiplantae; phylum Streptophyta; class Magnoliopsida; order Fabales; family Fabaceae; genus Neltuma; species Neltuma alba. The sequence goes on along the minus strand of NW_021632854.1, from coordinate 566,262 downwards.
GCAAATTAACTGACCAAGTCTATGAACATGGCTTTCCGTGGAAAGTGTGAGAACTTCCTTTCCACATGGTAAATCAGACCCACAATAGCTGCATTAATTTCAAGTAAACACAACAGTTAAATTAACGGGATCATTCCTTCAAAATACAGCTGTTCACTGAAGAAACCGCAGATATATCAAATGAATCCTACGGAATCCAACTATTCTTCCAAGTTAAAATAGAATGAATGGAACCAGTTTGAATTGAAATCGGTGCAGTAACTTCGGAAGCGATCAATAAGAATAACGGGTGAACGACCGTTGCTCAAATCATCAACAAAAGCTCGAGTGAATTCTGCAAGCACAGAGCAAAATATTTATTAATAATTCATTTGGCATTTCGAGCTCTTCATCATGATTCGTTACCTTTAATCTTTCTGAGTAACTCTACTTGCGAGCTGCACCTCTCTCTCTTTCCCTCCATTTTTGGTTTCTGCTGTTCTACTCCATCCCAAGTTCTGCCTCCGGTCCCATGCGGTGAACAAACGTGCGAGGGGAAAACTGACCTTATTTGTATTATTTATTTTTAATTTTTTACATTCTTGAATTTCAAGAATTATAATCTGTTAATATTAAGAAAAAATTGCAAAAAGGATCTTTAAAAAATTGTAAATAGATCCATTAAAATTAACAAAAAATTGCAAAAAGGATCTTTAAAAAATTGTAAATAGAGATCCATTACAATATTAACATAGGTTTTAATAATAACTTTTGTGAACGGATCTCTGCATATAATTTTTCAATTTTTAAAATCTTTTTTAATGATTGTCTCTATTATCTTCTGTTAATTTAGTACAACCATCAATAAAAAGACAATTCTTTTAACGCATTTTACCCCCAGAAAAAATATCCTACTTTTTATAATATTATCTCAATAAGATTTAGTTGACTAATTTGAGAAGATTAAAAAAATTCCTAAACTATTTTAAATTATTTATATTTATTATTTTTTAAATTAATTTGCCTCACTTATAAATTGACATATAGGTTAATAATACACATAAGTATTTTAAAAGATTATAATATATACTATAATTAATTAATTTTAAATTTTTTTTTCTACATTAACCGGATCTTATGTTAAAAAGAAGAGGAACTAGTATTCAACCAGAAAAAGTAAACGTGAACGGCCGTAAAGAATTAAAATATTGTTTGAACTAAATGGGCTTGTCCAATGATTTTTGGTTTGAGGTGCAGATGTTAAAAAAAAAAAAAAAGGCAATCCCATTCTTTAAAATATCTTATAAATGATTTTTCAATCATAATTTACAGAATACGAGATAAATATATGAAGATACTACCTCCGATCCTAATTACAAGAGTTAGTTGACTAATTTGAGGAGATTAAGAAAAGAAGTTACGTCAGTTATTTGTAATAAATATGTATTGTCTTTCCTAAAATATCATTGCTAATCAAATGTATTGGCTAAAACTATTATTGTTAGAAGGACTACCTTAAAAAAATACATAAATATGATAGATAAAGTGGATTGGGATATTATATTTAGGACCAAAATAAAAGTCAAACAAGGTCTTATATCAAGGACTAGAGGTAGTAATTTTGTCTCGATTTACGTAAAATATACTTATAAGTGATTCTAAATAGAGCATCAATTTCATGAAATAATGTCATCTAAAATCCAAATTGACTTTGGATAATGTGTGTAAATGAAAAAAAAAAATTATTTATTTGAGTAATTATTAATAATGATAATGATAAGTTGATAATTTATGAACAAAGCCCGAAAATCCTAATGAAAAGAATTATGGCAGTCTAAACACAAGATTTGGAGTTTAAATTTATATGACTGGAAAAAAAATATTTTTAAAAGAGCTTCTCCTAATTAAACCCGATAATATTCAAATCTATGCTAGCACATAATGTTTGACAGGTTAAATTTCATATGTATGAAAATGGAAAGGAAAAATAAATGAAATTCACAAAAAAAAAAAGTAGTATAATAAGTAAAATAATGAGAGAAATCTTTTCAGTGTGAAGACTTGCGTAACTTGCAACTTTTTGAAAACGTTGGCTGCTTTCAAATTTGAGTTGTTGACAACCTGCTCTTCAAACTTTTGGAGCTGTACATGTAATTAACATTTTGCTGATTAATTAAATTATTCAAATAATTAAGCAAGCCCTTCCATTCCATGTGGGTCAATTATAAATTAATCACATTATTTGTTTTTCTCTAATTGGCACCTTGACTTTTTCCCCAAGTCAACGGACTGCGTCGGTCCAAAAGGACCTTCTGTTAGTGATCTTTTGTTTCCCCACTTAATTCCCTCCATTTTTCTGTACTAATGTATCCAATCAAAAGTTATTAGTCTTGTTCAAAATTGCATCATCAATATCATCATAAAACATCCAGCTAAAAAATTATCAACATAAATATAAATTTTATAGGAAGTTAACTAATTAATTATACATATAAAACTTGTAACAAAAATTTTAAAGGTTGTATAGCTAGTATGCGAGGAAAATATATATATAATGAAACTTATTTAAAAATAATGTCAACTCTTTTTTTTTCTCTAAATGTCGAACTCACATGAAAAAAAAAATTCGATCCAACTCATTTGGCAGTTTGATATTAGTTTATATATTGACCTTAATAACCTTCGAGTCCCTCAAAGTGAGATCAATCGTTTATTTTCTTTACAACTTAATTAGTACTTATTTATAAAATAAGACTCCTCCAGTCCTAAATATAAGACCTTTTTTTAATATAAATTATACTACAAAAAAAGTCTTATATTTAAAACCGGAAGAGTAATAAATGTCATAATTATCACCTGAAAAATATGGCTTTTGATCAATTTTGATGAGAACAAAGGAAGTTGAAATGCAAGGATTGATTCGATATTTAAAGACAAAATTTGGATGCCACTAGTGCTTAAAATAGTAATTAAGTCCTTGTCCAAGCTAATCACCAAGAAGACCTCATCCCAACAACCATATATATGTACATATTTTTAAATTTAACTTCGACCTTGAAAATTTGAAAAGCAAAACATAAAAATCATATACTAGGTGAAAATTAATTAATATATCGAGAGAAAATTACATTCAAGCACACAAATATCAAAAATTTTATAGTCAAGAATATTACAAGCTTAGATTATTATTATTATTATTAAAAATATGATTTTTTTTCATTCATAAGTGAACGATTTTTTTAATATTAAACCTACAATTTAATGGTAATGATTCGAAAGTTTTAATAATGTAATGGAGTTCATTGTAGTTTTAAATGTTGAGAGTTGGATAATAAACTAGTAAGAAAACTAAAACCAACATGCACATAAAAAGCTAAAAAACATCAAAATCCCTTGTTATAATGTGAAGTTCTAATATTATTCATTGCAAGGTGTGGATAAAATTTAGATCTTTAAATATAATTTTCTGTATATTGTTTCATTCTTAGTTTCTTACCCAATTAGAGAATGTTAGACTAATCCAAAAGATTAGTTGTTCATACAACATAAAGACGCAAATAGAAGGTTCTCCAGCTAGGCCGCCTAATATAGGAATTATGTGAATAATAATAATTCAATTAAAACAACAACACGGAAACAAAAATAGAAGAAAAAGACATAAATACGCATATATATGCATATACATATGTGATTTTGTGTGCGTGTATATATATTTATGTCATGTATATGGTGATCCATATTCAATCTGAATTTTAGAGATGGATCTGCAGTTCGTCAACTTGCCCTTTCTTCTCTGTTCTATCTTGTTCCTCATAACTTTACGGGAACTGATATTGAGAAGTCTCAGAAGCGGCGGAGAGAAAAGGCTGCCACCGGGGCCGTGGAGGATTCCGATTATGGGAAGCGTCCACCACCTGGGCGGCTCCCAACACCTCCACCGGCGATTGAGGGAGCTGTCGGAGAAATATGGGCCGTTGATGCATCTTCAGCTGGGGGGAATCTCAACGGTGGTGGTTTCATCTGCAGAAGCTGCTAAGGAAGTTTTGAAGACAAAGGATCATATATTTGGTCAAAGGCCTTATCTTGCTGGTTCTGATATTGTGTTTTATGGTCCTTCCAATATCGTCTTGTCCCCTACTGGAGATCACTGGAAGCTCCTCAGAAAGATTTTCTCTCATCATTTGGTAATTCACTTCCCAAGTTCCAATCATTTGAAAGAATTTTTCTTTTTAATTTCTTGAATGGAATTGCTTATAAAGAAGGTTATGAATGGGAAATAGGCTGGATCCTCTTTTGGCTAAAAGGTTTAGAATTCAAATCTTGTGTTGTACATGTTTATCACTTGTTTAAATCTAATTAACCCAGAGTAATATTGAATATGGGAGACTTACATTTAAAATAAAAAAAAACGAAAGTTTAGATCATTGAGAGATAATTTAATTAATCAAGAACTCTTAGAAGAATTTAAAACTTCAAAGGAAAGAAGAAACAGAATTATTTGAGAGACTTTTTAGGATTCTAGTTTCTTTGCACATGATTTCTGATTCTCTTTCTGGCATGAATGAATATGCATTTGGACCCTTACCTAAAATTGAAGGATCGTGAATTACTTGTGATGGAAGAAAGACAAAAAGAATATATGAGTACTGAGGAACATTTAGAAAATCGATAGATTTTTTATGAGAAAAATTATTTTTATCTATTACTTCACTGCTTCATCACGCCCCCACGTATGGATTTAAATTTTCTGAAATTAAAGAATAAAGAGTAGGTAGTTGAAGACAAATGAAATCAACATCATTTATAATCTCATCGTTTTTTTCAAATCAAGTTACCCACAAATAATTAAGATACGCGTGCCATGATTATACGAGTGAGCACAAATAACATGAGTATCCACCAAAATAAGACCTGATTTTAATTAAGAGAATAATGTATGTATATATATTTAATTAATCAGCATGGCTAAATTTAATTTTCTTTAATACCACCCATGCCCATCCAATATGTGAAACTATACTTGCTTACAATTATATGATTCAGTGTTGTTCTTATAATTACAGTTAAATGCTGCGCGAGTAAGATCTTTCCGATCAGTTAGGGAAGAAGAAGTGGAGAGTTTGATGAAATGTTTATCTGCAGAAGCCGGCTCTGAAGTGAACCTCACTGAGAAAATTTGTGCTACGGCATGTCGGATTGCTACAAGGTCAGCTTTTGGAGAGAAGCATAAGGGCCAAGTAGAACCCATTATCTTGGTCTGTAATATGATTCTCCAGTCACCACATGGTATCTGCGATCTGTTTCCTTCTCACAAGTGGCTTCCGGTGGTCACCGGAGTGAGGCGTAGGTATCTGGAGCTTCATCGGAAAATTGACCGGGTTCTGGAAAACATCATCGGCGATCACCATGTCGGTGATGATGCAGCCGGAGAAGAAGAAGAAGAAGAATGTTTGCTCTCTGGTCTTTTGAATTTGAAACGTCAAGGTGATTTGACAATGGACAACGTTAAAGCCGCCATGTTGGTTAGTGCTGAGTACCTTTCTTTTGACCATTATTGGTATACCTAATCGAATAAAAGTGTGTTTCTGGATTTTGCATTTTAAATAAAAAAATTCACTGGCATTTTCCGACAAGTTCATCACACCATATAAGTATTTTAATTTGCAGGATGTGATAATGGCAGCATTTGAGCCAGCGTTTAGGATAGTAGAATGGGCTATGGCAGAAATGGTGAGAAAACCAGCAACACTGAGAAGAGCACAAGAAGAAGTGAGACAAGTTCTGAGGATGAAAGGACACATCAATGAAACAACGTTAGAGGAAATGAAATATGTTAAAGCTGTCTTCAAAGAAACTTTAAGACTACACCCCCCTTCTCCTTTACTGGCTCCAAGAGAATGCATGGAGACTTGTGAGATCAGTGGGTACACAATTCCAAAGAGAACCCAAGTGCTTGTGAATATTTGGGCCATTACAAGAGATCCTAAGTATTGGAGTTCATCATTTTCATCTTCATCATCATCTGCAGAAGAGGAACAGTTTGTTCCTGAAAGATTCATGGATAGTTCGGTGGATTACAGGGGATCCAACTTTGAGTTCATATCGTTTGGTGCAGGCAAGAGGGTGTGTCCTGGGATGTTGTTTGGTCCTGCCATTGCAGAGATTCTTTTAGCAAACTTGTTGTGTTATTTTGATTGGCAACTGCCCTCTGGGACTACTCCAGAAACCCTAGACATGACTGAACTTTTGGATTCAACCTTGAAGAAGAAAACTAGTCTCATTCTAGTTCCTACTCCTCACGGTAATCACATGTGTACATAACTGAATAAACTGGGAGAGCTTGGGAAGTTGATTAGTTTTACATGGCTATATATATATATATATATATATATATATATATATATTTATATGATTAGGATATTTATTTGTTTATTTATTTATTTTTATATGATGTCACAAGTTGATGTGAATTTGATTTCAAGAATGGGGGTGTGCATAAAGAACAGGGTCCTAGCGTACCCATACTCGTTATGATCATGTGGGGATAGGACACAAACGAACTGAAGACAAATTCAGATACATGACGAGAAGACAGAGACAAAGTCGTTATATATATATATATATATATATATATATATATCTCTACATCTATATATCTTTTTGTAGTCTTTTATTTTGTTATTTAAAATGTCAGGTATTTATATTTAGATTTTAGTAATTTTTATTTTACTGAAAAGTGAAACAGTGTACTTGATTATTTAGAAATTAAGTTATAGATCCCGTCATAGATGTTAATTTCTTAATTCTTAATTTTTCATCTTTTTCTTTCGATCTCTGTGTTTTTATTAGGATTATTGTCCAATCTGGAAAGAATATCAACTCCAAAATGAGACGGACATTATGGGATGAAAATTCCATCGTGCTCCAATTTCAGGATTGAACATAACGGAAGGAAAAAATAAAAAAAAAATCACAAAATTAAAGAATAAAATATTTATAATAATCACAGAAATATTTTCTATATAAAAAACTTGCGTAACTTGCATAACTAATTAAATGTCAACTGCTTTCAATTTGAGTTGTTGACAACCAGCTTTTCAAATTTAATTCGGAGTTGCTACATTAACTTCTGCTAATAAAATAAAGTTATTCCAATAATTAAGGAAGCCCCCCCATGTGAATGTATGTCGCTGGTCAATAAGGTTCTGATACTCAGATATTACGAGCCAACTTCATACCAGTTGAACCAACTTTTGTTGCGTAATTTAACATAATGTATCATTTCATTTCCTTATAACTTAGCATTAATATATATATATATATATATAACATGTTATTATGAAAATAGGAAAGTGACTCTGCATCTGTGCAAAACAAGGAAGGCGAAAATAATTAATAAAACCACCAAAAGATAACTAAAAAGCTGTTGGTTGAGATTGTAAGTGGCCTGACTTGAGAACACGAGTTTGAATTCCAGGAAATACACTTGTTGTGAGACTTTTAATCTTAATGGTCCTGTTTGAATACAGATTAGTTTCAAGTCTAAAATGACTTAGGATGCTCTGAATTTATACCCAAAAAAAATCCCAAATTAAAAATAACAATGTTAAAAGATTACATGAATCAAAATAAATTATTTTTAAATCTTAAAATTGGTTTTCAAAATCTCCTGATGAATAAATTTTCAATACTTCTTTTCCTTTTCTTATTCCCATCATTTCTTGAAAAAATGACTTTTGGTATAAATTATTAGGGAGCAGAAGAAGTCAAAATCCTCTGATTGGCGTGATTTAATAAAGAACATTTTTGTATGCCACTAGTGATTCGAATAGAAAATCAAGTCCATAACTCCATATATATCTGATACACACACAATATGCAGATTAATTATCAAGAAAATAAATAAATGCCGTAATTAGAAAGTGATTTTGCATATCACCCAGAATTTGTGAATTCTGATTTCGTCAACTTTTAGGCTGCCAAAGAAGCTGAAATATAATCTTCGGATTGATTCCATTTGAATTTGAAGAACATACATACATATGCCACAAGTGATTATAATATTAATTGATCAGTCCCTATCCAGTACTCACTAATTAATCACACGGAAACTGATGAAAGTTATTCCTTCTTATCACAACAACCAGCTACTATATACATGTTTAACTTTAGCTTCAAAAATCTCTAGGCAAAGTTATATTCAAGCACGCAAATAAAATGTATATATTGAAAAATTTTAAAAAGCTCAAATTGTCTTAAGAATTATATGAGTTTTTTTTTTCCATGAGCGAGCAGTGTTTTAATAATAAACCTAATTTTAAATTAAAGCTTTTAATTATAGTTTAATGGAGTTGTACTTCTTTTTTGTGGTGACTTTTTATAAATTTAATAATTTTTATATTGATATTGATGATATTGACCGGAGGTAGTGAGAGCTGTGTTGTTGACTTGTTATTACTACTAAACCCAAAAGATTAATAAGTTCATAATTAAAAGAATATAATGAAGCAACATATTGAAGATTATTCTTCAGGAAAGCGTGAAACTAAAACAAAATAGAAGTAACCTGATTGAGTGATTATTAAGAATTTGTATTTTTTATATATATATATATATATATATATATATCTGTGTCATGTCTTTGATCAATCACTGGGTTTTTTGGCGATGGATATTACCTTCTTCTCCTTGCCGGCCTTCCTTCTCAGTTCGATCTTGTTCCTCGTATTTTGTCTGAAATTGGTAAGAAGCTTTAGCAGAAGCTGCAGCGTCATCCAATCAAAGCTACCGCCAGGGCCATGGAGGCTTCCGATGATAGGAAGCATCCACCACCTGGGCGGCTGCCTGCCCCACCGGCGACTGAGAGTACTGTCGGAGAAACACGGGCCGGTGATGTGGCTGCAACTGGGAGAAATCTCAACGGTGGTTGTTTCTTCTGCAGAAGCTGCCAAAGAAGTACTGAAGACGAAGGATCATATATTTGGTCAAAGGGCTTTTGCTGCTGGTTCTGATGTTTTGTTAGATGGTCCCTCTAACATAGTCCTCTCCCCTACCGGAGATTACTGAAAGCTCATCAAAAAGATCACCTCCCAACGACTGGTAATTCTTTGTGAAAATTATTTATTTATTCTATGTAATTTTGACTCGCCTATAAGTTAAGTTAGTGTCTTGAATAATTAATTTAAGAACTAAGTTATAGTCAGAGTTTAAAACAAAAAAAAATAAAGCGACATGACTAATCACTTGAAAGATTACATTATTTAAACTTGCCTTTCATCATCATCAGCATGCACATAATCAAGTTTTAAATTAGAGAAAGTTACACTTAAGTGTCTGGTAAGAAAATTATATATATATATATATATATATATATAGGTACGTCATATTTCACTTAATATTCATAGGGTCTAAGAGATTTAAGATTTACAAGTTTGTCTTGTAAATAATGCAACTTGATTTGTAAATATAAAAGCTAATATAAGTCCAACTTCTAAACATTAATTTATAAATTTACTTGTAAATAAGACGATTGAATGTGAATATATAAAAATTTGACTTGTATGTAAATACTAAATTTCTTAACATCTATTAGCTAGATTTGAATGAAACTCAGGAGATCTTTTGATTGGGACCTATGGATAATCTTTTCTTCAAATTATTTAGGTTATTAGATCAAGTACTATACTTTAGTTCTATTTATAAACACTTCTTCAAAAAAGTGAAGTGGTAATGCTTAAAAATTTTAATAATTTTAATAGGTGGCATTTATGAAACGCTGCGTAAAAAGATGCTATCTTATAATTAGATAGTGTTTTGAGAAATGCTACAAAAAATTTAAAGAAAATAAACAGCGGTAGCATTTTGTTGAAACGCTTCTACTTGTACGCTGTTAGGTACTCCTCCGGTTCTTAATATAGGACCCAATTGTTGAGTTAGTTTTGGTTCTAAATTTAAAACTCATTTCTCATATTTATCAATTTTCTTTAAATTATTCTTATGGATACTCCCTCAACTATAATCAAGTAGAAGAGGCCAGGAAGTTGGGGTATTAAGAATGATAATTATGGTATTTTAGGAAAAACGTGTCACATTTCTTATAATTAACTAACTTACTTAACTTCCTTAATCTAATAAAATTAGTTAAATGGGTCTTATATTAAAGATCGGAAAAGTACCATTTATGTCGTGTAAGCGACACCTAATACATGATGTTTTTGGGAGGAAAAAAAAAAATTAACATCAAGTAGCGCCTATGTCTCATAAATGTGTGCTGCTAGAGTCTTTTTTTTAAAATAGTTTTATTCTAATTATAAGACATGTTATTGATCTTTTATTAATAGTTTTTCCTTTTACTTCTCATTAAATTTTGGTGTATAGTATTTAATTTTCAAATTATATATATTTAATAAGAATAAAGTTGAAAACTTATTAAAATTTTTAGACAGTTAATGAGTTTTAATTTTGTTTTCACACATTAACATGCAAGAGAGAATACAAAATGCGAAAACTGATTTTATAAATATTTTGCAAATAAAATGTATGCGTCTTTAATTTGTTGCCAACAGTTAAATGCTGCACGTGTGAGATCGTTCCAATCACTGAGGGAAGAGGAAGTATCAAGTTTAGTGAAATGTTTATATGCAAAAGCTGGTTCGCCTGTAAACCTCACTGAGAAAATCTTTGACACGGCGTGTCGGATTGTTTCAAGGTCAGCCTTCCACCGCCGGAATAAGCTCGATGATGATGATGGGTAACAACAAGAAGCAATGATCTTTTTCTGTGGGGCGGTGGTCTCCATGTCACCGGACATCGCCCATCCGTTTCCTTCCCGGAAGTGGCTTCGCGAGCTCACCGGGGCCAGACACAAGTACGATGAGCTCCGTCGGAGAATCGACCTCCTTCTGGAAAACATCATCGCCGCAGCGGATGCTGATGCCGGAGAAGAGGGAGAAGAAGAATCTTTACTCTCTGCTCTTCTCAGTTTGAAACGTCATTGATTTGACAATGGACAACGTCAAAGCCGTCTTGCTGGTTAGTGAATATATAATTGAATATGTTTTTGTTTTAAATTAACTAACATTTTCAAATAAGCCTATCGTACAGTACAACCTTTTCATATGATCATTAATTTAGTTAAGAGAGTATTTAGATATAATTTTAAAAATAATTTTAAAATATATGAAATAAATACATACAAGAGTTTTTTTTATTTACGAAAAGACATTTTTAAAAGCACTTTTAGATGTTTTCAAATATTCTTAAGTGTTAGGGTCCAATTTTATTCAGTAAGTTTTTGTGTAGAAGTAGTGCAGGAGTGGTAAATATCCAAAAAAAATTTGAAATTAATATCATGGGATTATTAAAAAAAAAAAAAAGAGCAATATCACTCCTATCACTAACAATATTAACAATTAATATTAGTTTTTTAACTGTTAAGGTGACTTTGTTGAATATTAACAATTTGAAAACTCCTAGACATCAATAGCTTAAACGCGAAAACTTAGCTTTTGAGACAAAATTAAACATTAACCCTTTAATTAATTAATTTCTTGCACATAACGCACGTTATTATATATCTATGCACATCAATCGGACTTCCACATCATACACGCAATGTTAAAGAAACCAAAAGATTCTTCTAACCCGCCTATATATATAGGATGTGGTGCTAGGAAGATTCGAGCCAGCAAGCAGATTAGTAGAATGGGCCATGGCAGACATGGTAAGAAAACCAAGAGTACTGGAAAAAGCACAAGAAGAAGTGAGACAAGTCTGGAAGAAGCGAGGATATATTGATGAATCAGTTGTAGAAGAACTGGAATATCTTAAAGCAGTCATTAAAGAAACTTTAAGGCTACATCCGCCAGCCCCTCTTTTGTCTCCAAGAGAATGCACACAGACCTGTGAGATCAATGGCTACACAATACCAGAGAAAACCCAAGTGTTTGTGAATGTTTGGGCCATTGGGAGAGACCCTAACTATTGGACTTCTTCTTCTTCATCATCTTCATATTCTGCAGAAGAGTTTGCTCCTGAAAGATTCATGAACAGTTCGGATTGCAGAGGATCGAACTTTGAGTATATTCCATTTGGTGCTGGCAAAAGGAGTTGTCCTGGGATGTTGTATGGTCCTGCTATTGGAGAGATTCTTCTGGCCAACTTGTTGTGTTATTTTGATTGTGAACTTCCCTCTGGGATCACTCCAGAAACCCTAGATATGACTGAACTTGTGGGCTCAACTATTAAAAGGAAAGATAATCTCATCCTAGTCCCCACTCCTCATCATATATAATCGATCAAGTGTTTGTGTATGGTATGAAGTTAATTATGAATTACTACCTCCGGTCCTTAATATAAGACCTTGTTTGAATTTTATTTTGGTCCTAAATATAAGACCTCAATCCACTTTATTTCTCATATTTATATTTTTTTTCTTCTAAAGTAGCCATTCTAACAATGATTGTTCTAGTTAATATATATTTGATTAGTAAGGATATTTTAGGAAAGACAACACCTATTTAGGACAAATAACTAACTCAACTTACTTCCTTAATCTTATCAAATTGGTCAACTAGCTCTTATAATTAGGACTGGATGTAGTATATATAAACTTTATGGAATGTCGGTTCGTTTTTATGTGGCTATGATTATGAATAAATCTGAGAAAACTAACCCATATAGCTAGTTGTAGTTTGTCTTGATTTTAAATTATGTTCCTTTAGTTTATTTTGTTTAAATTAGGCCCTTCTCATTTGATTCGTAATAGGCGCTTATCTTTCAGTGTACACATATAAAATTGTTAAGAAAATTGTTTCTAGCTAAATCTTAAAATTATTGATTGTCAAACTTCCAACCAATTTTCAAGGCTTCTTCTTTCTGTTATTATTCCCATCATTTCCTGAAAAAATAAAAATTAATTAAAATATATAAAAAAATTTAAATTCAATTTGGACCATTCAAAATTGATTGGGATTGTTCAAATTAAAATGAGCACTCCCTCCTTATGATTGTGATAAGTATGAAACGTGTTCCTATCTTGGCAGCATTTTAGGTGATTCTCTATAAACGTAGTGATTTTTATAGTGATATATATATACGATGAGATGAGGTGAGCTGTGTTATTGACTTAATAATAAACACAAAAGATTGATTAGTTCCTAAAGAAAGAAGCAAAGTAACATTGAAGAATCCCCAGGAAACCGTGAACAGGAATTTTATGAATAATAAACACCAATAATCGCACCTACAACAAACCAATAATAAAATAAAATAAAATAAAATAAAAATAGACAGACGATCGAGTAATTATTAAGAATATGTGTGTGTGTGATACAGATATATGCATGTCAAGACAAACTTTGCTTGCAACAGCTCAACTCACAGGCAATATTTAATTTATGAGGCCAAGGCTATATTTACACATAACTATCAATGATCAAGACACATTATTCAATTTAACTTCACATAGAGTCTAAGTTAAAGAAAAGATAAATCAGATTGATCTTAAATTTAGGATGGGAAGAGTATTTTTAATTTTATATTACTCCTCTAGTCCTTAATATAGGACATAATTGTTAAGTTAATTTTAATCTTAAATATAAGAACTATTTCTCATATTTATTAGTTTTTTTTTCTAAATTATTACCAAGGATACTCCCTCAATCATAATTAGGCAAGCAAGGGAGGGAGGATATTAAGAAAGATAATCATGGTGTTTTAGAAAAAATATGTCATATTACCTCCGGTCCTGATTATAAGAGTTAGTTGACTAATTTGAAGAGATTAATGAAATAAGTTTGTTAGTTATTTGTAATAAATAAATATTGTCTTTCCTAAAATATTCTTACTAATCAAGTGTGTTGGCTAAAATTACTATTATTAAGGGGAAAAAAGCATAAATGTGAGACACAAAAGTAGATTTGCGTCTTATATTTATAACTAAAATAAAACTCAAATGAAGTCTTATATCAAATATCAGAGGTAGTATTTCTTATAATTAATTAAACCTGTCTAATCTTATTAATATAATTAAATTAGTTACATAGGTGTTATATTGAGAATGAGAGTGGTAATAATAATGAATTGACTAAATCATCAACAGGAGCAGGCCGGCTTGAAGATTCTCGACGGAAGCATAAAAGGGAAAATACATATGGTACGGTATGAAGAATAAATAATATACTCCATTAAGGGATAAATATATTTGAATAATTAATTTATAGATACTGAAAAAATTTAAAAATTATTTATTTATAATAAATGCGTGTTAGTTTATAGAAGTAACATATTTAATTACAAACAATACTTACCTCAAGTTTGTTTATATCTATCATGTTAAGTTTTATAATTACATATGACCACGTGTTTTATTTTTGAAATGTTAGAATTTAATAGCATTTAATTATAAATTCACATAAAATAAAAAAAGACACATAACTTTGTGTGGTTGGATAACTTGACATAATATATATAAAAAATTTGAAGTAAGTTTTTCCTTTAATTATTTGTAGGATAATTGTGCATACAACACATTGATCTTTTCTATGTTGCATCCCATAGTGATGATACATCGTCAAAAAAAAAAAAAAGTTAGTGTACTGGATGCATCAGAGAAAAGGGACTGGATTACTAGATGCATCCTTACCCTCATCCGTATTGGAAACTATCTGGATGAAAACTAACTTAATGGGATTGCTTTAAGAAATTATAAATTTATAAATTGAGATTACTCAATTAGATTTTTTTTCGCAGTGAGGTTATTCTAGTAATTGCCAGAGAGAACAATAATATAATACTATTTGGTCCTAATTATAAGAGCTAATTGACTAATTTCAAGAGATTAAGGAAAGACGTTAAGTTAGTTATTTGTAATAAATAGATGTTGTCTTTTCTAAAATATCTTTGTTAATCAAATACATTAGTTAAAACTATTATTGTTAAAAAGACTACTTTAAAAAAAATACACAAATATTAGAGACAAAATAGATTTGGGTCTTATATTTTAGATCAAAATAAAAATCAAACGAAATTTTATATTAAAGATACGGAGTAGTAGTAACAAAAGTGGAAAACCAAAGACAAAATATATAAAAGCAAACTAAGCAGAGTCCTCATGAGATTGAGAAGAGACATACACGCACGGATATACATGATCGGGATCGGTATCCATCGTGTCTTGATCCATCGCTAGTCTATACGTGCGCGTATTCTGAATTTATTATCGCAGTGTGGGCGCACATGTATTTTTGAACCATATTCTACAAATTCCTTCCATTGCATCAACAACTACGATCAGTATTATGAGTAGCCACCCTCGTCAATATCATTTCTATTTAATATAAGATTTAATTAACTAATTTAAAAAGATTAAAAAAACTAAATAAATTATTTAATTATAGCTTATAATATATGATTTATCCAAAATACTTATATATATCACTATATTATATATTACTACCTCCAATCCTTAATATAAGACCCTATTTGATTTTTATTTTGATCCTAAATATAAGACTCCAATCCACTTTGTCTCTAATATTTATACATTTTTTTTTTCCAAAGTAGCCCTTCTAATAATAAAAGTTTTAGTCAATACACTTGATTAGCAAATATATTTTTAGGAAAGACAATACCTATTTATGACAAATAACTAACTCAAATTACTTCCTTAATCTCCTCAAATTAGTCAACTGGGTCTTATAATTAGGACCGGAGGTAATAGTTTACAAGTCAGATTAATTAATTAGTTAGGCTTTATATCATACTACCTCCGGTCCTAATTATAAGACCCAGTTGACTAATTTGAGGAGATTAAGGAAAGAAGTTAAGTTAGTTATTTGTAATAAATAAGTATTTTCTTTCCTAAAATATTCTTACTAATCAACTATATTGGCTAGAACTACAATTATTAGAAGGACTATCTTGGAAAAAATAACATAAATATGAGAGACAAAGTGGATTAGAGTCTTATATTTAAAACTAAAATAAAAATTAAACAAGATTTTATATTAAAGACCGGACATAATAAATAGCACGTAGTATACTCTCAGTGATTCCAAACGGCTTATAAGTAACTTGTTCCCCTTTGGCTTGTAATTTAAGTGCAGTTGACATTATTACTCGGCGTCAGAGTATGCATGGGAATATGTGACCTTTTTCCCAGTTCAAATTTCTCGTTGGGGTCATTGTGTTCCGAAACATAAGAAATTAAGAACGTAATCCTACCGACAATCGAACAAGTCCTTGGCGTTAAAAAAATAAAAAATAATGAGAACGCGGGCGACACGTGAGGTCGTGAGCTATGAATATAATAATATTATGACAAACATGGAAATTTTAAGCACAATTCGGTATTTGTCATTTCGTGAGGATGATTGAAAATTGATTCCCACCAAAATTGGTGAGTTTTCTTACGCACTAGAAAATCTGCTGCTGCTGCTGCAAATTGAGTTGCAGAAAAATGTTGCAGCCAAATGTTCGTTAACAGTTGACAAAAAAGGAGCATACAATGGTGAGTTTCAATATACTACATTCCATCTTTAATATAATATCTTATTTTATTTTTATTTTAATCCTAAATATAATATTCTAATCCACTTTATTTATCATATTTATGTATTTTTTTTCAAAATAGTCTTTCTAACAATTGTAGTTCTGATCAATATACTTAATTAACAAGGATATTTTAAAAAAAAATACATATTTATTACAAATAACTAACTTAACTTCTTTATTTAATCTTTTCAAATTAGTCAACTGGTTTTTATAATTAGGACTGGGGGTAGTAAAAAATAATTACTCAATTGTCATTGAGATTTTTAATAATTAAATTATTTTTTGGCACTTTACAATAACTATTCTAAAAATCAAACCTTTTCCTTTTCATTGCAAGATTTTCACCGTATCAAAGAGACCATAACTTCTGCTCTGTTTTTGCAGAAACAGAAAAAACAGAGCAATGGTTGGTGGTCCCTCGTTTTGATCCCACATTTGATCATGTCTCTTTTCCTATTGCAAGTTTGTAACTATCGTAGAACATTGGAATAATTAATCTCCGGGTCCTTATAGTTTCATCTGATTTTTAATTAGGTCCTTATAAAATTTTTTCTTTTTATTAGGTTTTTTTACTTTCACGTGTTTTTACTTAGGTCCCTCTATTTTTTTCTCTTTTTATCAGGTCCTTGTAGTTTCATTTACTTTTTAACTAGGTCCTTTGTTGTTTTTAAAAAATTATTTATTAATTTTATTCTTTAAAATTAATTTCATTTTAAACTATAGTCTTAATTGGTTTTTAATCAGGTCCCTATAATTTTTTTCTTTTTATCAACTTCTTGTACTTTCATATGTTTTTAATCAGGTCCTTATAATTTTTTTCTTTTTATCTGGTCTTTATTGTTTTACTTTATTTTTAATTAGGTCTTGTAGTTTTTATTCTTTATTCTATAAATAATAATATTCTAAAAATAATAAATTATTATAAAAATCTTATGTTAATATTTTTTTAAATTTTTAGTTAAACAAATGTATTATTTATTTTTCAATTCTGTTTTTTATAATTATAAAATTTTCTAAAATTAGAATATAATTATAAATAATTTATAGTTAAGTATAATTAATTATTCTGATTAATTATTAATTACTAAATGATTATATTAATTATTTTGTCTAATTATATAATATTAGTTTAAAATGAAATTAAATTTAAAGAATAAAGTTAATAAATAATTTTTTAAAAATGGCAAAGGACCTAATTAAAAAATAAGTGAAACTATAAGGACCTAATAAAAAAAATAGAGGGACCTAAGTGAAAACATGTGAAATTAAAAGAACCTGATAAAAAGAAAAAAATTTATAAGGACCTAATTAAAAATCAGATGAAACTATAAGGAGCCGGAGATTAATTATCCCTAGAACATTTTATATATATATATACTCCTCCGGTCCTAATTATAAGACCCAATTGACTTATTTGAGGAGATTAAGGAAGTAAGTTAAGTTGGTTATTTATAATAAATAAGTATTGTTATTCCTAAAATATCCTTGCTAATTAAGTATATTGGCTAAAACTATCATTATTAGAAGGATTATCTTGGAAAAAAATGCATAAATATAAGAGAGAAAATGGATTGGGTCTTATAATTAGGACCAAATAAAAAGTCAAATTGGGTCTTATAATAAGGACCGGAGGAGTATATATGTTGATTAAATAATGAGCCCCCGGGAAACACGAACCATGAAATATGATTACATTATGAATATATATACATATATATAGGGTATACAAAGCGGGAATTTCTTACATTATATACATATAGATCACTGGAACTTGCCCAAAAAGAGCATATAATCTGTACACTAGCATCACTTTCTTCTCAGTTTATGCCGATGGATCTGGACTCGTTCTTCAGTTCAGTCAACGTCGCCGCCGTCTTCCTAATTACGGCAATATCACTGCTTTTTCTCAAGATAGTACTGAAAGCCACCTGGAGATCATGTTCGCAGAAGCTTCCGCCTGGGCCATGGAGGCTTCCTGTGATTGGGAGTGTCCACCATCTGGCCGGCGCTCTGCCGCACCATCGGTTCAGAGAGCTGTCGAGGAAATACGGGGCGGTGATGTGGCTTCAGCTGGGGGAAACGCCGACGGTTGTGGTGTCGTCGGCGGAAGCGGCGAAAGAGGTGCTGAGAACTCATGATGTGATATTTGCTCAGAGGCCTCATCTTCCCGCCGCCGATGTTGTGCTCTATGGCTCCACCAACATCACTTTCTCTCCTGTCGGAGACCACTGGAAGCTTCTCAGAAAAATTTGCTCTCTAGAGATGGTATTTTCTTTTTTTTGCATGACTCTAGAGATGGTATAGTGCACGATAAGCGCGTGCGTGGATGAGTATTTAGATTTTCTTTTGGGTAATAATAATAGTAAAAAAAAAAAGTAATCCATCATATTTATGCATTATTGACTTTTTTTTTTGGGTTGGACTATGTATTAGTTATATATGAATATTATATTTACTGATGAGTTATTACTTTTTCTATTTAAATATTACTCTTTTCGTAATTATGTTGACTTTGAGTTGAACTACTAATCTTTGAATCGTTATCTTATGCGATTCATCGAGTTTGGTTCTTGTTACTTTGCTAATTTGATTATATTAGGAAAGTGAGATACATAGTATACTTATTAAATTATGACAAATAGATAAATTTATTAAATATATGAGACATATTGAGAATAGGAGGGAGTAATTTTTATGATATGATACAGTGAATAGTAAATTTATGCTTCCCCTGCAACAGGTAAATGCCAAGCGAGTAAGATCATTCCAACCACTAAGAGAGAAAGAAGTGTCAAGTCTGGTGACACAATTATCAGAACAAGCAAGATCTTCATCACTGGTGAATCCCAGTGAGAAAATCTACACCACCATCTTTGATATCACTTCAAAGGCAGCTTTTGGGGAGAAATACAAATCACGAGACGAGCTTTTCTTCATCTCTGAGATAATGTTGAAGTCATCAGAAAGCAGAAGCATTTGCGACATATTCCCTCGCAGAATTGGCTCGCTGTGATCTCAGGAATGAAGGGCAAGTGGGAGACGATGCATCGCATGGCTGATACAGTTCTTGAGAAGATAACAAGTGGGTGGGAGCAACATCATCAAGGTTGTCGGAGGTGAAGCAGATTGTCTTCTTCCTGCTATGTTGAATGCTAAGGAAGATGGTAGTCTTACATCAGACAACGTCAAAGCGTCATGTTGGTAATTACTTAGTACTATTATTACTTTCTGCTTCTTGTTTCGCCATTTTTATATGAACACACATGGATCGTTATCTCTTTCATGATGATGTCTATATATACAGGACATGATTCTGGGAGGGACTGAGACGTCATCCACGATAATAGAATGGGCAATGGCTGAACTACTGAGAAACCCTGGATTGATGAAGAAGACACAAGCAGAAATCAGACGAGTAGTTTCCGACAACAAAGGATGTATCGACGAGACAACTCTTGAGAATCTAAGGTATCTTAAAGCAGTGATCAAGGAAACTCTGAGACTGCATCCTCCAGCTCCATTTCTGATCCCAAGAGAGTGCACACAGACTTGTGAGATCAATGGGTACACAATACCAGTTGGAACACAAGTTCTTGTGAACGTTTGGGCCATTGGGAGAGACCCTGATTATTGGAGCTTAGCAGAAGAGTTTTTGCCGGATAGATTCTTGAACCTTGCTATAGATTACAAAGGTTTCAACTTTGAGTACTTACCATTTGGTTCTGGGAAGAGGATATGTCCTGGGATGTTATTTGGTGTGGCCAGTGTGGAGATAGTTCTTGCTCACTTGCTTTGTCGTTTTGACTGGGAGCTTCCTTCTGGGACTATTCCAGAAACCCTAGATATGACTGAAACTTTAGGCACCACCATGAGAAGGAAAAATCACCTGATTTTAATCCCCAAACGTTATTATAGTTAATTAGTCTTGTACGTTTTATTAAATGACCACTTTATATGATGATGAGACATGTCTTTAGTCTCATATATGATGAATTATGTCTCCATCCGAGTTCCACAGTGGAAGCTAATAACCAACATGTTTGTTTTGAGAATAATAATGAGTTTGGTGGTTGTGAAGGATTGGTTTGAATGTTAATGCATTGTTTCACATTTTTTGCAATTTATTAGCTTGTAAAATTTAACTTGGGTTTTCATATCGCACCCTATTACTCAAGGGGCCTTTCGTGCTTTTTTTTTTTTAATTACAATTTCAATTTTTTTATCTTAAATTTATATTAAATTTGTTTTCGGACACAGATTGTAGCCAATGTTTAGGCCTCGAAGTATTTGTTTTTTTTTCCCACAGTAGGAATTTTCCGGGGAAAAAAAGAAGAAGCAGAATAATGGGAACGAGACTTAATTACCTAATGCTATACCCGGTCCTAATTATAAGAGCTAGTTGACTAATTTGAGGAGATTAAGGAAATAAGTTAAGTTAGTTATTTGTAATAAATATATGTTATCTTTCCTAAACTATCCTTACTAATTAAGTGTATTGGCTACAACTACCATTATTAGAAGGATTAATTTGGAAAAAATATATAAATATAAGAGATAAAATAAATTAGTATTTTATATTTAAGATCAAAATAAAAGTCAAACGAGGTCTCATGTTAAAGAGACCGGAGGTAGCAATTTTGTAAGATTGATTTATACATAAAATAGGGACATATTTAATCGCAAAAATGGACTGTCGTAAAAAAAAAAAAAGAACACAAAAAAAAAGACATATTTGGTGGTGTGTATATATATTAAAAAAAAGAAGGAAAGAAAAGCAGAAGTAGTTTTTGCTAAACATGATGTATCAAATACGCACGAAGCCATCAACCGTGTGAGAGTGGTAATAAAGGAGGGAGGAGAAAAGCTTGTCTTCAAGAGTTTGTTCCTCAAAGAATTAATGAGTCCAAAATTGTCATCATACAAAAATTAGGATGGAGGTAGCTATATATAAATTTGCCAAAAAAGTCACCCTCATTTTCTGCTCTAATTTGAATATTTTTTATATGATAAATTTTTATACACAGAAAATATTGATATTCTGCAGATTTTAATCACTCTATACACAGTATTGATACATCATTCATACAAATAGTTTTTCAAATTGTCACAAAAAAGGTAAATCAAATAAAAATAATTGTTTCAAACTAGTTTTTATGTTTTTTTTTTAAAACAATCAGATCTTTTTTTGTTTTTTTAGATTTTTCTGAAAAGCAATTTTATAAAATATTCTCTGAAAAAGAAGAAGAAGAAGAAATAAACAGACCCTTTTTTCTTTAATTTTTTTCGCCTTTTGGTTTTCAATGGGTATTTTGACCAGGAAAACCTATTCTGCGCAGTTCAGCACTTCGGCTGCGTCGAACACTTGTGATTGCTAACACAAGAAGCTCTTTATCAGCGAATGAATTATCTCCATCCCCTGAACCCAATCAGAAATCCTTTATCCCAATACCCTGGCCCTCTAGCTCTTCAATCGTTGCCGTTGTTACCTCTTTACTTTTCCTGCGGAATAACTGGAGTTGAAACTCCGAATGGTCGAGATTTATAAAGCTCCTCATAGAGTGTTCCATTGTCTCTTCCCTTCTGTTTGAATATGTGTGTATATATATATTTAACATAACGAAACCCTATTTCTTCTTTGGTCAAGTTAAGCCTGAATGACCCTGCTTCTGTTGATCTTGTCATGGATTGGATAGTTTATACTGGGTGGTTAATTCTTCTATGAATTGACGCAAAGTGCAATAAGCTGCCCAAGGAGTACACATCAGCATCTTGCCTTGGGTCTGCATACATGAAGATTCACTTGAAGTATCAAGGTAATGTTCGTTTGAATTATTAATTATTGTCGTTACCAAATGCCTTATTCAATGGATCAATATCAAACTCATTTGTTTTAAATTCAGTTTTTTTTTTTTTCCCTCTTGCACTTTAAGTTTTAGTTTTGTTGTTGTCATTGTCGCAGTATCATACTTCCGGTATGTTCTGAAGTGCCGGCAAATCGATCCTTTATGGAAAAAGTTCTCATCTTCATCAAATGGGCCTTCTTCTTCCGATCCATACGAAAAGGTTGTTCCCTCTGTGGAGGGGAGAAATCAATATCATTCTGGAAATTCGCTTTGCCACAGCCAAGTGGTGGACGATGTATGCCGGGTTTTGGGGACTGATCCCTGGGGACCAGCGACTGAGAATGCACTGTCCATGCTTGTTGAAAAGCCTCAACCAGAAATAGTTGTTGGAGTATTAAGGAGGTTAGATGATGTCAAGAAGGCATTACACTATTTTAGGTGGGTGGAGGGAAAAACTGAACAAGCACATCATCCTGAATCATACAATTCACTTCTCAGGGTCATGGCTAGGAGCAAAAACTTCGACTTCTTGGAACAGATTCTTGAAGAGATGAGTATTGCTGGATTTGGACCATCTATTGATACCTGCGTCGAACTAGTTGCCTCCTCTGTCAAATCACGGAAGTTGAGAGAAGCTGTTGGCATTGTTGAAACAATGAGGAAATTCAAATTTCGCCCTGCTTTTTCAGCTTACACAACGTTGATTGGTGCCCTCTCAGCATCTCGTGCTAATGAATCTGATCTTATGCTCAGACTTCTTCGCCAAATGCAAGAACTAGGTTATGAAATAAGTGTTCATTTGTTCACTACCCTTGTCCGTGAATTTGCCAAGGAGGGCCTTGTTGATGCTGCACTTTCCTTCTTGGATGAGATGAAGAGTAATTCAATCAATGCTGATGTAGTTCTCTATAATGTATGTATAGATTGTTTTGGCAAAGTTGGTAAGGTGGACATGGCCTGGAAATTCTTCCATGAAATGAAAGCACATGGGTTAATGCCTGATGATGTGACATACACTAGCATGATAGGGGTTCTTTGCAAGGCTGGGAGGTTGGAGGAAGCTGTTGAGCTGTTTGAACAAATGGATCTCAACAGGAGTGTACCTTGTGTATATGCTTATAATACCATGATAATGGGTTATGGTTCGGTTGGAAAGTTTGATGAAGCATACAGTTTACTTGAGAGGCAAAAGAGAAAGGGATGTATTCCTAGTGTAATTGCATACAATTGCATTCTTACTTGCCTAGGGAAAAAGGGTAAAATAGAGGAAGCATTGAGTGTCTATGAAGAAATGAAAAAGGATGCACCTCCCAATCTTACAACCTACAATATTTTAGTTGACATGCTTTGCAGAGCAGGAAAAGTTGATTCTGTTATGGTTGTTCAGGATGTGATGGAAAGAGCTGGCTTGTTCCCTAATATCATAACTATAAACATAATGATTGATCGACTGTGCAAGGCTCAAAGACTTGATGAAGCTTGTTCCATCTTCTTACAATTGGACCATAAAGCTTGCACACCTGATGCTGGAACATTTTGTTCTCTTATTGATGGCTTGGGCAGACATGGCAGGGTGGGTGATGCCTACAAGCTGTATGAACAGATGTTAGACTCTGGTCAGATTCCAAATGTTGTTGTATATACTTCTCTTATCAAGAATTTCTTCCAGTGTAATAGGAAAGAGGATGCACACAAAATTTACAAAGAGATGCTCCATAGTGGCTGTTCTCCGGATCTTGTGCTCCTAAATACTTATATGGATTGTGTTTTCAAATCTGGTGAAATTGAGAAAGGGAGGGCTTTATTTGAAGAAATAAAAACTCAAGGGTTAACTCCTGATGTTAGGAGCTATTCAATTTTAATTCATGGTCTTGTTAAAGCAGGTTTTGCAAAAGAAACTTATAAATTATTTTATGAGATGAAGGAGCAAGGATTGCATTTGGATACCCGTGCTTACAATGCTGTTATTGATGGATTCTGCAAGGCTGGAAAGGTAAATAAAGCTTATGAACTGCTTGAGGAAATGAAGACAAAGGGTTTCCAACCTACTGTTGTGACTTATGGTTCTGTGATCGATGGACTTGCTAAGATAGATAGGCTTGATGAAGCATACATGTTGTTTGAAGAAGCAAAATCAAAAGGTATAGATGTTAACGTAGTCATCTATAGTAGCCTGATTGATGGGTTTGGGAAGGTGGGAAGGATTGATGAAGCATATTTAATTATGGAGGAGTTAATGCAGAGAGGTCTGACCCCTACTATATTCACATGGAATTGCTTACTTGATGCATTGGTGAAAGCTGAGGAAATTGATGAAGCTCTTGTCTGCTTTCAATCCATTAAGGACATGAAATGTCATCCAGATGTAGTAACCTACAGCATTATGATAAATGGTCTTTGCAAGGTTAGAAAATTTAACAAGGCCTTTGTATTTTGGCAGGAGATGCAGAAAAAGGGGTTAAAGCCCAATACCATCACGTATACCAACATGATATCAGGACTTGCAAAGGCTGGAAATGTTTACGAGGCTAATGATCTCTTTGGGAGATTTAAGGCAAATGGTGGCATGCCTGATTCGGCTTGTTATAATGCTATGATAGAAGGCTTAAGCAATGCGAATAAAGCAATAGATGCATATGCACTTTTTGAGGAGACTCGAATGAAAGGCTGTCGCATAAATGGCAAAACCTGCATTGTTCTTTTAGATGCATTGCATAAGGCTGATTGCCTTGAGCAGGCGGCAATTGTTGGGGCTGTCTTAAAGGAGATGGCCAAGTCCCAACATGCTACAAGATTTAATTGAGAACAGGATGTCTATTCGTTATTGGTCCTGGAAGAATAAGAAGTCTTTCTTTTGGACCTAAATAAGTGCTATTTTCTGAGTAACATGCTTTAATACCCTTTCTCATTTGCTCTGGCCAAGCAATTTGAGGGGAACATAGAAAATTTGTCATTTCCTCGGACTCATTGAGGTTGATGGTCTCACCCTTAAAGGTAATTCTTTGATATCTATTGAGGTTCAAAAATCGCTCATTGCTTGCAACTGATTTATGTATGGAAGAGTTATACTGCCGTCCTGTTTTAACTTTTAAAATGTGGGTTCAAATGGAGTGTGCTTTACTCATGTGTATCTCCAAATTACTCTGACAACCTAACTTGTTAGTCCCCCCCCCCCCCGGCTTTTTTGAGATAAAGTTGATGTCCTAAACAAGCCTATACAGCTAAAAATGGCTTTTTTTTTTTTTACCAATACCTGAAAGTGACATAGTTAGTGACATGGAATCTATAATGTTTCAGTAGACAACGGACTGATTATGATTCTTTTTAAAATATTAATCATGCTTGATTTCTGACTTGCAGGGAGCAACTCTATTCTTAGAATTCTATCATTTTTGAAGGATTGACATATAATGGTACTGTCAATGGACTGGCTTCATCCCATCAGTCCTCCTGCGGTAATTCTGTTAGTTGCCATTTTTTCAAGTCCGCTTGTCACTTGTCAATTACTTTTGGATAAATTTATTCACACCCCACCCTCCAAAAAACACCCCCACTCATGGAAAAAAGAAAAAGAAAACGAGAAAAACCTGCCCTGTTGATTAACTCAAAAACCATGAATGCCTATATTTTCATGTGGTATTGGAACACATTGGTCTTTCTGGAATGAAGGAATCTCTATTCCAGAGGCTAGTATAAATTGGTAATACCATTTTACTGTTCTGCCATGATGTCTCCTCTTAATGACTAGGTTAGTTATTTATGCTAGTCTCTTTTTCATGTTATAGCATATAACTCAATTGACTTGAGTCATCGAACACATCAGGGTTGTTCTTATTTGGCGGCTCATTGACTGTGCCAGTGCTCCCATTTGTTCTATTTTGAAACCTGTAAAATGCTATGGGGCTGAGTCATGACATTAGCGACCAAAACATGTTGACCGCGTTGAGAAATGGACTAGCGGATAGTTTTTTTTTTTTTATAAAGTAGATTGCAACAATTTGCAGATAATTGTGAAGAAATTTATGAATACTGGGTTAGTTGCTGGACCAAACGAAGGTGTGTCTAGAATGGGATGATGAAACAGCTGGAATTTACAGGGGATGCAGATAAGGAATAGGTTTCTGGGTACCTCTCAGCTTCGAAACTAAGGAAAAATAAGTACGATGCGATTAGTGCTTCAGGCACTGTTTGTCACGAGCGAGATGAGAGATGCATGAAGATTTATGAGCTGGAAAAGGTCCACTTCTTGAGCTTTTGTCATGGCATCGCCAATCGCAGCATCGAACAGAGGCTTTCAATGAGGTGGTCTGAATTTTCCAGGGTACCCACTCCACAAAAGCACTTCTTTTTTTCGGTTTCATTCTTCATTTGTGTATGAAACGTGTTCTTGATCTATCAGGGCCCATTTGTTTGGATGTAAGAATGGATGGTAATGGTAAGCAGAAGCCCATTTACTATTACTAGTTTAGTGATTTCAAAGTTATTGCTTTTCTTTTGCTTCTTCTTTTTTCCCTTTATGTTCTGGTTCACTATTTGACATCCTGTTTGTACCCTTGTGTCTTTGTTCTTGTCGTCTGTGCGTGACTAAATTTTCTCAGGTCTATTTTCTGGGAGTGGATTCAATTTGTCTTCTAAGTTGTTCATGGCAGATCGGATTCAGAATGTTTTATATCTCTTCCAATCTGTTTTACTAACAACTAGAAAAGCTGGCATAGAAAGAGAATAATGGGACTGTCCAGAAATCCCGACGCCAAAAAATTGGTCCTACCAGTGGGACCCGCACAAGGGGGAAAACAAACTGAGTATTCATGATTGTCAGGTGAATTTGATCATGCAAAAACGTGATTTAGAGGACAAAAATTTTGCCAGCACCAGAAATTCATGTAGAATCATGCTCATCGTCAATAAATTTTTAAGAACATTGCTCAGAAACCTTCCTCTGGTTGACCATGCATCATCAATAGATAAAATATTTCATTGCTTTCAGTTTGAACAATGTTAAAATGTACCTCCTGATAAAAGCTGGAATATCACACTTTCATGTGTTTGGGGGAAGCAAATGAATGGGCTAGTTGTATTGTCAAAGTCAAAGCATTATGTGATATTAAAGCATAACTAGCGGAAGAGATTAGTCTATCACAACATAACGAACTAAAGTTTGAATTCCTGTTAGAAGAGGTGCCTGTATTTAGTGCTTGACAGTACTTTGAATAGGATTGTCTCTAATAAGAGGATACTTATGCTTCAGGGGGAAAAAAAGCATAACTAGCTTGTGCCATCCCGTTTAGCTTTTTTTTAGTTGAGATCCTCACGCAAAATAGTATTCTTCCCATATTTGCTAACGCAGATGCATTGAAATTACTCCAATGCATTCTATTCTCCCATACATACACAGATTACGTTGCACTGGTAGAGAAGGGGACAAAGAAAAGACGGTAAGTTGGTAAATTTGAAATGCTATGAAGGTAGAAGAAAGGAAGAAAGGTTTCACGATATGGTGGAATAGTAGCATCTAAACAATGTGCTTCATGCCTTGGGGTTTACATTAAAGTCTCATAATGCATGCAAATTCCTAAATATCTTCCAGCAAATAACATTGGTTATTTTCATTTGAATGAATTAGTATACATTTTTAATGACATTAATATATTAATGTTATTTTCATTTACATGGATTGGTATATTATAAAGGTTTTTTTCTTACATGGGTTGCATGGAGAGCTTCTGCAACTAAGATGTAAATATTCAATTACAAACTTTAAAAATATATTCATACAGATCACAATCTATTATGTACAATTGTGAAAATAAATGAAAAAACCTTTATATATTAAGGGAAAAAAAACATTTTATATGTATATACTAAACAGAAAAATAAAAAATTCGAAAGTATTAAACAAAATCAAAAAATGTATTTTTTTTTATATGTTTGCATAACTTATAAAATATTATTGAAAATATTGTGACTGTTATTATTGCTGAATTTTTTTAAAAAAATAATAAAAATTTCTCAAATCCTATTTAAAATTTAAATTCACTGGGGACGGATGACGTTATTGCTCATTAGATGCAATGAAGATCCACCGGGCGGGCATCACTGTGTATTTGTCCATAGGTATGCATTCTCAGAGTCAAACTTCAACACATAGCTCATAGGATATTCTAATAGTAAAGTAATAAGACAACCAGGGAAAAAAAATGTAATAAGACAACATTTAGGAGATTTTCAACACAGCGCAAACATTCTATACAAGTTGCTGCTGATATATGCATTTTGATATATAAATGTGCATCCATTTGAATGAGAAATACTGCGAACAACTATACAGGTGCAACAGATGTGGGAAAAAATATATCAGTTCTGACTTCTTGATGTTAATACTGCAATCCAGTATGAAAATCTTCTTTTCAGGTGAGCATCAAAATAAACTCCATTTGCAGCCGAGTTTTTTCGGCCGGGGAATACTGCACAAAGCAATTAATATAATAAATCATTATATGGAAATGATCCTTTGTAAAAGTAAGTGGAACAACATTAAAGAAACCACCTAGATCAAAAGCAACGATGGAAAAAAAACAAAAGCATAGTTAATACCACCTATAGTATTTTAAAAAGGTTACTAAGGACCAATTCAAAAAAGGCTACTAAGGATACCTTGTCCTTAGTGAGAACAACATAAAACGAAACAGCATGCCAGAAAGATGCTGTTAAACAGTACAACTTATAGCAAGCACCCATACCTATTCATAATGACAAAGAAAGTGCCACAGGACAAATTTTCTGCAGACTATTTCACATCGTCCCAAGAAAAAAAGTTTTGACTTAAAAACTTTCTTAACCAACCCAGCATCACCTGCAAAAAGTATATTGAAATGCATAATATTGTTAAGTTCTGTCCTATAAAAGGGAAGTTTCAACTCATGTAAAATGTCAATAGACAAGACAATAAAATTGATATTAAATAAGTTGCACAAAGCAGGCAAATTATGACCATTTAAAAATACCAAAAGTTACATGACAAGTTTTGGACCAAAAACTTCGTCTTATATACAAAAGTACACAATGTATGTTCATTCATAGATAGAGACGGCTCAAAATATGTATAGTTTCTGCGCATGGAGTCAACCTTTTGCATCGACTCAGCCTTCTGCACCACTGCAACCTGAATGTCCTCTTTTTCATTGCTATATTCTACTCACTCTTCTCCACCTCCCTGTTGGCTTCATGATAGCAGCTTTTTCCTCTGCCATTTCAACGTTATCTGCAAAGATGGAAAAGGGGCTAGGGCATTAGAGAATTTCTCATCAAAATAGGAAGATTCATGTTCGTTTGACTAATTCGTGAGCTTTACTTCATATTTTTATTGGTGATAATCATTCCAACGAAGCATTGTCATTCATGTTTGAGAAGTTAATAAATTATTAATGTTTACAATGAATCCTGACAGGGAGAGGCACTCTGTAATACCGTTTATGCCCTATGCCTGATAAAACATTTCTTAGGCATTTGGATTCACTTGGCTAGAAAGAATTGAACCACATCCTTGAAGTTTGTCACGGTAGAAAAAATGACCAAACTTAACAATCAAAGGTATACCAAGCTTGAAGAGGAAGGAAAAAGTACGAGAAAATTGGGGAACATATTTTAATAATTTTGGTTTTAATTTCCATTGCCATGAGGCATGGTCTTAAGCAACCTCCCCTATCAATTCAAAATGTATGGCTCAACTAAAAACAAAGCATCGATTAGCATTGCCTCCTTGTAACCTCCACTACGTCACTTTTTGATACTACAATTTCTTCATAGAAGCATCAAAATAAGCTCCACTTGCCTAGAATGTTTTGACAGCTCAGGAAAATTACAGCCAACAATCTAATCAAACCTACAATGGAAAGTTGTTATTAAGCCAGATATCTCTTATGAATAGTAAAATGAGTATGAAGCCAAAGAGTAAGCCATTTGAGTCATGGCTTGAGTAGAACAGTATCAAAAGATATATTGATATACTATTGCAATCATGCCTTTAGCCTTATAGAGAGAAAAATAAGGAGAGTACATAATAAGGAAAACTTTTTTTTTTAAAAAAAAAAAGCAAAATATTTTACTAAACTTGAGAGTTTTTTCTTCCTTAGTATTCTCTCCACATTCCTTGCCTCTCTATCCAAACAAAGGGTTAAAGTGTAAAGACGGATCAATAGTAATAAGGGTAGAAATTAGTACACTCTTAACTTTATTGTTTTCTTTCTCATGTTGTGGCTTATTTTTTTCCTTTTATTTGAAAGGAAAAATCAGGATGTAATCACTTAGAATCACTTAGGTCTTGTTTGGTATCAATTGTTGAAAATGAGAAATAGGAATTGGAATTGAGATTAATAAAATTCATTAAGAGAGTATTTAGTATAAAAAGTTATTTACTACTTGGATTAGACAAACTTAGTCACTGGGTCCGCCGGTGGATACCCTGATGTTTCATCAAACTTATGTAAGTAAGATTGAATAATACTATTTCTCTCTATGACATTTCCCAAAATATAAACCAACAGCTGCGCAGCATTGTACACAATTAGTACGAATAAATAAGCGGAGTATTTATCGTCTCCCAAAAAAATCGCGCTTTTGACTTTGACTAGAGCTTGCTTCCCACTGGACATGAAGTTTGCATCATGGGTCTTCAATAGTATGCCTCAAGTCTAAACCAGTTCGCGCAACATACAAGATTAACAGGAAAGTATGGAGAAGATTTTGATGTGATTGATAGATGAAATGATAAGGCAGACGATAAAGAGGAAGTTGCCCTGTTTCAATCCTTCGTCAAAACTGGTGCCCGGAAATGACGACGATGACCTTCCGGCCTGAAAGATTGTTGCTTTCCTTTTTCTTCACTATTTTTCTTGATTTGATTCGATTTTTCTTGCTTTGGTTTCAACGGCAAGGAGTGGAGTGGAAGGGAGGCTAGCCGACAGGGCAGCAGAAGCGTGCTTTTTCCGGCACGATGACTGTGACTCCGCTCTGATCTCTTTCGTCAGGGAAGCAGGCACGTGCTCATCACATGACTCCTCCGTCATCATGTTGGTTTTTTTTTTTTTTGGCCAAAACCTTCGCATGTTGGAATATTAGGTGAGCTCAGCGTTTATAGAGCAGTAAAGTATTACTACTTTCACTCGTTATTGTTATTTAGTTTTATCCAATCCTGATTTTACTATTACTGTTTCCTATTTATTTTGATTTGATCATATCAAAGCAATAATCCCCTGATTTTCCATGATAAAATTCATTATTTTTAAAAACGTAACCATTAAAAAGTTGACTTATTTTTTGTCTTATCTATTCAGCGGATTCGTCTATATTCATGGATAAGGAATTGTACTTTTGAACCAGTCACTGAACCGACTCAATTTAACAGGATAACTGGAGCATCGATGATCAAAATTGCAACATGCGAACTACAAGTTGGTGAGGATCCAAAAGGCTTCACTTCAACCTTTCCTCATCTCTTTGTTCAGTTCTGGGTTTGTTTGCGACTTCAACTCATGAGGTCAACGAAATGTCAATTTCTCAGTAGGATGAGGGGGTTTGTTTACGCGTTTCTCGTCCTGGTTCTATGTGATTGTGCTGTGGGTGTTGCTAAAGAATGCACCAACCAGCCTACACAATCACATAGCTTTCGGTATGAGTTATTGACGTCCGAAAATCAAACATGGAAGACAGAGGTGATGTCACATGATCTTTTGACACCAGCAGACGACTCTGCTGGGGAAAGCTTGGTACCAAGGAGATTCTTGAGGGGCAAAGAGGAGCAAAATGACTGGGCACTGATTTCGAGGAGAATTAAAAGTTTGGGTTTGTTCAAGCCACCAGAAGGGATCCTCAAAGAAGTGTCTTTGCATGATGTGAGATTGCATCCGGACACATTCCACGCCCGGGCACAGCTTACAAATTTGGAGTATCTATTGATGTTAGATGTGGACAGGTTGCTTTGGAGCTTCAGGAAGACGGCTGGTTTGCCCGCTTCTGGTACGCCTTATGGAGGCTGGGAAAGTCCAGACAGTGAGCTCCGAGGTCATTTTGTTGGTTAGTCTATTTCATTCATCATCTTATTCTTACTTCTTCTTTCATATCTGATTGGTATCTTTAATTACACCTGTCTTATCCGTGGTTGTTCGGAAAGTCCTCCTAACAACGTGGAATTGCGAAGGAATGGCTGTCAAAGATCAATGAAAGCCTAATAATTTAGCGTTAGCCTAATAATTATGAAGTGGAATTTTCTCTCTCTAGTCCACTCTGGGAGAAGATTGCATGGTAGCTTGAATAATACCTATGACTGTAATGTCTTCATGATTGAGTGTTTTTTATACCCAACCAGCCAAACAAGTAAAACTAACAAATGTTCTGCTTTTGCAAACGGAGCATTTTTATGTACAGATTTGTCTTTGGAGAGTTCCTTATAATCCATCATTCGTTTATGTCATGTACTAGACTTTCCATGCATTTTTTTTAATACACCTCAAACTACATTAAAAGTATTAGGAAACAAAAGAAGGGGTTGTGTCCCCCTAATAGCCTCAATATAGCCTGAAAATGGTTTCAGAAACACACGCTTCTCTCCACTAAAGCTGTGAGCTTCTTTTGCAAACCAGTCTGCCCCTCAATTCTCATCGCGATCAATGAGATGTAGAGTAAATTGTCAATCTGGAGCCTGCGGCTCCTTCATGTCTTTGTCAGCATGAGTATGGATGATCCATGAACACATCCCTGTAGATCTGGTTGAGCACGTCCACAGAACCACTGTTTAGTGCTATTTTTCTATAACCTCTGTCTCAGTTAAATTTTGAGTCCTCTGCACATGCCATATAACTCAGTGATGTTTCTCGTACATTCTTTGGAGACATATTGCTCACACACAGGATTGTGGCGCGAGGACACATTTATGTACGTTTCCATGGGCTTTTAAAGCTCTATTATCTAGCAAGTAGCAGCGACTATATGAATTTGCAATTTACTTTTAATGGATGATTTATATTTGCTTGCTTTTGACATTTCAAAGGGCACTACTTGAGCGCTTCAGCTTTGATGTGGGCCAGCACACACAATGATAGCCTGAAGGAGAAAATGTCGGTGCTTGTTTCCAATCTATCTACCTGTCAGGAGAAACTGGGCACAGGATATCTCTCAGCATTTCCTTCTGAGTTTTTTGATCGTTTTGAAGATATTAAGCCTGTATGGGCTCCCTATTACACCATTCACAAGGTACCCTCAAAAGTGATTACTGAGCATGTAACTACTTTTGGCCTTAATATTGTGGGTTTTAAAGTAGTCAACTTTTGGCAGATCATGGCTGGCCTGCTAGATCAATATACTATGGCTCGAAACCCTCATGCTCTGAAAATGGTGACATGGATGACTGAATACTTCTACAGCCGTGTACAGAATGTGATTACAAAGTACAGTATAACTAGACATTATCAATCACTGAATGAGGAAACTGGAGGAATGAATGATGTCCTTTACAAATTATACAGCATAACAGTGAGTTAACTAATCTTGTAGCTTCATTTGTTTGTATGATAGTGTTGACTCCTTTGCATTGGTCAATGTATCAGCTTGATAATTATGACTCATAGACCTGATCATTTTTGCTAAATTCAATCCTGAAATTGCATGTCTTGTTCCTATGCAGGGAGATCCTAAGCATCTCTTGTTGGCTCACCTTTTTGACAAGCCATGCTTTTTAGGGTTGCTTGCTGTGCAGGTAATGTTTATATTTGTTCATTATGCAGGTTTCCTTTAAAGTTTACCTGTATTTAAACAATCACTATATCTTCCTTTATCCCAAAGAAAAATGTCTCTTCTAAGGGTATCATTTTTTTTCCTTTGAGTGAAAGTCTAAATGGATATCATTAACAATATTGTACTCCCAGTTGACTGAAACATTTTAAAACTCATATTTGAACTTTAGCATTTGTTTTCCAATCTATAAATTGTATTAAATTTTCTTGCAAATTACAAGAGTAATGAAATTTGAACTTTTTTTTCCATGTAGGCTAATGACATTGCAAATTTTCATGCTAATACACATATTCCAGTTGTTATTGGATCTCAAATGCGGTATGAAGTCGCTGGTGATCCGCTCTATAAGGTAAACAACTTTATGCATGTTTTAAATTTCCAGAAGTTGATGAGAAAACTAAGTTTTCTGGCATAAATCTATTTATAGATTAATTTAATTATCTATTTTATTATTAAAATATTTTACTTGTGATGACAATTATAATGAATGCCTTTTGAGAGAAGCGTGTTGACTTTGGGGCCTAACTTGGAGATAATAAATATTCAAAACCCATTGACTTTAGGTATGCATTAGAGATTGCAAAGGACTTACATATTCACTCTGAAATCTGAAGGCTAGAAATAAAATTAATACAAACTGGTATTGGCCTTCGTCTCTCCTTTTTCTTTAGTGACTCAGTGGTCCAAACTTAAAATTTTTAATTTCAATATGTATCCTTTGTTTTTCTGTATTGCATTTGGGCTTTTGTCTCATGTCTCCATTGTTTAAACTTCAGATGCATGCCTGTTCATGGTATTTCCATTGCTAGATATCTTTTGTGCTTGTTCCATTGAATATACACGTCAAGGCTGGAGGTGGTTTCCCTTTGTGAAAATTTCAATTTTCTAATTAGATTTGTTCTTGCTTTTTGCTGCACTAGGAAATTGGAACATTCTTTATGGATATCATTAACTCGTCTCATAGTTATGCAACTGGAGGGACATCGGTCAGTGAGTTCTGGTAATGAGATATAATAATTAGTTTCAGTTTTTCTTATGAACATCAAATCTTCCGTTTAATATGTACAAGGGCTTTGAGTAGAAATTGTCTTTTTATTTCTCGTTATGGCAGTTAGTCCCTGATTTTGTTAGGCACATCTATTTTAACTTTTGTATAGGCATGATCCAAAGAGAATGGCAGAGAACCTGAAAACAACCGAAAATGAAGAGTCATGCACAACTTATAACATGTTGAAGGTTACAACCAATCATCTATCCCTTTTTTTAATCTCATTATGGTATGCTTCCAGAGTGGAAGTTGTATGAATGTGTGAAAAGTTTTCACAACTTAATTGTGTATCTTTTACGTGACATAGGATTTGAAAACATGCTATTAAAATTTATATTAATTTATGATGTACAAGTTTGTATGTGAGAACGCACACATAATAATTGCCATTTCAGCTAAATTTTAGTTTCTTTCTATTATATTTTCTTCTATGCATCATGCCTTGTCATCGCTTATCAGTTACTTTACAGCATTTCATTTGTATCAGCAATGAAAAGTTATGTTTTCTCAGGTTTCACGGAACGTATTTAGATGGACCAAGGAGGTATCATATGCAGATTATTATGAGCGTGCTTTAACAAATGGTGTTTTGGGGATTCAAAGAGGTACAGATCCTGGAGTAATGATATATATGCTGCCACAAGGTCGTGGAGTATCCAAGGCTAAAACTTGGCACGGTTGGGGAACAAAGTTTGAATCTTTCTGGTGCTGCTATGGAACAGGTTTGCATTTTTTCCCCACGATATAATTCAGTTTATATCAAATTGCAGTATGTCATATCTCAATTCAATCATCTTTTTCCTTTGTTGCTCATCTTTAGGGATTGAATCATTCTCAAAGCTGGGGGATTCTATTTACTTTGAAGAAGGAGGAAAGAACCCTACACTTTACATCATTCAGTACATATCAAGCTCCCTTAATTGGAAATCCAGGGGTGTCATGCTTAATCAAACTGTAGTTCCTGCTACTTCATGGGATCCTTACCTTAGAGTTACATTGACGTTTTCTCCTGTAGAGGTACCCTCTTCTTAACCAATGTTTTTTTTTTTAAAAAAAAAAAGTAATGCACCTTGTATATAATTCTACTGATCTAGAACCCTAGTCATGAGAACGGGAGGCATGTCATTTCTTTTTCTACTTCTATTAGTTTGTGTACGATGCTAATTTGATTAATCTATCATGACTACGTGAGATATGAAAAAAAGCTGTATGATAGGTATGCTACTTTCAAGCTGATGATGACAAGTCAGGGGCCTAAATTTATTTATTTTAATTGTTAAAAAAATTGCTCAAATATGGTCTTCGACGAGGAACGTCAATGTTTGTAATTCGCTAAAGCAAGCCCAGACTGTGTTTTTTCATTCATGCTTCTTCTTTTTTTTTTTTCCCAACTACAGTGTTTATTTTTATTATTTTTTTAAAAAATTGTTATCACTATTAGGTCAAACAATGTTATTAAGAAGCAGGGGTAAAATAAAAGTATGAAATTATTTCACATAATCTGATGTATCTGAAATTTGAATTTAATATATTCTATATATTACGAGATCAAAGTATGATTATCTTATGAAATAACACGCGACATAATTTCATGTGGTAGTATTATCACCGGGAGGGCAACTCATTTTTGAATATTTTGAAAGTATTTTGGGAGTGACATTGAGTAAAGAAAAAAAAACTTCCTAATAAACATTGCTTCTTAAAAAATACTTCCTAAACAAAAATGGTCTTTAAATAAAAAATAAAAGGTACTATTTATAAATTATAAATAACTAAATGTATATTTCTATTGCTATAGAGAGATTCTTGAGTGAACCAAGAGTGTCACGTAACATATGACCTAACCAATATAAAAATGACAAGTTACACCTCATGGGTCTCACCACTGCACTCTTCCTTTTTTCCATGCTCCTCGCTCTCTTCTCTTCTGGTGCAGAACCTCTTCTCTTTTCTTTCCATCCTCTTTCTTTTTTATTTAACCATTAAATTAATATTTTAATAGTTCAGACTTAAATCCTTTTAACACTATTATTAAAATATTAAATTATAAAAATAAATAAATAATAAATTACAAATTATATTAAAATTTAATTCTAATGGTTTGCAAATGCACTAAATGTTTTTTAAATTTTTTATAAAAAATTTATAAAAAATTAAAATCTAAATTGTAGAAATATGTCAATCTAATGGTTAGAAAAAAAAGAAGATAGGAGGGGAAGAGGTCCGAACCGCTTCTCCTCACCCAACCCTCTCTCCTTTCCGTTTTCCTCACACGTCACACATACTTTCCCATTCTCTCCCCATTTGCATTCATCTTTAATTTTTCTCTCCACTAGAAAATGACCTGGTCATATGAGAAAAGGATGAACAAAATAAACTATTTAGGTACTTGTTTTATTTTTTAATTGTTGGCGTTGTGTGGGGTAGGCCAAATTATTATTATTATTTTTTTACCAGCAGGCCAAATTATTTTTTAAATACATACACATAAATACATAATATATATTTCTCATATAGATTAAATAACATATTATGTATAACAAAACATTGAAATTATATGAGCGAGAGAGAATAAAATCATATATCTTATATATTATTAACCTGAAAGAAAATTTTATGAATAATAAAATTTTATTAAATATGTAGTTTTTAAAATTTGTACCTTGCCTTTGCACTATATATAGATTTATTTTTGATAAATTTTAATATATTTATTATAATTTATTTTTATACATTATTTATATGAAATAATAGATTAAAAAA
Source organism: Neltuma alba (assembly GCF_004799145.2). Taxonomy (NCBI): domain Eukaryota; kingdom Viridiplantae; phylum Streptophyta; class Magnoliopsida; order Fabales; family Fabaceae; genus Neltuma; species Neltuma alba. Next base: position 528,288 of record NW_021632854.1, on the reverse strand, counting down.
ACTATTATAATGATATAATTTTATTATTCATAAAAATCTTATTTTCTATTAGTTTGTCTACGATACTAATTTGATTAATACATCATGACTACGTCAGATATGAAAAAACAATATGCTGTATGATTTGTGAGAGGTGTGCTACTTTCAAGCTGACAATGGCAATTCAGGGGCTTAAATTTATTTATTTTAATTGTTAAAAAAATTAGCAAAATGACAATTACTTCCTCCAATGATATGTGATCGATTTACGGAGGTTGTGGTGCCAATTTGTTACCTTTGTTTTGTAGAAAACCCTGGAGATTTCTTTTATGTTTCCTTACAATGAAAGTCACTTTTGCAAGGGACTGGCACTTCATCCACGTTGAACTTCCGAATACCAACATGGACACATTTGGATGGTGCCAAGGCAATTTTAAACGATGAGATTTTACCTCTGCCATCTCCAGGTATTTAACTGGCTTCATTTGTAAAGTGAAGATTTCACTGTAATTTGCTATTAATTTCATATAGCCATAGGTTTTCGAATTGATGAAATTCAGCCACCCACAGCCCCCCCTCCAAAAAAAAAACCCAAAGCCAACGTCTATTATTGGGGATTTGTCTTGCACCAATCAGAACATAATTCGAGTTATTTCAAATTCAGCCACCCACAGCCCCCCCCCCCTCCCCCCAAATAAGATTGCTTTGTAAAGCAGAGCAGAGAATCATAGAAGCGGTTGGGCGTTGCAAGTCGCAATGATTACTTTGCGCTCTCTCGCTTTAGCGCGATCCCCGTTCATTCACAGCATCAATTTCTTGCAAATAATCTCCTCTTCCCTGCCTCCATAGATGTGTATTTTCTTTTTGGTAAGAGAGTCTAAATGTATAATTCTGTTACTCCTCCAGTCCTAATTATAAGACCCAATTGACTTATTTGAGGAGATTAAGGAAGTAAGTTAAGTTGGTTATTTATAATAAATATGTGTTTTCATTCCTAAAATATTCTTGCTAATTAAGTATATTAGCTAAAACTATCATTATTAGAAGGATTATCTCTAAAAAAAATGTATAAATATAAGAAATAAAATGGATTGGGGTCTTATAATTAGGACCAAATAAAAAGTCAAATGGGGTCTTATAATAAGGACCGGAGGAGTATTATAGAATGAAAGAAAAAAAACTCGGATCAATTGTTTTATACCTACTATATTGAGTTTTCTAATCATATATAGTCATGTGTTTTTTTTTTTTGTTTCATGTGAATTTATAATTAAATACTACTAAATGCTAATATTTTAAAAATAAGATCATGATTGAAGAATTTAATATAATAAATATAAGAAAATTGATGTAAGTATTATCCAAAATAAAATAAACATAATTCAAGTTATTTCAAAGTGATGCAATATATATATTTTAAAAAAATTTGGACCATTGAAATTTAAAAATATATATATTATAGTTAAAAATAACTACATTTATTGCGTATTGATTCCGGAAGAAACAATAGACAGAGGGGCGAGATCAAATGAACAGGGATCTAAGAACTATATTTATTTTTTATAAATATATATTTGATCTAAGAACTATATTTTTTTTTGATAATTATATATTTAATATAAGAACTATATTGTTCTATTTTTAACTTATTTTATTAATAAATTGATAAATCGTATTAAACATATTTTATTAATATTAAAATTAATATCATTATATTAATATCATTCTATTTATTATTAGTCTGTATGTTAGTACATTAGTATGTATGTAGTATATTATGTATATAGTAGTATAAATTTTTTATACTATTTTAATAGATTTATAAATTTCAATTTCATTTTTCTTATTTAATTTTAAATAGATCATTTACTATTATTATAATGATAATGAATTTCAATATCATGAATTTCAATAAATAATCAATATTAAAATAGAAAAGAAAATGAAATTTTTTCTTTTATTTTATTAAAATATTAATATTGAAATGAAATTGAAAATTAACAAATAAAATAATTCACTTATAAAAAAATGAATAAAATAATGAAATTTTAACTAGAATAAATTTGAAAAAAATAATGAAATAAAATAATGAATATTAATTATAAATTTGTATAAATATTATTATAAATAAATAAAAATAGAAAAATAATTCAAAAATAATTTACATTATAGGGAGGTTTTCTTTTTGACCTTGTATAGGGAGTTTAAATTTATATAGTTATTATATAAATTCTTATATTTTATTAATCACGATTGAAATAGTATGGTCATATGATTTTAATAAAATAAAATAAAAAAATAAAATTAAAAAATATAATATAATATAATATATAAAAATAGAATATGTAATACTCCTCCGGTCCTAATTATAAGACCCAATTGACTTATTTGAGGAGATTAAGGAAGTAAGTTAAGTTGGTTATTTATAATAAATAAGTGTTGTTATTCCTAAAATATCCTTGCTAATTAAGTATATGGGCTAAAACTATCATTATTAGAAGGATTATCTTGGAAAAAAATGCATAAATATAAAAGAGAAAATGGATTGGGTCTTATAATTAGGACCAAATAAAAAGTCAAATTGGGTCTTATAATAAGGACCGGAGGAGTATTAAGTAAAGGTATAAGAAAACTTTGCTGGAATCAATACGGAATAAATATAGTTAAATATCTTTGTGATCTTCCCCATCTAATAAAGGGGGGTGTGCGTTTTGAAATAGTCTGCCCTGCACCCACCCCCTGTATGCTTCAACAGGAATCACATAAGGGTATATTGATATAATAGAAATCTTTGGTAAAATGCCTACTCATAACCCAAGCGGATAAAGTATATTATATCATTCGTTTTAGGGATTGGTGACTTACCCGTTCAATGACTTTGGCACCGGACGTTCCCAAAATGGGTACTCTACTCTCGGGTCAAGTGAACTCAATAATAGATGTCTTTTGGTATTCTAGCCTTCCTTCTCCTTTCAGGACCGATATAAAAGAATATTTTATAATTATAGAATATAATTATATTCTATATATGAGCAATGGAATAATAGAAAGTTTGAATAATAACACACATTTGATCTAAGAACCATATTGTTTTACTTTTAACTTAGTTTATTAATAAATTGATAAACATATATTGTTTTATTTGGATAAATGAAAGGGTGAAAGAAAGAGAGAAAAAGAATATTAATGATATAGAATTCTAGTATGTAAGGTCTATGAGTGATGTCATAAAAGATAGTGTAATAAAGCATCAATATTAATTAATCAATCATTAGATGACTATGTTGATCAAATAAACAAATCAAGAGCCGGAGTCACTAAAAATTGAGATGGTGGACTAAAGGAAAACAAAAAAGAAGTAAAATGAGATTTATTTATTACTGACAAATAAATCCCATTTTTTTTTATTACTCTTTATTCTTAGCTATTGATAACATAATTCTTATGAATAATAGAAAAGAATATTGATAACTTAGTATATCTTGCCAATAACCATGTCCACTGAATAGAAGCATTAAAATTTTCATTTTTAATTAATTTATTAAAATTTTCAAATTAAAAATAAATAAATTAAAATAGATTCTATTCTATATTTATATAATTTATATATTCTATATTTATGTATTTCTATTTCTATATTATTTCTATTTATATATTAGAATTCTAAAATTTATTCTAATATAACTATATTCTGTTATAACTAATATCTAATTTGTATATATATCTAATATTCTAATATATATCTAATACGACGAATATAAATAATAATATAATATTAATAAATATTATTTATTATTAAATGAAATTTTTAATCAAATTTTTTCTACTTGTTCTTGAAGTAAAAAAAGTTTCATCTATTCCTAAATAGTTTCTTTCAAAAATGTTTCTGCTTCCCGAGTGAATGTCTTAGTTGAATATATGAATTCTTGGAATTAAAATTTATTCATTTTTAAGTAAACACATAACTCCTAATATTTTCTGTATCGTTCCCATTTCATCGGATGTCCCCAAAGGGACACAATATATATTGTTTATTTCAGCTTATTATATTTTGTTTAAACAAAAAAAGTTCTGTGCAAAAGAAGTTATAAAAATGCAAGTGATCTACAATTGTTGTATTCAAGCAAAATTGCATTGAACTCACAAAAGAAGAACCTAAACTATTTTTTCAAAAAAAAAATACTGCTCTTTATAATTTTTCAATTAATTTTTAATTTAGTTCTTGTAATAAATATTTCTAGTTAAATCTTTATATTTTGAACTTTGAACAGTCCTGAGGGGAAAAACGAGCCCCAGCTCATCGCGCGAGGGGTGAGGAGAGATGATCCACGTGTGGTAATTCTCTTAACAAGCAGCAAAATATAACAACAGAAAAGACGCCACAAATGATAGTGGCATTTGTCTTGCACCAATCAGAACATGAGACTTCAAATGGTCCCCAAAGTATCTCCACGTGGCGTTACTAAACTGGTCACGACATTGTTACCTATTGGACTGCGCGGTACTCGGCCGCAGAGAATCATAGAAGCGGTCGGGCGTTGCAAATCGTAATGATTACTCTGCGCTCTCTCGCTTCAGTGCGATCCCCGTGCCCCGTTCTTGACAGGCGATGTCGTTTTTGGCTCTTCCATTACCGCCTCCCTGCATTAGCATCAGTTTCTTGTTTGGCAAACAACCTCATCCCCTCTCTGCCTCCATTCCTCATTTTTGAATTAAGAACTTTCTCTGTTAGAGCTCTGTTTTTACGTTATAATTCGACTGTCTTCCTCATGGCCCCCCAATCTGGTATTCTTAGAACCCAGCCATTCATCAGGTGCTTTAGGAAGCCGAATCTGCCGACGATAATGCATGTTTCAACTGGAAACATTACCTACTTCCGTTTTCCCTCCAGAAGCTTTGTGGCATCAAAGTACAGGGAAGATGATAATAAAATGCCAGTGAGATGTTCAGGACAAAACCGTGATGATTTCCGTGGAGGAAGTTCTTCGTCCAAAGCAAATTTGAATTTCATTCAAGAACTACTGGAGAAGGGAATTATTCTATTTGCAACGGTTCGTGCGGTATTGGTGTATGGACGTCAGAAATTTTTTGCAGCTGAATTGGTCGAAAATGCAGCACGTGGAGTTGTTGGACGAATTATACTGTTGCTTACCAATGCATGGCCTAAACTGATTCAAGTGCTTCAAGTCTTTAAGGACCAGGGGCTGCTACTGGCAATACTTTTGGGTCTTTCGGCGTTTTTTTTCCATGGCAGAGACTTCCATTACCACTCTTTGGCCTTGGAAGGTATCTTTTTCTTTCCCCTCCGAATGCTCATTTGTTATAATTTCTCCCAAAAATATATATAAAATATAAATATTAAAAAGTAACGGTGATTTCCTGTGAATGCATCGTCATTTAGACAGACTTAATTTAGTCTGGCTGATCAAAGAAGCATTGCTAAAGTTGTACGCATATTGGGAATTGAATTAACTAGACATACATGCACACGAGGATTATTTTGTTCCTTTAATGTAAATTGCCTATGAACGGCCGTGTGTTTAGATATCAGTTGGTTAATGACTCCTCCGATCTATATACGATTATAGTATCTTAAGTCAAATATAGGTTATGGCAATTGAGGAATTTAATTTTTGTTGATTTAAGAATCAAGTAGTATATATTCTTTTCTTTACATAATAATGTAATGAATGGTCCTAAGAATAATATGGTTTGGGATCTAGAGAGAGCAACTCGTTGCTCTCTCTAGATCCCAAACCATATTATTCTTAGGCCCATTTATTACAAATTGTTTGTCTCCTTCATATGTATATACTCCTCCGGTCCTAATTATAAGACCCAATTGACTTATTTGAGGAGATTAAGGAAGTAAGTTAAGTTGGTTATTTATAATAAATAAGTGTTGTCATTCCTCAAATATCCTTGCTAATTAAGTATATTGGCTAAAACTATCATTATTAGAAGGATTATCTTGGAAAAAAATGCATAAATATAAGAAACAAAATGGATTGGGGTCTTATAATTAGGACCAAATAAAAAGTCAAATGGGGTCTTATAATAAGGACCGGAGGAGTATTAGTTTTACCTCTGTAAGTCTTGTCTTGAAGTATGACCATTGTCATGAAATTTTGTACAAGGTCCGTGAATTGGCTGAAAAGGAATCTGAAGATGGTGTGTTCAAATTACTTCAGGCCGATGTCACTCGTTTCCTTACCACCATACTGATCGGCACAACGTATTTCCCTTTTATCATTCATTTCTTCCAATTTAAATATATATATATATATATATATATAATTCTCATTTTTTGCTATTCTCTTGTGCTCAGTGTAGTCAATATCGGAGCAACCGTCCTCGTCACAAATGCTGCAACAACAATATTTGGTGAGGCTGGTGTTGGTGCAGCAACCGGAGTGATGACAGTATGCCTTGTTGCCTTTACTTGAATGATTATCTTTTAACCATCTGAGTGATTATCTTTTAACCATGTATCTAATTCATGTGTGTTATCTATATGCACTTACAAGGTTTTGACTTTGCTTCTAACTGAAATCACTCCAAAAAGCATTGCTGTTGATTATGCCATAGAGGTGGCTCGAATTGTGGTAAGTTGTCATTTATATTTGCATGATGTTTCCTCTTTAACTTCTTTATGTAACAAATATTGGTTCTGATGCCTATAGATCAGGCCAGTGTCATGGCTTTCACTTGTATTGTATCCTGTAGGAAGAGTTGTTAATTACCTTTTAATGGGGATGCTGAAATTGCTTGGTTGCAAGGCAAGAAGGTATGTAGAAAAGTTAGTTAAAGAGTGATCTTTTTCTTTCCATATTGTATCTATTGTTAATAAATTATACAAGGATTTATACGTTTAGACTGTTGGCAGCACATGGCATGAGGCAGAAAAAAAATCTTATTAGTTTAAAAAGTTAGTCTTGTTTCACCAACTTATTTTGTATAACTATACTTTCATGAAGCACAGAGCATGCATATATTCAGCCTTTACCTTTTGTCAAGTCATCTAATATTTTCATATGTATCACCTCTGTTGGTAAAATTCATATTCAAGGCGCTGTATACATAGTTGTCATTTTGAGACATTCTTATTACATCTTTTAGGTTTTGCACTGAATAGTTGCCTTTATTTTCATCTATCAGTGAACCAAATGTAACTAAGGAGGAGCTGAAATTGATGATAAGAGGTGCAGTGTCAAGTGGGGCAATAAAGGTGGAAGAACAGGTAACCAGAGCATGATAAGTGCCCATATAGCCAAAAAGAAATTGTTGGTCCATTTGTAAACTTTTTATTATATGTCTTGAATAAATTATTCTTCGCAGGGTATAATAGAACATGTGTTGCAAATGAAAGAAACACACGTAAGAGAGGTTATGACGCCTCTTCTTAAGGTGGTTGCAGTGGATGTCAATGCGACACTTACAGATTTTCATCGCTTGTGGGTCATTAATCAGTACTCGAGGTATAGAAAAAATCTGCACAATGATTCTAGTTTTTCCCCCCATTATACATATGTCAACTGGATTTTTTTTTTTCCTTAGGGTACCGGTTTTTGAGCACCGAATAGCTAATATAATAGGTATTGCATATGCAAAAGATCTTCTGGATTTTCAGAAGGGTAGAAAACTTTAATCCTGATATACATTATGTGAGTTTCTAATTATTTATTAATTGCATACCCCATTCTATACTGCTCATAATTATATTCCGTCTGATTTCCAAGGGTGAACTACTTGAAAGTATCACTGTTGGAGATATGGCTCGCAAGCCGGCATATTTTGTACCGGGTAATTTATTTCTATCTCAGTCTTAATGTGAAAATCATTTTCATGTATTTTATTTGTGGTTACTCACTGCTGTTAACATGTCCAACATTTTCATGTATTGAATGAATAAACTCCAGTTACTGTTTTTGCAGATTCAATGCATCTTCAGAGTCTGCTCAGAGAGTTTCGAAGTCGAAAGGTTCACATGGCTATTGTTCTTAATGAACATGGCGTAACTGTGGGCGTATGTACAAATTTTTAAGTTTCTAAAGGCCCATAGATATACATTGTTCACATTTATCTCTAGCTTTTACCTCTCCTATTTTTTATTACAATTAATGAACAATTTCTAATGACAGTTTCCTTCCAGTATTATGAATTTGTTTTTAATTAACTTGTTTAAATTTATTTAGAATTTACATATCTAATTTTTGGTGAATTTGACAGATTGTTACTCTGGAAGATATTTTGGAAGAACTTACTCTGTAGCATTCGATCGCAGAGGCTACAAAAGTGATTGCTGTTCGATTTGAACTCATAAATAGTGATGAAGAAATGTTGGGAGACTGACCGAGCAACCACTTTGGCCATTTTTGAACACTAAGATGTGAAAGGTTGAATACAAAACAAAACTAGCTTAGAGCACTATGCTCCTTGCACTGTTATTAAAAATTTAGCCATTCATACCAACTTGAAGATTATACACATGCGCACACATATGTATAGAAAATCATATGACTTACACGTGCATTGTCCTTTTTTCTTTTTAATAATATACATGTGCCAACACTTTGAACTGTGGAAGTCAAGTGTTTCTTTTCAAGCTTAAGCAGTCATAACGAAATTAAGTCTCGAGCGAATTGATTCCAAGTCGATATAAATAAGCCGACTAAGAGTAATCACAATTGTTAAAGGGCGCATCTAAAGCCCAACGACTATTTTGGTTTCGCTTTTTGTAATGGGCTTTCGTCAAGCATTCATATACATTAGTATCCGTGATGTTGATCAAAACTAATACTCCTCCGGTCTTTATTATAAGACCCAATTTGACTTTTTATTTGGTCCTAATTATAAGATCCAATTCATTTTCTCTTTTATATTTATGTATTTTTTTCCAAGATAATCCTTCTAATAATGATAGTTTTAGCCAATATACTTAATTAGCAAGGATATTTTAGGAATGACAACACTTATTTATTATAAATAACCAACTTAACTTACTTCCTTAATCTCCTCAAATAAGTCAATTGGGTCTTATAATTAGGACCGGAGGAGTATTGATTTCGTCAAGCATTTATATACATTATTATCTGTGGTAGGAACATTCGAAATTTAAACTTAGTATTTTATGTCGGTTTACATGTTCCATTTAATTTTCTTCCGCTATATTTAAATTATTAAATGGATTCCATTGAGTTTTCTCTTTTCAGGGCTTGTTTATCGAGAATATATGAGAATTTATGAATCATGAATAAGATTATTTATTTTTCAAAAAGGGAGAAAAAAAAAAAGGGGGAACAAAAGCTGCAAATAATTAGGAAAATTCATGGTTGCCTTTTCTTTTGAAGACTTTGTCTTTAAAACATATACAAATATTTGCAAGTGCCATCTACGAATCCCATTCTGCTGTTGGACATGTAAGGAAGGCAATATATATGAGGCGAAAAAGGATTTCAAAATAAACTAATAAAATAAAGTGAAGCACGGAAGGTCACCTCGGACTAGAGTTGTCAATAAGGGCTAGCCTGGCCCTAAAGGGCCGGCCCTTTAAAGCCCACATACCTTAAAATTATCTAATTATTAAAGCCCGGCCCTTAGGCATACGGGCTCAGGGCTTAAAAGGGCTGGCCCTTTTATGTTATTTTTTAAAATTTAAATTCTTTTTAATTATTTTAAAATAAAAAATAAAACAACAAAACTTCTAAGATTTTTTATTCAAATTATAAATATAATTAAAATAAATTAGTGGTGTATAGAAAAAAAATTAAACGCCAATAAACTATTGTCCAAAATAAAAAAATCAAAATCTAACAAAACACGAAAAACAGAAAGATAAAACCTAGCAGTTAAAGATTAACAATATCAACATAATTATTATCTTTATCTTCATCTTCATCAGTATCATCAAGATCAGCAATATTTGATTGTTCTTTACTACAAGTGAGCTCTTCTTCAGTGATAAAAATATTAAGGTTTTTGTCTTCATTTATCTTATATAAAATAAAACTATGCAGTAGTTATAAGTACAAATAAGAACCTGAACATTTGTTCGAATAAGAAAAGTTTTACACTTTGTTAAGATATGTAAACCGATGGTAAATGAAAATCTACTAGCTATTATGGTGATTAAAATGTTAAGAATATCAGTTACCATTCTTGAAAGAATTGAAAATTGATTTTAATTGTTCTTCCACAAGTCCAAGACATTTAATTCTTTTCAATTATCTAGCTTGAGTATTGACTCTTCTAGGTATTTTTCTAATTTAAACTTATTCATAAAACACTAATCTATAACTTTATAAATATATTGATAATAATTAAAAAAAATAGGCGGGCTTAAAAGGGCTAGCCCTTGGCCCTAAAGGGTTGGCCCTTTTATTTTTGAGCCCTATAGGGCTAGCCCTTTTAAGCCCAATTTTCTTTTAAACCACCTAAATACAAGCCTGGCACTTTATTTAAATGGCTTAAAGGGCCGTGTAACATCCTAAATACTAAAAAAAAAAAATTAAATTAAATTATTATTAAAATAAAATAAAATAATTAAATAATGTAAAATAATATTTTATTATTATTAAATAATAATATTTATTAATATAAAAAAAAAAATTTGACCCAGCTTTCCACCGACTTTCGGTGGAAAAGCTGGGGTTTATTAAGGGGGAGAAGAAATATGGGGGAAGACCATTGACAAAGAAGCATTTGACACGGGTAATTAAAGAGGGAGGAGGAAAAAATGGGGAGGAATAATAAATGAAGGAAGAAAATTGAGGAAGGATGGTTGGTATGTTAAAGGATAAATAGAAGAGTGTTTGAGTGTTGTGTAGAGTAGAGAAGGAGAGGTGAGAGACGCAGGAAGAAAAAAACAAAGAACAAGAGAGTGAGTGAAGATTTCTGCAAGGACGTGCTAGCATTTGGAGATCATTTAGGTACATAAAAATACTTCTTTCTATTAGATTTATTTTATAAATATTTTCTATATATTTAGAACTTTATATTAGTAGTATTACTACAATGTTTAGAGAAAATTTTGTGAGCTAGGTACAGAGTAAGTAGTGATTTTTGACAATTTATGACTGTAGAAATTTAAAGATAAATAAGTAGTTAATTTTAATCGGTTTAGATTTGTCTATTTATTATCTATGGTATTTAAAATTAAATTTATTTGTTGAAAAAATCTGTCATTTATGATATATATCATATTTATACCGATTAAAAATAGGTTAAATAATTTATTTGGATTGTTCGATATATTATTGAAATTTTAATCGGTTTATATTTGTTTATTGATTGTTTTGAGAATTTTAAACTAAGATTTTAGTTGAAAAATGTATTATTCAAGATATATAGAATGTTTTTACCGATTAAATTTAAGTTAAATAACTTATTTGGGTTACTTAATATATTATTGATATTTTAATCGGTTTAAAATGTAAAATAGGTTAAGACTATATTATTAGAAAAATTTTGAAACTGGAAACTTAAGTTATAAATTGAGATTCTTACAATATTAGATAAAAACAATATTTTATAAATATTTATAATTTAAATGAGTTATTTGGTAGGGGAAACAAAAAATGTTATTTGAAGTAAGAATTTTTTTGGATAGTAAATATATGTATAGATATTATTAATAATAAATTCTATGTAATTTAAGTTAATTATTTGTATGTACATTAAATTGTATCTATATTATTTGTAGATTATCTTGTACTTCGGAGTTTGTAATTTGCACTCTTATTTCTCAAGCTGTGAGGTTAAGCTTGGAGTAGAGGTAACCGGGGTTAATTTATTTTATATACATGCTTTGGATTGTAAGGTGTTTATTATGTTTTTATTTTCTCAAGTTAATTTGTGAAATTATGCCTGTGAATAAAGTGTATATTTTCTTATATGACAAATTTTGGTGAAGTGGGAAGTATGTTGATTTAAGTATGCTTGAGTTGTGCTTTATTGTAAATTTTGTTTTTTGTGGTGCTGAATTTAATATACTAATATTTTGTTATTGAAAAAAAAAAATGATGAAAATGTGTCGTACTTTGTTTGAAATTATATCATCTTACTTTGAAAAATTATGAGATTTTTAATATATATATTGTGACTATACATGGGGTTCATATGTGGAGGTTGGGATTTTGTTATGTGGAAGATAATTGTTCTTGAAGCCCGCGCGGCATGCCTACACTATTGATCCCATGTTTGGCCTTTTTGTTAGACCCATGTAGTTCCTCCTTTTCCTTGGCCTGGAATTGAGAACGAACTCTTGGTAGACACCTCTTGTACCATAGTCCATTCTTGGGCGGTGTAGGTACAGGAGGGGGCCCGTTGCTTGATGTGAATGGGGTGACCTTTGGCCGGGTTACTCAGCACAAAAAGCCCGGGTCCTTGTCAAGGAGTCATAAGGAGGAGCAAGGTGATGGGAGGGCATATTTCATTGTGTTGTTGCATATATGTACTTTTATATGAATTGTGTTGTGGATGGAGAGATATACTCTTTTTATGTGATATATCTATTAAAGTACCATTTATTTCTTAAACTATATTTAAGCACTACTTCACCAACTTACCATCCTACTTGTATATGTCATAAATTAATTTTTGGTTACTGGGACTTTACGTCTCACCCCGCTGTTCACCAATACTTTTCAGGAGAGCCATCTAGTTTGGCTCGGCGTGAAGGGAAGCAACCAGAGGCATAGGCGAGTATAGCCTAGTAGTCCTTTTCTGGTTTAGGCATGTAATGTTATGTATATTGCCATCTTAGGGCCCACAACTATGTGACATATACTTTCTTTTGTTTGGATGACTGTATTTGATGGAATGCTGTTAAAATGGCTAAAGGCCATAAGACTCTGCTGTATGTGATACTCTTATGTGTATGACTTGTGGGCTGGGATAGACACCCTATGTTTCTTGTGCCCTAAGTCTTTGTAGAATGAATATTATGTTGGGCTTGTGGCGGTTACTGTATCCTGAGGCTTTGTTCTACGTTGTTAAACCCATGGGTGTTTTATGTATCCGGAGCTACTTGGGACGTTTTCGAAATAAGTCAAACTCTTTATAACCATGGTAGTATTTTAACACTCTAACTCAATTCTTTTTCTACCATGGTTATCATTTTAAAAATAGTTTTATAATTATGTATTAAGAAGAGGTCTTTTCAGCCGGCCCGATGGGCTTGGCTCGTTTTGACGGCTCTACCTAGGACGAAGCCTTTTATTAGAATTTCATAAAAAGATACTTAAATTATTAAATCCTAAATTAAGTTTGATAATAATAGTGGAATAGGTTTTGACAACACTAAACTTATAAATAATAATACATTTTTGTTATATTATTTTATTTCAAATTTAGTAATTTTAAGTTTTTTTTTGTGAGATTTCCTTTTTTTTTCCCCGACTGAGTCAAAAATGAGCCATCTTTTTCATTGCCGCTTGGTGGAAGAGATTTTAACTTTTTAAGAAAACGGTTGATTAATTGAATCTTATTAAATATGAAGAATTATATTATGTTAACTGTTAAGAATTCCATAAAGTGAAGCTTATCAAAACAGTTTTTGCTAAAAAGGGGGGGCCTTAAAAGCTTATCAAAACAAAAATGAATTCTATGAAATGAAATCTCGTTTTTTTTTTTGGTCAAAGATGAAATCTCGTTTAAAACATGACAATGTTATACTAAATATTAAATTATATGGATATCATAATCCTTGGCTTTTCATATTCCACGCTCCACAATCTTTCTAATGAATATTTTTTAGGAGTTTTCATTTCATAACCCAAAATTACATATTATGCACTCATGTTAATTAATTTCATTTATTCAATATAACTCTTGATAAAGCTAGAACCCTATAAATAAAAGGTTATGTAATATACAATTCTACCATCCAAGTAAATAAGAATACACTTCCTCCTTCTCTCCAATTCTCTCTTACTCATTTCTCTAATTTCAAATCTCTTTTATATTTCCTTATTTTCCTAACAACAATTTATTTTTTTTCCAAATTTTATCACCCCAGCTCGAAACCTAATTTATACTACATCTTGTCCTTAATATTAGAATTCAGAACGAAATAGCTAATTTATAAATATTAAAAAAATTACGTTAAATTAATTATTTATAGTATATGAATAGTCTTTCTTAAAATGCTCTTATTAATCATATGCATTTGAATTATATCTTAATAAATTCCTTAACATGTACAATCACCATATAGAAATTACTTGAGGGCAAAATAGATAAATATTATAAATAAAATTGATTAGAGTCTTATATTTATGATTATGACCAAATTGATCTCAACTAACTTTTATATTAAAAACCGAACATAATTTGAGTTGGGACAATAATTTATTGATGTTTGATGTTTTTTCTATATACCATTAGTTTATTTTACTAATATTTATAATTTGAATAAAAAAATATAGATGTTTTATTGTTATACCTTTTGTTTTAAAATAATTGAAAAGAATTTAAATTTTAAAAAAAAACATAAAAGGGCCAACCTTTTTAAACTCTAAGCCAGCATATCCAAGAGCCGAGCTTTAAGAATATGACAATTTTTAGATATACGGATTTTAAAAAGCCATCTTTTTAGACCCTATCTCTTGGAAGGCCAGCCTTTTAGGGTCGGGATGGCCGTTATTGATCATTCTAATAAATATACCTTACACACTAAAACATATACCATATATATCATTTTTGTTATTTTAATAGGCTATTTTTGAATATTATTTCTATTAAATTATTTTTATAACTAAATGCAAATATTTTTATATATTTCATATGAATTATATTTTTTTTAATTATTATCAGACTGATTCTAAAGCAATTTCAATCCAACTCATTAACTCATGACCTACTATTTCAACCCGTCTACTAGCCAGTCTAATTTTCCTAATTTTCAATAGTAAATATATAGTGACATGTTCTGTTTGTGTGATTGTCTATGTTCCCTCCAAATAAATTCATTGGTTTCACCACATTTATGTAAAAAATCGAATTATATGATTTTTTTAACTAATCAAGAAAAAAAAGATAAAGAAACAACATTAAGAATAAGATGAGAAATCAATTAAAAGAGAAACAATGTCCTGGCAATTGATGAGTATCATATAAATTTTTTTAACTTAAGTTTAATATTCGATATAAAGTTAAGGGCAATAGTCACATCAAGCTGTTTATATACATTATATCAAGTTCTTTAATTGTCAGTTTTGTTTTTAAAATATTAGCATCTATAAGAAAAGGATAGATAATTATGTGTGATTGAAAAATTTGACATAATAAATATAAGAAATTTGATCTAAATATTTTTGGGAAAATAATGATTTTTTAGTGTGTGCATAACATATTCTATGTGTGTTTATGTAAAAATTATCTCATTTAAACTCTCAACCTTAACAAACTATATACTAGTATTTAGTAAGAGTATGAACTCATAAATTTATAACTGATATTATCTTAAACTGTAATTTTATCACCTAAAAAAACTATATATTTATATTTATACTTTCATGTATTCTATAAGATTTGAAAAACAAAATACTCCTTTGGTCCTATTTATAACACATAAAAAGAAGATATTTTTTTTGTCCTATTTATAGGTATTAAGAAAATTTTTTTTGTATAGATATACAATTTTACTCTTCATTTATTATTATATTGACTTTGTTTATATGAGGTGTAATATATATTAAATAGGGATAAAGTTGAAAAATTGTTAAATTTTAAATGAGAGTTAATAAAGTTTAAAATTTTTCTTGGTTTGTGTGAAATATGTTGAAAGTGAGAGGAGTATTATTTTTAAATTATAAATAAGTGATTTTTTTGGATTTTAATGCAATGAATTGGTCGCACATAATCTGGCAAATTTCGATTTCCGAGGTGTGATAATTAATTGCTAAAATCAGCACACCCAGCGTCGGTTATCTGCTTATCCAGTTTAATAAAATATTTATTATTTTATTGGATTGATTAATAAAAGAGATTGGATAAATAATATGTTGGGATAATTAATCTGCAAGTCCTTATAATTTCAACTAATTTTGAATCAAGTCTTTATAGTTTTTTTTATCAGGTCCTTATATTTCATTTGTTTTTAATTAGGTCCTTGTATTTATTTTTCTTTTTATCAAATCCTTATAAGTTTACCTTATTTTTAATTAAGTTTTTGAATTTTTTATTCTTTATTTTATAAATTCTAATAGTACTATTCTATAAACATAAAATAGAATTTATTATTTACTATTATTCTATAAACATAAAATAGTATTTATTATTTACTATTATTTTATAAACAATAACATTATAAAAATAATGAATTATTATAATAAGTTTATTTTTTGCCAGCAAAAAAATATTAATTGTGCTAAAAAAATTTTCCTGAATTAATCAAGTATATTACTTATTTTTATTATTTAATTATTAA
This sequence comes from Neltuma alba, assembly GCF_004799145.2. Classification (NCBI taxonomy): domain Eukaryota; kingdom Viridiplantae; phylum Streptophyta; class Magnoliopsida; order Fabales; family Fabaceae; genus Neltuma; species Neltuma alba. The sequence continues at coordinate 511,880 of NW_021632854.1, read as the reverse complement.
TTTAATTTATTATTAATATTTTATATTTCAGTATTAATCTATTTAATTAAGTTTATATTTAATTAATAAATAAAAATTAAAACTACATGGACTTGATTAAAAATTTAGTAAAATTATAAGAATTTGATAAAAAGAAAAATAAATACAAGGACCTAATTAAAAACAGGTAAAAGTATAAAGACATAATAAAAAGAAAAAAAACTATAGAGACCTGATTCAAAATTAGTTAAAATTATAAGGACTTACAGATTAATTAACCCATAATATATTTATATGCTTATCCGATCTCTTTTTCTGGCCAATAATATGTTTATCCAGTCTTATACGCATTTAATAATCAATCAAATAATAATAATAATAATATCAGAAGGGCGTATCGCTAATCTCATGAGCATGAAGAATCAGTTATGATTGTTCGAGAATTAAGGATAATATTTCTCCTGAAACCTGTGATTATTTAACAGCTGTGCATTTGATTTTCAAAACCCACGGATCTAATGTTCTCCTAATAATCTCTCTTTCTCCTTTTCCTCTTAAAATTTAATTTTCATATAATATCATAATAATATATATTTCCATAGGATATTAAATGAAGATGATTGGGTGCTTACGTGGTATTTATTTCTTGTTCCGCAAATAATCTCATCACTGGCGGTAATTACGTAGTCACCTTTTCATCATAAGCCCCCGTTAATTATTACTTCATCCTTCTTTGTTTCGTCTTCCCCGTCTCTTGTGCGTGTGTTCACAATGTCGCCGGAATCTTGGGTTGTTAGGAGTCAGCCATTTTTCAACTTCACCTCAAAATTACCTTACAATCCGTCAAGGAGAATGTGGTGGATGAGTGTTTCGGCGGTAAACACTGGCTACCTCCGATTTCCCTCCACGTCTAAACGTAAATGTATGGGTCCATGCTCTTTCAGAGGCCTTCTAGTTTCAAGGTATGAGAAAGATGGGAAGCTGTTTGACAGAGTACGATTGAGATGTTCAGGTCGAAGAGATGCTTGTTTGCTTGGTGAAAGTTCTTCTTCAAAAGCAAATTCGAACTTCATTCAAGAATTACTCAAGAAGGGAATCATTCTGGTTGCAACGGTTTATGTATGTCGGCGAGTTTTAACGGTTGAAGGTGTGGAAAAGGCAAGATATGGGGTTATTGGACCAAGCACTGCATGGCCTAAAGTGGCCAAAGTCCTTCAGGTCTTTAAGGACCAGGGTTTGACACTGGCAATCCTTTTGGGTCTTTCAGCTTTCTTCTCAATGGCAGAGACTTCCATTACCACCCTTTGGCCTTGGAAGGTATCTTTCTCTTTCCTCTCCCAATATAAATATGAAAAAGGAACGCCGGTTTGCTATGAAACAGACTTAATTTGGTCTGGTTGATCAAAGAAACCTCGCAAAGGGTGTACGTACACATATATATATACTCCTTCGATCCTAATTATAAGACCCAATTGACTTATTTGAGGAAATTAAGGAAGTAAGTTAAGTTGGTTATTTATAATAAATAAGTGTTGTCATTCCTAAAATATCCTTGCTAATTAAGTATATTGGCTAAAACTATCATTATTAGAAGGATTATCTTGAAAAAAATGCATAAATATAAGAGACAAAATGGATTGGGGTCTTATAATTAGGACCAAATAAAAAGTCAAATGGGGTCTTATAATAAGGACTGGAGGAGTATATTCTTTTCTTTACATTATTGTTTAATTTGTCTCCTTCATAAGTTAAGCTTTGAAGCCTGATCATGGTTAATCAAATTTTGTACAAGGTCTGTGAATTGGCTGAAAAGGAGTCTGAAGATGGCGTGTTCAAATTACTTCGGGCTGACGTCACTCGGTTCCTTACCACTATACTTATTGGCACAACGTAATTCCGCTTCACTGACTTTGGTAGTGAAAATACCATTCATATTTTCTAATTTGAATATGATATATTTTTCTCATTTTAGCCCATTTTCTTGTGCTCAGTGTCGTCAATATTGGAGCAACTGCTCTGGTCACAGATGCTGCAACTACAATATTTGGTGAAGCTGGTCTTAGTGCAGCAACAGGAGTGATGACAGTATGTTTTGCTACCCCTAATTTCTGTTTACTTGAAACATTAAACCTCTGGTAATGAATTTGCTTCTGTATATGGTATTATGCAGAGATATATTTTTTATTTAGTCTAAGTATATGTTTTCAGCAAGTAACACCCTCAAAGAATTTTTTTTAAAATTTAATTCTCCCATAAATATCTAATTCCTTTGTTCTCTGCATAATCTTACAAGGTCGCCATTTTGCTTCTCACTGAAATTACTCCAAAAAGTATAGCTGTTCATAATGCCACAGAGGTGGCTCGGTTTGTGGTAAGTTGTATATTTTCTTCTCGTTTCTTAAAGTATTATGTAATGTAATCTTTGGAAATTACGCACTTATTCCATGATATTTCTTCTTTAACTTCTTTATGTGACAAATATTGGTGGTTCTGATGCTTGTAGGTCAGGCCAATAGCATGGCTTTCCCTCCTATTGTATCCTGTAGGAAGAGTTGTCACTTATCTTTCAATGGGGATGCTGAAATTGCTCAGCTTAAAGGGAAGAAGGTTTGCAGAAAAGCTAGTCAGAGAATGATCTTTTTCTTTCCATATTATACCCATTCCTAATAAATTATGCAAGGATTTATATGTTTAGACTGCTGGAGCATATGGCATGAGGCAGGGGAAAAAAATCTTATTTTTATATTGTGACCTTCACATATCTTGTAGAATATTTGTTTAATGAGAAAAAACTTGTCATTATTTACCAACTTATTTCTTTATAACTTTACTTTCATATGGCCCAAAGCATGCATATTCAGCCTTTAGCCATTTTCAAGTCACAAACCTGCTAAAATTATCATTTCCGGGCTCTCTTAGTAGATCTTTGAGGTTTTACACTAAATAGTTGGCTTGATTTTCATCTATCAGTGAACCATATGTAAGTGAGGAGGAGCTAAAATTGATGTTAAGAGGAGCAGAGTTAAGTGGGGCAATAGAGGAGGAAGAACAGGTAACCAGAACATGAAACTTTTAAGTGGCCGTATAGCTAAAAAAATGTTGTCCTTTTTGTAACTTTTTTATTTTATGTCCTGTTAATGATTACACTATTATATGTCCGTATAAAAAAGCTCTAATGTTATGCTTTTTTTAATTTATTTAACCATTGTATTGCTAATTTGTTATCCAATAAATATCTTGAATGAAATTATTCTTCTCAGGATATGATTGAAAATGTGTTGGAGATAAAAGACACACATGTTAGAGAAGTTATGACACCTCTTGTTGCTATAGTTGCAATTGATGCCGGTGCTACCCTTGCTGATTTTCATCACTTATGGCTTACTAATCAGTATTCAAGGTATAGAAAAATTCTTCACAATGATTCTGGTTTTCTTCCACTTTATAAAAATTTTAACCTGATTTTTTTATAGGATACCTGTTTTTGAGCAACGAGTAGATAATATAATTGGTATTGCATATGCAAAGGATCTTCTGGATTATGTTCAGAAGGTTGGAAAATTTTAGTCCTGCTATATGTTATGTGAGTTCCTTTATGTATTAATTGCATATCCCATCTCATACTGCTCATAATTACATTCTGTTTGATTTTGAAGGGTGAGCTACTAGAAAGTACTACCGTCGGAGATATGGCTTGCAAGCCTGCATATTTGGTCCCTGGTAACTTATTTCTGCAGAAGTCATTTTCATTTATTTTATTTGTGGCTGCTCACTGCTGTTAACATTTCCAAATATCATGCAAAAGACTTTTTCTGTGAAAATTGAAATGTTGATATGTTCTACTTAATGGATTACCTTACAAAATGATAGAGCTGGTAATGCGAGCTGACAGTGTGGACTAAAGTAGCCCACATCTTGGCATGCTAGCCCGAGCCCGCCACTAAATTTTTTTAAAAAAAATTATTATTATTTATATAAATTGAGTTTAGTTTGTAATGTTGAAATTGGACTTGGAGTTTTAAACTTGAGTAGTGAGTTATAATAAAATAATGTGATGATTAATTTATAATTTGAGAAGATATTTTAGAAAAACCAATACTTATTTTTTCTAAATAATTAATTTGACTATTTTTCTCATAAAAATTAATTAAGTAGATCTTTTATGTGTCTATTACATATGCAGTTACATGAATGAGGAGATGTAAATGTGAAATTTGAGTGTCAAAATTCTCCAATTATATTGTATAATATATTAGGAATTGTATAAAAATAAAAATAATTTTTTTTTTAAAAAAAGAAAAGTGGGCTAACCTGTGGCAAAGCGGGCTGAAAACAGTGCAGGCTAGAGTAGCTCGCACCTTGGCGGGTTGGCATTTTACCAACCCGAGCCCGCCATTTTTGGCGGGCGGGCCCAGCCCATATTACCAGCTCTACAAAATGATCAGTTTATGTAATTTGATTGTTTAGCTTGTCAATAGCTAAATGTTAGTAGAAACTTAGTTTTCCTCATTTGGTTCAATCAAGAACAAGCACAATCCAACCTGAACCTGTCTAATCTATTGGATTATTGCATATTTTGCCATCCTTGATGCCTATGAGAATTCAGCCGACTCGTACAATTTAAGTAGTGAATAGCATTATTCCAATAAGCACAATCGCTTTTGACTTTATTGTTAAAGTCCATTCATAGCCTGTGTCCAGTAAGCATGTAAAATTGTAAATTGATCTAAATTTGTGGTCCAGTGAAGCAAGTTTCTTTATTCAGACTCTTGGAAATATTTCTCTACCATAACAGTGTTTCAGAAAACATCATTTCTGAATTCTGATTGTTTGCTGTAAGAAGACATCTATTTGTGTTTAGTTTATTCTAGAATATTGAATGAATAAACTCCAATTATTGGTTTTGCAGATTCAATGTCTGTCTGGGATCTGCTTAGAAAGTTTCTAATTCAAAAGATTCACATGGCTGTTGTTCTTAATGAATATGGTGGAACTGTGGGAGTATGTACAAACCTTACCAGAAGCCAAGTAGTTTTGTTTGTTTGCATTGAATCCGAATATGTGTTAGCATTTGATCCATTGTAAGATAGACCACTAGAACATGCTCTGGCCGTTGGTTGTTTACTTGGTCGATTCAATGTAAATGTAAATGCTAATGAAATCAACACTAAGATTGTTGCATTAATGAATTGTTTCATGAATAACTTTTAATTCACCTGAAACTTCATACTCAAACTACAAATTCTTCAAGTTTCTAAGGCCCACATCTATACGCTGTTCACATCCATCTGTAGCCTTTATCTCTCCTAGTTTTTATTACAGTTCATGACCAATTTCTAATGACAGTTTCCTTCCAATGTTATGAATTTATTTTAATTAACTTGTTCATTATGCTTCTGCTTTTTAATGTTTCTTAGTTCAGCCTGAAGGAAGCTTAATATATTAATATAGTTAATTAGATGTGCTTAAAATCTAGATTTTTTTTTGCATAAGTTCTAATAATTTGACAAGTTAAATTTATTTGGAATTTACATGTCTTATTTGTATTGAAATTGACAGATTGTTACTCTCGAAGATGTTGTTGAAGAACTTACTGGTGAAATTTATGATGAAAAGGACTCAAAGGTAAGACTCACTATTAATTCTTGCCACATTTTTAGTACGGCTGCACTGCAAAGCCCATTTTTCATCATTTTCACTCACATCCTCATGCTCTTTCTATTTACATGCCTAACAAGGGAGGTGCTTTTGGCTTCATTATAATGTTCTTCTAATGATTTCATGAAAAGGACTCATTGGTCAGACATGCTTTTCCTTCTTTACAAATACCTTGCTGTTGCAAAGAATTATTACAAGATTCATGTGGAAAAAACTTTTCATTCATTCTTCCTTGGTTATATGACAGGAGGAGATTCAAAAAAAATCTGGTTCCATTGTTATGCGATCTGAGGGAGTATTTGATGTGGATGCAAACACATCTATAGCTCACCTTTCTGAAGAATTGAAAATCAAGATGCCAGAGGTTTGTCCCATACATGCAGCATTAATTTGATTTACTTAAAAGTAAGGCCAAATTACACTATTGTCCAAGAGAAGCAAGTAAAATAGTTAAAATAGTTAGATTTAGTCATCTCTCAAAGAGAAGCAAGTAATTTGCATGTCAAGTAGGACTTCTAATGCTTACCCAGCTTTCTTTTCATTGCAGGGCCACCAGTATGAGACAGTATCAGGCTTTGCATGTGTAGCATTCGATTGCATCCCAAAAACTGGTGAGACCACCAAAGTTATTGTTGAAAAGAAAAATGATGACAACAACAATGAATCAGATACTGAACACCAGGATTTAAAGCAAAAGAAGCTGACAATCAAACTTGAGGTAATCAATGAGCAAAGAGTTTTTGCCATTTGTCTCTGCATTATGCAGTCTGCGGTCTTAGAGATGAGTTGTACTGATCTTAGCTAAGCTTATGAAGAGTGTAATTTGCCGTGGGTTATACTATCTCTGGTCCTAATTATAAAACCTTGTTTGTAGACTATAAACGAGGTCTTATAATTAGGACCAGAGGTAGTATATTTTGCACATTGATATTGATATGGAAGCTCTTTTCTAATATCCAAGTTGTTTCTCTTGCAGATTCTAGCAGCAAATGCTAGAAAAGTGAGTGTTGTTCGGTTTGAACTGATGAATAGTGATGAAGAAATGTCGGAGGCTGAAGCAAAAAATGCTCTCTTTTGGAGGAGATTGAGTTTTGGTTCCTTCTCTTCTATTTGGCATGTTGTGCGTCCTTTTTGAACACTAAAAAGGATGTTGTGAAAGGTTGAAGACAAAATAAAACTAGCTTAGACCACTATGCTTCTTACATATATCAGTATGAAGTAAATATCTACAATCAAGCTGTGGAATATCAAAGATTAAGAGATCTCCATATATCATGAGGCATCTTCATTATTTGAAATGACCACAATTGCATTGTGATTGGATTTATTTACGTAACCTTTTTTTTTTGACAACACTAATACACTTTGGAAGAAGCAATAACAGTTGGAACTAATGCAACGCATTTGATTGGTTACCATCTTGGCCAGACAAAGATGAAGGCTTCTCAAATCTCTCCTCATGCATAGACATAATAGTGCCAGAAGAGTATCGGCGACTTGGTTGAGGTTTAGGATGATCATGGGATCCCTTGTAAATTATCTCAGTGATCTGCCCATCATGAGAACGTTCGAACAGCTTTTTGACCTCACAGTTAGGATGTGTACATTTGTAATAGCAGCGTGGAAATTCACTCCCTTTAACATGCTTCTGCCCATATTTTCGCCAATTATACCCATCATCAGATGTTCTCTCAGCAACTGAGATAGCACTGTCTTTCACTTCGACTTGTGAAGCTTGAAGCCCATTAGCTACATTGCCTCGGGGGTTAGAGCCATCCATATCGGCTTGAACAAGAGCAGTAACATCAGAACAAACCATTTGGACAGGTGATGATAAACTTAATTCATTTGACGGCATTGCCATCTCACTTTTCACTAATGGTGATGAAGCAGAAGATTGAGCTTGGCTTGAACCTTGTGTTTGCATAGATGGTCCGTTTACATGGCTGTTGAAATCTGTGGGAGCCTGACATTTAGTGAATGAAATTGAGTAAGCACAAATAATCTTGACAAACAATAACGAAATTGTAACATGAAATAGACAACCAAACTTGTTTCCAGCTGAGCTTCAGACAAAGGAGCTAGAAAACCACAACATCAAAGGGAATGATCTAGTGAAATATGATAGTGTCGTCTATAGTTAGATATTTAATTAGACTTCACATCCCGTTAAATTTAGTACGCATATTAAAGCACAGAAGAAACCCTAGTCCATATATCCAACAGATTAAACAAGATATGTTCATCACCGTATTATTAAGATCAACAAATATTCCATTACCATATTCGATCTATTGTTTGAGTTAAACTCAAAGAAGCTAGATATTTTGTCATCAACAGTATTGGTTTTGAAGCGTACAGTGGTTACAGGATATGTGGCAGGACAAACAGATTCTTGAACAGACAGAGGTTTAGTAAGAGACCCAGTAGTTGGTGAAGGCTCCACCTGCAGATTAAGAAAATAAGTAACAAGAAGTTACAGTCCTTAGAGGGCAGCAATTGCTTAGTTTAATAGAACACACAACATGCAGGGAAAGCACATTTAGTTTCATGGAAAATAAAATGAAACGGGAGGGGGTCATGTTTAATAAAAGAAATGGCCAGTCTCTCAATACCAGCAAATCCTTAGGCTCCAAACATCAATAAAGGAATCAGCAAAACCAGTAGTAACCTCACAAATATTATGCATATATGCCCTCCTGGGAATACCCCACAAACTTCCTGTATTTTTATCCAAAGTGAAAAGGGAAAGGAGAGAACATGTATAAATGTCTGAGATAAGCACACTACCGAGCAGATTTATAAGCCAGTTAAGGCTCACAATGTTTGAGCAAAGGAAAATTTATTTTTCTTCTCTCAACACGTTGGATGTCCACAGGACTAGATAAACATAAGACATGTGGTGTGGTGGTTATATAAATACAACTGTGAAAAACCACTCAGAGACGAATCTCGCATAGAATTCTGCACAAATTAAGGCCATCTAGACGATTAACATCTAGATAATTATGTCCTTCAAAAAAAAAAAAAAACTTGACCCACAATCTTTCTGACATTCCTTATACTATTCTCAGGGCACACTTAAAAAATCAAGCCACTAATCCTTAAATGCATTTATTCTTTTATTCCAAACACAGATGGAAGATTGATTTTCAGTATAGCCTACTACACCGTAAACAACAGCTAACAGACAAAAAGAGGAAGCACCAACAAAAAGGGAAGATTCGTTATGTGAAAAAACAACACTGACATTAAAAAAGAATGTTGAGCGATCCTTAGAGCAAGTCATATTCCAACGAATACTATATCGGGGATAGGGCATAAAGCAGCCAACACATAATTCTGCGAGAGAGCAGGCATCAGAATCCACCGGTCCCAACACAAGCGAGCACCAATATATAAAATCAATTAATTGAAAGGCCAAAGAAAAAAAAGCCAACTCAAAGAAACAATCGCCACGAGAAGAAACAAGCAAATACGGTGCACTAACAAGAACATCGAATTTTTCATTAAAGAAGGAGCATCTTAGCTCATCAGCATTTAAATCACGTCACAGAAGTAATCAATTATTCCTTCCACAGTATCATCCTAGAGGTGAAAAGCTTGCGAGGGAACAATTAGAGCCCAGCAAAGCAAGTCATGGACCTAGATACGCTCTGTTTGGCCCCAGCCTATAAGCAGGAAAATTGCCGTGAAAATAACAGATTCTCCAAATGTCACTCATTATGTAATAACAGTATAACAGGCTTTTATTTCTCTAGAGTCAACTTATTAACAGTATAACACTATCCTTTACCTCATTGAGCTGGATAAACACATTACACTAACGACTTTACTTTCCCGTTATTATTCTCAGTAGCCAAACAGAGCTAAAAAAAATCTTCAGTCTGTCCCACGCACGCACTACATTATCAAGCCAAAGGGGGAGAACCACAAAAGAAACCTAAAAGAAAGAAACCAGAGCTAACCTTGACGTTGGAGAGAAGCACGGGGGAGTCAAGAGTGTGTGTGTGTGTGTGTGATACAGATATATGCATGTCAAGACAAACTTTGCTTGCAACAGCTCAACTCACAGGCAATATTTAATTTATGAGGCTAAGGCTATATTTACACATAACTATCAATGATCAAGACACATTATTCAATTTAACTTCACAGAGTCTAAGATAAAGAAAAGATAAATCAGATTGATCTTAAATTTAGGATGGGAAGAGTATTTTTAATTTTATATTACTCCTCTAGTCCTTAATATAGGACATAGTTGTTAAGTTAATTTTAATCTTAAATATAATATCTATTTCTCATATTTATTATTTTTTTCTAAATTATCCTTATAGATACTTCCTCAATCATAATTAAACAAGCAAGGGAGGGATGATACTAAGAAAGATGATCATAGTGTTTTAGAAAAAATATGTCATATTACCTCCGATCCTGATTATAAGAGTTAGTTGACTAATTTGAGGAGATTAAGGAAATAAGTTAGTTAGTTATTTGTAATAAATAGATATTTTCTTTCCTAAAATATTCTTATTAATCAAGTGTGTTGGCTAAAATTACTATTATTAGAATGACTACTTTGGAAAAAAAAGAACATAAATGTGAGACACAAAAGTAGATTTGGGTCTTATATTCATGATCAAAATAAAACTCAAACGAAGTCTTATATCAAGTACCAGAGGTAGTATTTTTTATAATTAATTAACTTGTCTAATCTTATTAATATAATTAAATTAGTTAAATAGATTTTATATTAAGAATGAGAAAGATAATAATAATAAATTGACTAAATCATCAACGGGAGCAGGCCGGCTTGAAGATTCTCTACGGAAGCATAAAAGAGGAAATACATGTGGTACGGTATGGAGAATAAATAATATACTCCATTGAGGGATAAATATATTTGAATAATTAATTTATAGATATTGAAAAAATTAAAAAATTATTTATTTATAATAAATGCGTGTTAGTTTATAGAAGTAACATATTTAATTACAAACAATACTTACCTCAAATTTGTTTATATCTATCATGTTAAGTTTTATAGTTACATATGACCACGTGTTTTATTTTTGAAATATTAAAATTTAATAGCATTTAATTATAAATTCACATAAAATAAAAAAACATATAACTTTGTGTGGTTGGATAATTTGACATGATATATATAAGAAATTTGAACTAAGTTTTTCCTTTAATTATTTGTAGGTAATCGTGCATACAACACATTGACCCTTTTCTATGTGCATCCCATAGTGATGATACGTCATAAAAAAAAGTTAGTGTACTGAATGCATCAGAGAAAAGGGACTGGATTACTAGATGCATCTTTACCCTCATCCGTATTGGAAACTATCTGGATGAAAACTAACTTAATGGAATTGCCTAAGAAAATTATAAATTTATAAATTGAGATTACTCAAGTAGATTTTTTTTCGCGGTCAGGTTATTCTAGTAATTGCCAGAGAGAACAATAATATAATACTACATTTGATCCTAATTATAAGAGCTAATTGACTAATTTGAGGAGATTAAGGAAAGACGTTAAGTTAGTTATTTGTAATAAATAGATGTTATTTTTCCTAAAATATTCCAATTAATCAAGTTAGTTAAAACTACCATTGTTAAAATGACTACTTTGAAAAAAAAAAACACAAATATTAGAGATAAAATAGATTGGAATTTTATATTTGAATCAAAATAAAATCAAACGAGATTTTATATTAAAGACCGGAAGTAATAGTAACAAAAGTGAAAAACCAAAGACAAAATATATAAAAGTAAACTAAGCAGAGTCCTTATGAGATTAAGAAGAGATATACACGCACGCATATACATGATGGGGGATCGTTATCCATCATGTCTTGATCCATCACCAGTCTACATGTGCGCGTATTCTGAATTTATTATCACAGTGTGGGCACATACGTATTTTTGAACCGTATTCTACAAATTCACTTTATTGCATCAACAACTACGATCAGTATTATGAGTAGCCACCCTCGTCAATATCATTTTTAGTTTTTAATATAAAACTTAATTAATTAATTTGAAGAAATTTAAAAAACTAAAAAAATTATTTAATTATAGCTTATAATATATAATTTATCCGAAATACTTATATATATCACTATATTATATATCACTACCTCCGTTTCTTAATATAAGACTCTATTTAATTTTTATTTTGATAGCCCTTCTAATAATAAGAGTTCTAGTCAATACACTTGATCAGCAAGGATATTTTAGAAAGATAATATCTATTTATGACAAATAACTAGCTCAACTTACTTTTTAATCTCTTTAAATTAGTCAACTGCTTTTATAATTAAGACTGGAGGTAGTAGTTTACAAGTCAGATTAATTAATTAGTTAGGCTTTATATCATAAATAGCACGTAGTGTACTCTCAGTGATTCCAAACGGCTTATACGTAACTTGTTCCCCTTTGGCTTGTAATTTAAGTGCAGTTGACATATTACTTGGCGTCAGAGTATGCATGGGAATATGTGACCTTTTTCCCAGTTCAAATTTCTAGTTGAGGTCATTGTGTTCCGAAACATAAGAAATTAAGAACATAATCCTACCTACATCGAACAAGTCCTTGGCGTTAAAAAATAAAAAATAATGAGAACGCGGGCGACACGTGAGGTCGTGAGCTATGAATATAATAATATTATGACAAACATGGAAATTTTACACAATTCGGTATTTGTCATTTCTTGAGGATGATTGAAAATTGACTCCCACCAAAATTGGTGAGTTTCTTACGCACTAAAAATCTGCTGCTGCTGCTACAAATTGAGTTCAGAAAAATGTTGCAGCCAAATGTTCGTTAACAGTTGACAAAAAAGGAGCATACAATGGTGAGTTTCAATATACTCCTCTGTCTTTAATACCTATTTAACTATTTGATTAAATCGAGAAGTGAGATAATTAGTTATATAGAAATATGACATTTCCTAAAATACCATAATTATCTTTCTTAATATCCCATCTCCTCTTCACTTGATTATAGTTGAGGGTTTCATAGGGCTAATTTAGAAAAAATTGATAAATATGAGATATGGGTCTTATATTTAGGACCAAAACCAATTCAACAATTGGGTTCTATATAAGGACCGGAGGAGTACACATTCCATCTTTAATATAAGATCTTATTTGATTTTGTTTTTCTAAATATAATATTCTAATATACTTTGTTTCTCATATTTATGTTTTTTTTTCAAATAATCTTTCTAACAATTATAGTTATATCAATATACTTAATTAACAAGAATATTTTAAGAAAAAATAATATATTTATTATAAATAATTAATTTAACTTATTTTTTAATCTTTCAAATTATCAACTGGTTTTTATAATTAGACTAGAGGTAGTCAAAAATAATTACTCAATTGTCATTGAGATTTTGGCGAGATTTTCACCATATCAAAGAGACTATAACTCCTGCTCTGTTTTTGCAGAAACAGAGCAATGGTTGGTGGTCCCTCATTTTGATCCCACATTTGATCATGTCTCTTTTCCTGTTGCCAGTTTGTAACTACCGTAGAACATTATATATATATAATATATATATATATATGTTGATTAAATAATGAGCCCCGGGGAACACGAACCATGAAATATGATTACATTATGATATATATATATATATATATAGGGTATACAAAGCGGGAATTTCTTACATTATATACATATAGATCACTGGAACTTACCCAAAAAGAGCATATAATCTGTACACTAGCATCACTTTCTTCTCAGTTTATGCCGATGGATCTGGACTCGTTCTTCAGTTCAGTCAACGTCGCCGCCGTCTTCCTAATTACGGCAATATCACTGCTTTTTCTCAAGATAGTACTGAAAGCCACCTGGAGATCATGTTCGCAGAAGCTTCCGCCTGGGCCATGGAGGCTTCCTGTGATTGGGAGTGTCCACCATCTGGCCGGCGCTCTGCCGCACCATGGGTTCAGAGAGCTGTCGACGAAATACGGGGCGGTGATGTGGCTTCAGCTGGGGGAAACGCCGACGGTTGTGGTGTCGTCGGCGGAAGCGGCGAAAGAGGTACTGAGAACTCATGATGTGATATTTGCTCAGAGGCCTCATCTTCCCGCCGCCGATGTTGTGCTCTATGGCTCCACCAACATCACTTTCTCTCCTGTCGGAGACCACTGGAAGCTTCTCAGAAAAATTTGCTCTCTAGAGATGGTATTTTCTTTTTTTTGCCTGACTCTAGAGATGGCATAGTGCATGATAAGTGCGTGCGTGGATGAGTATTTGGATTTTCTCTTGGGTAATAATAATAGAAAAAAATTAGTAATCCATCATATTTATGCATTATTGACTTTTTTTTTGGGTTGGATTATGTATTAGTTATATATGAATATTATATTTACTTATGAGTTATTACTTTTTCTATTTAAATATTACTCTTTTCTTAATTATGTTGACTTTGAGTTGAACTACTAATCTTTGAATCGTTATCTTATACGATTCATCAAGTCTGGTTCTTGTTACCTTGCTAATTTGATTATATTAAGAAAGTGAGATACATAGTATACTATAATAGATAAATTTATTAATTATACTAATCATGTCTTTCTAAAATATTTATTTATGACATTATGTTATATATCAATTTATAGGTTAGACAAATTTTAAAAAAAAATAAATATATGAGACATATTAAGAATAGGAGGGAGTAATTTTTATGATATGATACAGTGAGTGAATAGTAAATTTATGCTTCCCCTGCAACAGGTAAATGCCAAGCGAGTAAGATCATTCCAACCACTAAGAGAGAAAGTAGTGTCAAGTCTGATGACACAATTATCAGAACAAGCAAGATCTTCATCACTGGTGAATCTGAGTGAGAAAATCTACACCACCATCTTTGATATCACTTCAAAGGCAGCTTTTGGGGAGAACTACAAATCACGAGACGAGCTTTTCTTCATCTCTGAGATAATGTTGAAGTCATCAGAAAGCAGAAGCATTTGCGACATATTCCCTTCGCAGAATTGGCTCGCTGTGATCTCAGGAATGAAGGGCAAGTGGGAGACGATGCATCGCATGGCTGATACAGTTCTTGAGAAGATAACAAGTGGAGTTGGAGCAACATCATCTAAGGTTGTCGGAGGTGAAGCAGATTGTCTTCTTTCTGCTCTGTTGAATGCTAAGGAAGATGGTAGTCTTACATCAGACAACGTCAAAGCCGTCATGTTGGTAATTACTTAGTACTATTATTACTTTCTGCTTCTTGTTTCGCCATTTCTATATGAACACACATGGATCGTTATCTGTTTCATGATGATGTCTATATATACAGGACATGATTCTGGGAGGGACTGAGACCTCATCCACGATAATAGAATGGGCAATGGCTGAACTACTGAGAAACCCTAGATTGATGAAGAAGACACAAGCAGAAATCAGACAAGTAGTTTCCGACAACAAAGGATGTATCGACGAGACAACTCTTGAGAATCTAAGGTATCTTAAAGCAGTGATCAAGGAAACTCTGAGACTGCATCCTCCAGCTCCATTTCTGATCCCAAGAGAGTGCACACAGACTTGTGAGATCAATGGGTACACAATACCAGTTGGAACACAAGTTCTTGTGAACGTTTGGGCCATTGGGAGAGACCCTGATTATTGGAGCTTAGCAGAAGAGTTTTTGCCAGACAGATTCTTGAACCTTGCTATAGATTACAAAGGTTTCAACTTTGAGTACTTACCATTTGGTTCTGGGAAGAGGATATGTCCTGGGATGTTATTTGGTGTGGCCAGTGTGGAGATAGTTCTTGCTCACTTGCTTTGTCGTTTTGACTGGGAGCTTCCTTCTGGGACTCTTCCAGAAACCCTAGATATGACTGAAACTTTAGGCACCACCATGAGAAGGAAAAACCACCTGATTTTAATCCCCAGACGTTATTATAGTTAGTTAGTCTTGTACTTTTTATTAAATGATCACTTTACATGCTGATGAGACATGTCTTTAGTCTCATATATGATGAATTATGTCTCCATCCGAGTTCTGAAGTGGAAGCTAATAAGAAACATGTTTGTTTTGAGAATAATAATGACTTTGGTGGTTGTGAAGGATTGGTTTGAATGTTAATGCATTGTTTCACATTTTGTGCAATTTATTAGCTTGTAAAATTTAACTTGGCTTTTCATATCGCACCCTATTACTCAAGGGCCTTTCGTGCTTTTTTTATTACAATTTCAATTTTTTTATCTTAAATTTATATTAAATTTGTTTTCGGACACAGATTGTAGCCAATGTTTAGGCCTCGAAGTATTTGTTCCCCCCCCCCCCCACAGTAGGAATTTTCCGGGGAAAAAAAAAGAAGCAGAATAATGGGAACGAGACTTAATTACCTAATACTAACTGCGGTCCTAATTATAAGAGCTAGTTGACTAATTTGAAGAGATTAAAAGTTAAGTTAGTTATTTGTAATAAATAGGTATTGTCTTTACTAAAGTATTCTTACTAATTAAGTGTATTGGCTACAACTACCATTATTAGAAGGATTAATTTGGAAAAAATGCATAAATATGAGAGATAAAGTAATTAGTTATATTTAAGACCAAAATAAAAGTCAAACGAAGTCTATGTTAAGGACGGAGGTAGTAATTTTGTAAAATTGATTTATACATAAAATAGGGACATATTTAATCGCAAAATGGACTGTCGGAAAAAAAAACACACAAAAAAGAGCCATTTTGGTAGTACCACCTTGTGTGTATTAAAAAAAAGAAAGAAAGAAAAGCAGAAGTAGTTTTTGCTAAACATGATGTATCAAATACGCACTAAGCCATCAACCGTGTGAGAGTGGTAATAAAGGAGGGAGGAGAAAAGCTTGTCTTCGAGAGTTTGTTCCTCAAAGAATTAATGAGTTCAAAATTGTCATCATACAAAAATTAGGATGGAGGTAGCTATATATAAATTTGCCAAAAATGTCACCCTCATTTTCTGCTCTAATTTGAATATTTTTTATATGATAAATTTTTAGACACAGAAAATATTGATATTCTGCAGATTTTAATCACTCCATACACAGTATTGATACATCATTCATACAAATAGTTTTTCAAATTGTCACTAAAAAGGTAAATCAAATAAAAATAATTGTTTCAAACTAGTTTTATGTTTTTTTTAAAACAATCAGATTTTTTTTATAGATTTTTCTGAAAAGCAATTTTATAAAACTATTCTCTGAAAAAAGAAGAAGAAATAAACAGACCCTTTTTTCTTTAATTTTTTTCGCTTTTTGGTTTATCAATGGGTATTTTGACCAGGAAAACCTATTCTGCGCAGTTCAGCACTTCGGCTGCGTCGAACACTTGCTGATTGCTAACACAAGAAGCTCTTTATCAGCGAATGAATTATCTCCCCAATCAGAAATCCTTTATCCCAATACCCTGGCCCTCTAGCTCTTCAATCGTTGCCGTTGTTACCTCTTTACTTTTCCTGCGCAATAACTGGAGTTGAAACTCCGAATGGTCGAGATTCATAAAGCTCCTCATAGAGTGTTCCATTGTCTCTTCCCTTCCGTTTGAATATGTGTGTGTATATATATATTTAACATAACGAAACCCTATTTCTTCTTTGGTCAAGTTAAGCCTGAATGACCCTGCTTCTGTTGATCTTGTCATGGATTGGATAGTTTATACTGGGTGGTTAATTCTTCTATGAATTGACGCAAAGTGCAATAAGCTGCCCAAGGAGTACACATCAGCATCTTGCCTTGGGTCTGCATACATGAAGATTCACTTGAAGTATCAAGGTAATGTTCGTTTGAATTATTAATTATTGTCGTTACCAAATGCCTTATTCAATGGATCAATATCAAACTCATTTGTTTCAAATTCAGCTTTTTTTCTCTCTTGCACTTTAAGTTTTAGTTTTGTTGTTGTTATTGTCATTGTCGCAGTATCATACTTCCGGTATGTTCTGAAGTGCCGGCAACTCGATCCTTTATGGAAAAAGTTCTCATCTTCATCAAATGGGCCTTCTTCTTCCGATCCATACGAAAAGGTTGTTCCCTCTGTGGAGGGGAGAAAACAATATTATTCTGGAAATTCGCTTTGTCACAGCCAAGTGGTGGACGATGTATGCCGGGTTTTGGGGACTGATCCCTGGGGACCAGCTACTGAGAATGCACTGTCCATGCTTGTTGAAAAGCCTCAACCAGAAATAGTTGTTGGAGTATTAAGGAGGTTAGATGATGTCAAGCAGGCATTACACTATTTTAGGTGGGTGGAGGGAAAAACTGAACAAGCACATCATCCTGAATCATACAATTCACTTCTCAAGGTCATGGCTAGGAGCAAAAACTTCGACTTCTTGGAACAGATTCTTGAAGAGATGAGTATTGCTGGGTTTGGACCATCTATTGATACCTGCGTCGAACTAGTTGCCTCCTCTGTCAAATCACGGAAGTTGAGAGAAGCTGTTGGCATTGTTGAAATAATGAGGAAATTCAAATTTCGCCCTGCTTTTTCAGCTTACACAACGTTGATTGGTGCCCTCTCAGCATCTCGTGCTAATGAATCTGATCTTATGCTCAGACTTCTTCGCCAAATGCAAGAACTAGGTTATGAAATAAGTGTTCATTTGTTCACGACCCTTGTGCGTGAATTTGCCAAGGAGGGCCTTGTTGATGCTGCACTTTCCTTCTTGGATGAGATGAAGAGTAATTCAATCAATGCTGATGTTGTTCTCTATAATGTATGTATAGATTGTTTTGGCAAAGTTGGTAAGGTGGACATGGCCTGGAAATTCTTCCATGAAATGAAAGCACATGGGTTAATGCCTGATGATGTGACATACACTAGCATGATAGGGGTTCTTTGCAAGGCTGGGAGGTTGGAGGAAGCTGTTGAGCTGTTTGAACAAATGGATCTCAACAGGAGTGTACCTTGTGTATATGCTTATAATACCATGATAATGGGTTATGGTTCGGTTGGAAAGTTTGATGAAGCATACAGTTTACTTGAGAGGCAAAAGAGAAAGGGATGTATTCCTAGTGTAATTGCATACAATTGCATTCTTACTTGCCTAGGGAAAAAGGGTAAAATAGAGGAAGCATTGAGTGTCTATGAAGAAATGAAAAAGGATGCACCTCCCAATCTTACAACCTACAATATTTTAGTTGACATGCTTTGCAGAGCAGGAAAAGTTGATTCTGTTATGGTTGTTCAGGATGTGATGAAAAGAGCTGGCTTGTTCCCTAATATCATAACTATAAACATAATGATTGATCGACTGTGCAAGGCTCAAAGACTTGATGAAGCTTGTTCCATCTTCTTACAATTGGACCATAAAGCTTGCACACCTGATGCTGGAACATTTTGTTCTCTTATTGATGGCTTGGGCAGACATGGCAGGGTGGGTGATGCCTACAAGCTGTATGAACAGATGTTAGACTCTGGTCAGATTCCAAATGTTGTTGTATATACTTCTCTTATCAAGAATTTCTTCCAGTGTAATAGGAAAGAGGATGCACACAAAATTTACAAAGAGATGCTCCATAGTGGCTGTTCTCCGGATCTTGTGCTCCTAAATACTTATATGGATTGTGTTTTCAAATCTGGTGAAATTGAGAAAGGGAGGGCTCTATTTGAAGAAATAAAAACTCAAGGGTTAACTCCTGATGTTAGGAGCTATTCAATTTTAATTCATGGTCTTGTTAAAGCAGGTTTTGCAAAAGAAACTTATAAATTATTTTATGAGATGAAGGAGCAAGGATTGCATTTGGATACCCGTGCTTACAATGCTGTTATTGATGGATTCTGCAAGGCTGGAAAGGTAAATAAAGCTTATGAACTGCTTGAGGAAATGAAGACAAAGGGTTTCCAACCTACTGTTGTGACTTATGGTTCTGTGATCGATGGACTTGCTAAGATAGATAGGCTTGATGAAGCATACATGTTGTTTGAAGAAGCAAAATCAAAAGGTATAGATGTTAACGTAGTCATCTATAGTAGCCTGATTGATGGGTTTGGGAAGGTGGGAAGGATTGATGAAGCATATTTAATTATGGAGGAGTTAATGCAGAGAGGTCTGACCCCTACTATATTCACATGGAATTGCTTACTTGATGCATTGGTGAAAGCTGAGGAAATTGATGAAGCTCTTGTCTGCTTTCAATCCATTAAGGACATGAAATGTCATCCAGATGTAGTAACCTACAGCATTATGATAAATGGTCTTTGCAAGGTTAGAAAATTTAACAAGGCCTTTGTATTTTGGCAGGAGATGCAGAAAAAGGGGTTAAAGCCCAATACCATCACGTATACCAACATGATATCAGGACTTGCAAAGGCTGGAAATGTTTACGAGGCTAATGATCTCTTTGGGAGATTTAAGGCAAGTGGTGGCATGCCTGATTCGGCTTGTTATAATGCTATGATAGAAGGCTTAAGCAATGCGAATAAAGCAATAGATGCATATGCACTTTTTGAGGAGACTCGAATGAAAGGCTGTCGCATAAATGGCAAAACCTGCATTGTTCTTTTAGATGCACTGCATAAGGCTGATTGCCTTGAGCAGGCGGCAATTGTTGGGGCTGTCTTAAAGGAGATGGCCAAGTCCCAACATGCTACAAGATTTAATTGAGAACAGGATGTCTATACATTATTGGTCCTGGAAGAATAAGAAGTCTTTCTTTTGGACCTAAACAAATGCTATTTTCTGAGTAACATGCTTTAATGCCCTTTCTCATTTGCTCTGGCCAAGCAATTTGAGGGGAACATAGAAAATTTGTCATTTCCTCGGACTCATTGAGCTTGATGGTCTCACCCTTAAAGGTAATTCTTTGATATCTATTGAGGTTCAGAAATCGCTCATTGCTTGCAACTGATTTATGTATGGAAGAGTTATACTGCCGTCCTGTTTTAACTTTTAACTTTTAACATGTGGGTTCAAATGGAGTGTGCTTTACTCATGTGTATCTCCAAATTACTCTGACAACCTAACTTGTTAGTTTTTTTTTTTCCCCGCCTTTTTTGAGATAAAGTTGATGTCCTAAACAAGCCTATACAGCTAAAAATGGCTTTTTTTTTTCTTTTTTTTTTTTTACCAATACCTGAAAGTGACATGGAATCTATAATGTTTCAGTAGACAACGGACTAATTATGATTCTTTTTAAAATATTAATCATGCTTGATTTCTGACTTGCAGGGAGCAACTCTATTCTTAGAATTCTATCATTTTCTAAGGATTGACATATAATGTTACTGTCAATGGACTGGCTTCATCCCATCAGTCCTCCTGCGGTAATTCTGTTAGTTGCCATTTTTTCAAGTCCGCTTGTCACTTGTCAATTACTTTTGGATAAATTTATTCACACCCCACCCTCCAAAAAACACCCCCACTCATGGAAAAAAGAAAAAGAAAACGAGAAAAACCTGCCCTGTTGATTAACTCAAAAACCATGAATGCCTATATTTTCATGTGGTATTGGAACACATTGGTCTTTCTGGAATGAAGGAATCTCTATTCCAGAGGCTAGTATAAATTGGTAATACCATTTTACTGTTCTGCCATGATGTCTCCTCTTAATGACTAGGTTAGTTATTTATGCTAGTCTCTTTTTCATGTTATAGCATATAACTCAATTGACTTGAGTCATCGAACACATCAGGGTTGTTCTTATTGGCGGCTCATTGACTGTGCCAGTGCTCCCATTTGTTCTATTTTGAAACCTGTAAAATGCTATGGGGCTGAGTCATGACATTAGCGACCAAAACATGTTGACCGCATTGAGAAATGGACTAGCGGATAGTTTTTTTTTTTCTTCCTAAAGTAGATTGCAACAATTTGCAGATAATTGTGAAGAAATTTATGAATACTGGGTTAGTTGCTGGACCAAACGAAGGTGTGTCTAGAATGGGATGATGAAACAGCTGGAATTTACAGGGGATGCAGATAAGGAATAGGTTTCTGGGTACCTCTCAGCTTCGAAACTAAGGAAAAATAAGTACGATGCGATTAGTGCTTCAGGCACTGTTTGTCACGAGCGAGATGAGAGATGCATGAAGATTTATGAGCTGGAAAAGGTCCACTTCTTGAGCTTTTGTCATGGCATCGCCAATCGCAGCATCGAAACACGAGGCTTTCAATGAGGTGGTCTGAATTTTCCAGGGGTACCCACTCCACAAAAGCACTTCTTTTTTTCGGTTTCATTCTTCATTTGTGTATGAAACGTGTTCTTGATCTATCAGGGCCCATTTGTTTGGATGTAAGAATGGATGGTAATGGTAAGCAGAAGCCCATTTACTATTACTAGTTTAGTGATTTCAAAATTATTGCTTTTCTTTTGCTTCTTCTTTTTTCCCTTTATGTTCTGGTTCACTATTTGACATCCTGTTTGTACCCTTGTGTCTTTGTTCTTGTCGTCTGTGCGTGACTAAATTTTCTCAGGTCTATTTTCTGGGAGTGGATTCAATTTGTCTTCTAAGTTGTTCATGGCAGAACGGATTCAGAATGTTTTATATCTCTTCCAATCTGTTTTACTAACAACTAGAAAAGCTGGCATAGAAAGAGAATAATGGGACTGTCCTGAAATCCCGACTCCAAAAAATTGGTCCTACCAGTGGGACCCGCACAAGGGGGGAAACAAACTGAGTATTCATGATTGTCAGGTGAATTTGATCATACAAAAACGTGATTTAGAGGACAAAAATTTTGCCAGCACCAGAAATTCATGTAGAATCATGCTCATCGTCAATAAATTTTTACGCACATTGCTCAGAAACCTTCCTCTGGTTGACCATGCATCATCAATAGATAAAACATTTCATTACTTTCAGTTTGAACAATGTTAAAATGTACCTTCTGATAAAAGCTGGAATATCACACTTTCATGTGTTTGGGGGAAGCAAATGAATGGTCTAGTTGTATTGTCAAAGTCAAAGCATTACTTGGTATTAAGGCATAACTAGCGGAAGAGACTAGTCTCTCACAACGTAATGAACCAAAATTCAAATTCTTGTTAGAAGAGATGGCCATATTCAGTGCCTAACAGTGTTTTGAATAGGATTGCTTTTAATAGGAGGATATCTATGTTTTAGGGGAAAAAAAAGAAAAGCATAACTAGCTTGTACATCCCGTGCAGCTTTTTTTTAGTTGAGATCCTCACGCAAAATAGTATTCTTCCTATATTTGCTAACGCAGATGCATTGAAATTACTCCAATGCATTCTATTCTCTCATACACAGATTACATTGCACTGGTAGAGAAGGGGACAAAGAAAAGACGGTAAGTTGGTAAATTTGAAATGCTATGAAGGAAGAAGAAAGGAAGAAAGGTTCCACGATATGGTGGAATAGTAGCATCTAAACAATGTGCTTCATGCCTTGGGGTTTACATTAAAATCTCATAATGCATGCAAATTCCTAAATATCTTCCAGCAAATAACATTGGTTATTTTCATTTGAATGAATTAGTATACGTTTTTAATGACATTAATATATTAATGTTATTTTCATTTACATGGATTAGTATATTTTAAAGGTTTTTTTCTTACATGGTTGCATGGAGAGCTTCTGCAACTAAGATGTAAATATTCAATTACAAACTTTAAAAATATATTCATACAGATCACAATCTATTATGTACAATTGTGAAAATAAATGAAAAAGCCTTTATATATTAAGAAAAAAAACATTTTATATGTATATACTAAACAGAAAAATAAAAAATTCGAAAGTCTTAAACTAAATCAAAAAATGTACTTTTTTTATATGTTTGCATAACTTATAAAATATTATTGAAAATATTGTAACTCTTATTATCGCTGAATTTTTTTAAAAAAATAATAAAAATTTCTCAAATCCTATTTAAAATTTAAATTCACTGGGGACGGATGATGTTATTGCTCATCAGATGCAATGAAGATCCACCGGGTGGGCATCACTGTGTATTTGTCCATAGCTATGCATTCTCAGAGTCAAACTTCAACACATAGCTTATAAGATATTCTAATAGTAAAGTAAGAAGACAACCAGGGAAAAAAAATGTAATAAGACAACGTTTAGGAGATTTTCATATTTATAACCAGATCAATACTACTCAACACAGCTCAAACATTCTATACAAGTTGCTGCTGATATATGCATTTTGTTATATAAATGTGCATCCATTTGAATAAGAAATACTGTGAACAACTTTACAGGTGCAACAGATGTGGGAAAAAATATATCAGTTCTGACTTCTTGATGTTAATACTGCAATCCAATATGAAAATCTTCTTTCCAGGTGAGCATCAAAATGAACTCCATTTGCAGCCGAGTTTTTTGGGCCGGGGAATACTATCAATAATCAATAATACACTACGGATTAAACAAACTTCAATGCCCTCACAAGGGCTGGGCCGGGGAATACTACATAAAGCAATTAACATAATAAATTATTATATGGAAATGATCCTTTGTAAAAGTAAGTGGAACAACATTAAAGAAGCCACCAAGTTCAAAAGCAATGATGGGAAAAACAAAGGCAAAGTCAACACCACCTATAGTATTTTAAAAAGGCTACCAAGGACCAATTCAAAAAAAGCTACTAAGGATACCTTGTCCTTAGTGAGACCAACATGAAACAAAACATGCATACCAGAAAGATGCTATTAAACAGTACAACTTATAGCAAGCACCCGTACCTATCCATAATGACAAACAAAGTGCCACGGGACAAATTTTCTGCAGACTATTTCACATCGCCCCAAGAAAAAAAGTTTTGGCTTCAAACTTTCTCAACCAACCCAGCATCACCTGCAAAAAGTATATTGAAATGCATAATATTGTTAAGTTCTGTCCTATAAAAGGGAAGTTTCAACTCATGTAAAATGTCAATAGACAAGACAATAAAATTGATATTACATAAGTTGCACAAAGCAGGCAAATTAGGACCATTTAAAAATACCAAAAGTTACATGACAAGTTTTGAACCAAGAACTTCGTCTTATATGCAAAAAGTACACAATGTATGTTCATTCATGGACAGAGAAGTTTCAAAATACGTCTAGTTTCTGCGCATGGAGTCAACCTTTTGCATTGACTTAGCCTTTTGCACCACCGCAACCTGAATAATCTGTCCTCTTTCCATTGCTATATTCTGCTCACTCTTCTCCATCTCCCTTTTGGCTTCATGATAGCAGCTTTTTCCTCTGCCATTTCAACGTTATCTGCAAAAATGGAAAAGGGGCTAGGGCATTAGAGAATTTCTCATCAAAATAGGGAGATTCATGTTCGTTTGACTAATTCGTGAGCTTTACTTCATATTTTTATTGGTGATAACCATTCCAACGAAGCATTGTCATTCATGTTTGAGAAGTTAATAAATTATTAATGTTTACAATGAATCCTGACAGGGAGAGGCACTTTGTAATACCGTTTATGCCCTATGCCTGATAAAACATTTCTTAGGCATTTGGATTCACTTGGCTAGAAAGAATTGAACCACATCCTTGAAGTTTGTCACGGTAGAAAAAATGACCAAACTTAACAGTCAAAGGTATACCAAGCTTGAAGAGGAAGGAAAAAGTACGAGAAAATTGGGGAACATATTTTAATAATTTTGGTTTTAATTTCCATTGCCATGAGGCATGGTCTTAAGCAACCTCCCCTATCAATTCAAAATGTATGGCTCAACTAAAAACAAAGCATCGATTAGCATTGCCTCCTTGTAACCTCCACTACGTCACTTTTTGATACTACAATTTCTTCATAGAAGCATCAAAATAAGCTCCACTTGCCCAGAATGTTTTGACAGCTCAGGAAAATTACAGCCAACAATCTAATCAAACCTACAATGGAAAGTTGTTATTAAGCCAGATATCTCTTATGAATAGTAAAATGAGTATGAAGCCAAAGAGTAAGCCATTTGAGTCATGGCTTGAGTAGAACAGTATCAAAAGATATATTGATATACTATTGCAATCATGCCTTTAGCCTTATAGAGAGAAAAATAAGGAGAGAATATAATAAGGAAAACTTTTTTTTTTTAAAAAAAAAGCAAAATATTTTACTAAACTTGGGAGTTTTTTCTTCCTTAGTATTCTCTCCACATTCCTTGCCTCTCTATCCAAACAAAGGGTTAAAGTGTAAAGACGGATCAATAGTAATAAGGGTAGAAATTAGTACACTCTTAACTTTATTGTTTTCTTTCTCATGTTGTGGCTTATTTTTTTCCTTTTATTTGAAAGGAAAAATCAGGATGTAATCACTTAGAATCACTTAGGTCTTGTTCGGTATCAGTTGTTGAAAATGAGAAATAGGAATTGGAATTGGGATTAATAAAATTCATTAAAAGAGTGTTTAGTATAAGAAGTTATTTATTACTTGAGATTAGGCAAACTTGTAAGTAAGATTGAAGAATACTATTTCTCTCTATGACATTTCCCAATCCCACCCATATGGATTTGCCCAATCTAAAGTAACAAGAAATTCATCATACTAAATATTTTTTAATAGATTTTTTTAATTTCAGTCCCAATTTTTATCTTTTATTTTCAATGTTTCATAGTATACGGCACCCTAAATTTTTGTTTGACTTCGATTGCTGATGATAATGTGTACAAATAAAAAGTCAATGACCATCTTGCTCTTAATTAATGGGATTGACAATACTTCAATCCGACTTTTCTTTATACCGGAATTATTGACCCAGAAATCGTGGAAACTATACAAATGATTACAGCTCATTCATGGTGACGGGCAGATAAGCATAGGTTAGAAATTTGCTTCGTTTTATTTTACTTAAATGTCTGAGTCCGCCTTTGTCTCCTTAAAATTATCAGTGTAAAGATGGTGGCAATTAAACAAGAAATATAATAGTAATATATGGATAAACATGGCTATCACAATAACTTGTGACGATGGATGATGATGAGGTGACCCTAACTTAGTAATATCATATATCCAATAGCTGTATTTAAAAAAAAAGTGTAAATTAGCATGTGAAGAAAATTTAATAATGTTAGTAAAAGTTTAATGGTAGAGATTAAAATAAGATTAAAATATACTTTTAGTCCTTTATCTTTATACAAGATTTTATTTTGGTCCTTTAACTTTAAAAAGTAAACTTTTAGTCTTCTAATCCTACAACCATGAACAAAAAATAATGATATTAAGCTCTTCAATGTTGATAAAATATTACTGCATACTAACATATTAAATTTATTTTTCAAAATAATCATGATTGTTACAAAAAATCATCATTTAAGATTAATAATTTCAGGATTAAAGGACTAAAAATGTACTTTTTAAAGTTAAAAGGACTAAATTGAAAAAAAGTCAAATGTATAGTTAGCCTTAAAATAATAATAGTCAACATCAATTGAAAGAAAAATACCGAACAATCATCGCGAAAATAATAGTCTTTACAACCCATTCAAATAAGAGAGGACTGTCAGTTAGTTCGCCATAGCAATCATGGAGTCAGAACTGGTTTCATTCTCTGCCATCTCTGCTTGTTTCTTCTTCTTCTTCTTCTTGTTCATAGCAACCCGCACACTTCGCAGATCAAAAACAAAGACCTCAAATGCCAAATTGCCTCCAGGACCCAGAAAGTTTCCTCTGATAGGCAATATCCACCAGCTAGGATCTCCTCCCCATCGTTCTCTGGCCAAATTGGCATCCCAATATGGCCCTCTCATGCACCTCAAGCTTGGTGAGCTTTCGTGCATAGTAATTTCTTCCCCAGAAATGGCCAAAGAGATTATGAAAACCCATGACTTAATTTTTGCAAATAGGCCTCCTCTTCTAGCTGCACAAATCATAGGTTATGGCTCCAAAGGCATGACTTTTAGTCCCTATGGGTCTTATTGGAGACAAATGAGGAGGATTTGTACTACTGAGCTTCTAGCACCAAAGAGAGTTGCATCTTTCACGTCAATTAGAGAGAAGGAATTGTCAAATCTTGTGCAGGAGATAAAAAACAGTGAAGGGGCGGTCATCAATCTGAATGAGAAGATTAGTTCATTGGCTTATGGGTTGATTTCAATGGCTGCTTTTGGTAGGAAATCTGAAGATCAAGAAGCTTATAGTAATATGATGAAGGATGCGTCAAAGGCAGCTTCTGGGTTCTCTATTTCTGATATCTTCCCTTCCATTGGATTTCTTCAAGGTCTTACTGGGTTCAGGGCTAAGCTTGAGAGGCTTCATAAGGGAATGGATAGGATACTTGAGAATATTGTCAGAGACCATAGAAACAAAGAAGTTGGTGAAGGAAAAGAAGATCTTGTTGATGTTCTTTTGAGGCTTCAGAAGCAAAGCGACCTTGACCATCCACTGTCTAACACTGTGATCAAAGCAACCATTCTGGTCAGTATGATATTACCTAATTTCATGCTTATTTCCAAAAGAAGTAACAAATTTGATCCAAATGCCTACTTAGCCCTGCTTTCAGCTTCTGCTTACCTTGGAACTAATTCTTTTTTCATAACCAGATTTCTAAAATCCCTGTAACCAAAAAATTGGAAAAAAAAAAAACTAATCATCTGAGTGGCTATTTCAAAACACTATTTCTTATTGTTAGATGATTAAAAATAACATATTCAGCCTAGATAAATGGTGAACATCCCTATTTGATTGTCAGACAAAATTATTTTGGTCAATATGTTACTCCCTCCTATCCTAAATATATGACCTACTTTGTAATATAATTTACATTATAAAATGGGTCTTATATTTAGGACTGGAAGAGTATCATGTAAATCTAGACATATTTTCAACATAAGTAATAACTAGTGTGGAGTTGTGCATTGTACGGAGTTAAAATGTAAGATGCAAAGTTCATGACTTATGAATACTGTGACTTTTTAGAGCTTTTATAACAGATAGAGATACCATATAAGATATGACATCAAATAAGCACATCAAAGATATGACATCATGCAAGCCTGGTTTTGATCATAAGCTCCTAAAGCAGTGGAAAAAGCTATCTACTTTATATAATTAAATCTTTCTAAAGTGCGCTTCGTTGTTTTTGACTAATAATTGGTGCTTAATCAATGCTTGGTCATTCTGTTGATTGTTAGCAATGTCATCATATGTTTCAGGACATCTTTAGTGCTGGAAGTAACACAACACTCAAAACAATAGACTGGGCAATGGCAGAACTAATGAAAAATCCCAGGATCATGGAAAAAGCACAGTCTGAGGTAAGAAAAGTGTATGGTAGAAAAGGGTATGTGGATGAAGCAAGTACTGATGAACTGAAATACCTAAAAGCTGTCATCAAAGAAACCTTGAGGCTTCATGCTCCTGCCCCTCTATTACTTCCAAGAGAATGCAGTGAAAGATGTGAGATTAATGGATTTGAAATACCTGCAAAAAGTAAAGTCATTGTGAACGCTTGGGCAATTGGGAGGGACCCAAACTATTGGGTTGAAGCAGAGAGATTTTACCCAGAAAGGTTTCTTGAGAGCTCAGTGAATTACAAAGGATCGGATTTTGAGTTCATCCCGTTTGGTGCAGGAAGAAGAATTTGCCCAGGAATGGCATTTGCTACTGCTAGTGTTGAACTCTCTCTTGCAAATTTGCTTTTTCATTTTGATTGGAAGTTGCCTGATGACACTAAGCCTGAAGATCTTGACATGTCTGAATCCTTTGGCTTGTCAGTGAAAAGAAAGCAAGATTTGTTGTTGATTCCAATAACTCATCAACCTTATGCTACATAAGCTTACTGTTATTGGAGATTTTAAGACGAGACATGCCTAAACAACTACTTCTCTGGTCTTAAATGTAAGATTCATTTTATAGTGTAAATTACATTACAAAATAGATATTACATTTAGGATTAGAGGAGTACTTGTTGAACCTCCATTGTGATGTCAACTTATCGATCTTTCTTATTTGTGAACCTCAGTTATGATACGCTGATGTATGCTTAATGGTTGATAATAAAAAATAAAACTTATGTAATTATGCAATCATCTAAGAGTGAGAAAATGACGCAAGAGAACGTGACTGTGTACATGGTTCAAATTTATAGTCATATTATTTTTACTTTATAGCTTACTTTTATTTTTAACACTTTCAACCTACTTTTAAATTGAAAATTTACTTGTTCTAGCTTGTTCTCTGCACTGGAATAAATCTTCTCAGGTCTGTTTTCTGGTAGTGGATTCAATTTCTGTCCTTTTAGTTGTTCATGGAAGATCGGATTCAGAATGTTTTATAATCTACCTATCTGTTTTATGAACACTTAGTGGGTGTCTGGATGGAAACCAAACCATGATTTTAAAAGTGTTTTTACAGTGTACGAGATAAATATATAGAAGAATTTACCTCGTTTTATGGAAAAGTGTTTCTGAAAAGCACTTTTGGGTACGTCCAAACACTCCATTAGAAAAGGTGGCATACAAAGAGGATAATGTGGCTGTCCTAAAATCCTGACTCCAACAATTGTTCATATGGCTTTGTCTGGATGAGGAGAAAGATAAAAGAGAATATATGAGGAAAAACTTTAAAAGATAGTCAAACGTTTCTCCTAGTATTCTTTCTACTTTCTTTGCCTCCATATCCAATGAAGGGGGTTAAAGTGTGGAAGATGGGATAATAATGACGACGATCACGACGACGATGATGATAAGGGTGGAAATTAATGTACTCTAACTTTTTGTTGTTTTTTCCCTTGTATTTCTTTGTCATTTCTTTTAATTGAAGAAAGGGGGAAAATCGATGTTAGGATGTCGTCACGGGGATTTACTGTGGCTCTGGTTGGCAAAGTCCCGCAGGTTAAAAGAATGAAGCTAATGGTAGTGCACACAAATACAAAGTCAATGGCAAACACAAAAGTCTTAATTCATGGGATTGGCAATAAATAGGGGAAATTCTGCAAAATACTTAAAGCTCATCCATGGTGACATCTGCAAATAAGCATAGGCTTAAAGTTTTTTAAGTTTTATTTGACTTAACGTCTGATTCCAAGATGGTGAATTACACAAGAAATATGAAGATAAACAAGACTATCAAACTTACGTGACAATATGTATATTTATATACTCTTTCGGTTCTAAATATAAGACCTTTATATTTAGAATTGGAAGAGTATATATATGATGATATGATGACATATATCATATGTAGTGTACAGCTTAGTAACATCATATATGTAATGGCTATATTAAAGAATTTAGTCCAAGTTATACAATTTGGAAATTGAAAAAAAACTTTTTTTTTTCAAATTTTATGTAATATATGTGAAGAAATTTATGTTCCTCACACAAAACATAATTAGCATGTAAATAAAATTTAATAATAATATTATTGAAGGTTTAATGATAAGATTAAAACAATGAGTCAACTTAAAAAATAATTAAAAATTTTACCAAACAACCATCAGGAGGATCAGAGTCTTTAAAAACCATTTAAATAAGTCCGTGCAGTGAGCTAGTTCGCCATAGCAACCATGGATTCCGAACTGGTTTCATCCTCTGCCATCTCTGCTTGTTCGTTCTTCTTCTTCGTCTTCTTGTTTATAGCAACCCATATACTTCTCAGATCAAAAACAAAGACCTCAAATGACAAATTGCCTCCAGGACCTAGAAAGTTTCCTCTGATAGGCAATATCCACCAGCTAGGTTCTCTTCCCCATCGTTCTCTGGCCAAATTGGCATCCCAATATGGCCCTCTCATGCACCTCAAGCTTGGTGAGCTTTCCTGCATAATAATCTCTTCCCCAGAAATGGCCAAAGAGATCATGAAAACCCATGACTTAATTTTTGCAAATAGGCCTCCTCTTCTGGCTGCACAAGTCATAACTTACGGCTACAAAGGCATGACTTTCAGTCCTTATGGGTCTTATTGGAGACAGATGAGGAAGATTTGCACTAATGAACTTCTAGCACCAAAGAAAGTTGGGTCCTTTAGGTTAATGAGGGAGAAGGAATTGTCGAATCTTGTGCAGGAGATAAAAAACAGTGAAAGGTTGGTCATCAATCTGAGTGAGAAGATTAGTTCCTTGGCTTATGGGTTGATTTCAATGGCTGCTTTTGGGGGGAAATTTGAAGATCAAGAAGCTTACAGTAATATGATGAAGGAGGTCACAAAGGTAGCTTCTGGGTTCTCTGTTGCTGATATTTTCCCTTCTATTGGAGTTCTTCAAACTCTTACTGGGTTCAGGGCTAAGTTCGAGAGGCTTCATAAGGGAATGGATAGGATACTTGAGAATATTGTGAGAGACCATAGAAACAAAGAAGTTGGTGAACGAGAAGAAGATCTTGTCGATGTTCTTTTGAGGCTTCAGAAGCAAAGCGACCTGGAACATCCCCTGTCAAACACTGTGATCAAAGCAACCATTCTGGTCAGTATGCTATTACCTAAATTCATGCTTCTTTCCAAAGAAGGAACAAATTTGATCCAAGTGCCTACTTAGCTCTGCTTTCAATCTCTTCTTACTTTGGAACTAATTCTTTTCCACAACCAGATTTCCAAATATCTGTAAAAAGTCCTAATCACCTAAGCGGCTGTTTTAAAACACTATTTCTTGTTGTTCGATGACTAAAAATGACATATTTAGCTTAGAAAAAGGGTGATTATTACTATTTGATTGTCTAGCAAAATTATTTAACTCACTAGTTTATCATGTAAATCCAAACGTTATTTTCAATATAAGTAATAACTAGTGTGAATGTTGTGCATTGAACGGAGTTAACAAAGACAAGATGTATTGCTCATGATTTATGAATAATGTGACTTGTTAGAGCTTTCATGATATGTAGACATCAAGTAAGCCAGGTTTTGATCATAAATTCCTAAAGAAATGGTAAAAGCTACCCACTTTATATAACTAAATCTTTATAAAGTGTGCTTCTACCGATAATTGGTGCTTAATCAATGCTTGGAGATTCTGTTGATTGTTAGCAATGTCATCATGTATTTCAGGACATCTTCAGTGCTGGAAGTGACACAACACTAACAACAATAGACTGGGCAATGTCAGAACTAATGAAAAATCCTAGGATGATGGAGAAAGCACAGTCTGAGGTAAGAAAATGTGTATGGTGGAAAAGGGAATGTGGATGAAGCAAGTATTGATGAACTCAAATACCTACAAGCTGTCATCAAAGAAACCTTGAGACTTCATGCTCCTGTTCCTCTGTTACTTCCAAGAGAATGCGGTGAGAGATGTGAGATAAATGGGTTTGAAATACCTTCAAAAAGCAAAGTCATTGTGAATGCTTGGGCAATTGGGAGGGACCCTAACTACTGGGTTGAAGCAGAGAGATTTTACCCAGAAAGGTTTCTTGAGAGCTCAGTGAATTATAAAGGATCAGATTTTCAGTTCATCCCGTTTGGTGCAGGTAGAAGAATTTGTCCAGGAATCACATTTGGTATTGCTAGTGTTGAACTCTCTGTGGCAAATTTGCTCTTTCATTTTGATTGGAAGTTGCCTGATGATACTAAGCCTCAAGATCTTGACATGTCTGAATCTTTTGGCTTGTCAGTGAAAAGAGAGCAGGATTTACTGGTGATTCCAGTAACTCATCAATATTAAATTGCATAAGCTTCTTCTTATTGCATATCTTATAGGCAGAGACATGCGTAAATAACCACTTGTTGAACATCCACTATGATATAATTATCAATCCTTTTTATTTGTGGATCTCAATTATGATATGCTGATGAATGACTAATGATTCAAAATAAAAACTAAAACTTCTGTAATTATGCAGTCATGTGATCTAGGAGACAGAAAATGATGCTGGGTTTAAATTTATAGTTAAATTATTTTTAGGAAAATTCCCAAAAAATACCCCTTGAATTTCAAAATTTGAAATTAGTCTTATTCACTACTGCCTCCTATTTTTAATACAAGAGCTAGTTGACTAATTTGAGTAGATTAAGAAACTTAGTTAAGTTAGTTATTATAATAAATAGGTATTGTCTTCTCTAAAATACTTTTACTTGATGAAATTTTTAACATGTGTAACTATTATAAAGATTACTATAGAAAAAAATAGACAAATATAATAGACAAAATAGAGTGAGGTTTTACATTTAAGACCAAGTTGAATATTAAACTAGTTCTTATCTTAAAGACTAGAGGCAGTACACTTTAATAGCAATTAACTATAATTGAAAAGTGAATAACAATATATTCTTTTAGTAATTCTTGATTTGGAATTTTGAAATTTAAGAGGTATTTTTTTTGGGATTTTTTGTTATTTTTACCTAGACGCTTGCTTTTATTTTTAACACTTTCAACCTATTTTAAAATTTAAATTTTACTTGTACTAATTTGATTGGAATAAAATACATTAAGTATGTAGTTTAACAATCCAAGTTTTTTAATTTGTCCTCTTGGACATTGGTAATGGAAACCGAGGAAAAGTGAAATTAAGGAATGAAAATGAAAGACTAAAAACATACCTAAAGAATTATGAAGTATGAAAGTTAAACATTAAATAGAATCAAATTGGAACCAAACATAGTTAATCCTAATTTAGCTTTAAATCATGATTTTTTTATAACAATTATAGTTATTTATATTTTGTAAAATTAAATGACTAAATTAAAACCTCATAAAATTAAAGGATTAAAGATACCCTTTAACCAAAAATTTAAGACAAAATTAAATGAATATATTAAAATTAAAATGAAGTGAAGAAGACAAACAAATGAATATATGTATATATAATCAACTTATTAATACAGAAAATAAAATCTATAATAAGTTGCCAATTTACAAACCATAATAATCAGCGTAGCTTTTGTTCCCAAGCTCCATTAAAATGAATACGTAGAAAATGTTACTAGTTTCAAATTTCAAATTTGTAATAAATTTTTACCATTCTCTTTTTTAAGAGAAAACCATTGTTTTT
Organism: Neltuma alba; assembly: GCF_004799145.2. Taxonomy (NCBI): domain Eukaryota; kingdom Viridiplantae; phylum Streptophyta; class Magnoliopsida; order Fabales; family Fabaceae; genus Neltuma; species Neltuma alba. The sequence continues at coordinate 477,405 of NW_021632854.1, read as the reverse complement.
ATTTAATGCTTGTTATATTTTTATTGTTTAAAATATTATTTTTATGTAAAAACATGAAAATCATTCTTTACATGACTTGGTAGTTTGGAGATTCCGGGGTAGACGGTCCAGATGAGTGATGAGCATTGGTGATGAGCATTGGTGATGAGCACCTAATATAAATCCAGATTCGGGTTGCAATTCTGGGCTGTTAATGTCAATTCTGAAAAAATACAATATTTTTTTAAAAAAGTCTAAATGGTAAAATTAAATAAATTTTTGGCCAATTGTTTGCTTTTGGAGCCTCTTTTCCCATGCTGTTTCGGCTTCTAAACTTTCCGGGGAGAGAATTTTTTTCAAAAAAAAAAAAGTGCTGCTTTTTACCTCGTCGGGAACGGAGAAGAAACCGGCGACATCAGACTCTTTGATTGCCATCTTCTTTCTCACCGAACAAGTTTCTTAATTGCTCTCGCCTTCATAATCTCCCGCGTCTTTCTCGCACGCTTCGACTCAGTAATGGACTCGGAACGGAAAACGGAACCTGGGTCTCGGCCTTGCGGAGAGCTTGGCGATTACGAAAAGGAAAAGCTAGTCAACATGAGCATACCGGACCTCATTTTCGAGCTGCGAATCGCAACTCGAACAAAACAATTTGACCAAGTGGAGCAGGTTCTGGTCACGAGAGAAGCCCAACTCAAAGACGAGGCTCATAAACTGAGACAAACTTTAGACTTTGAGCGGTTGGATAGGATGGGGATTGAGGTCAAGTTGAAGGAGTGCCAGGAACAATGTGAAAAGAGGAAGAAGGGTGAAGATCTGTATGAGAAATTGCTAGCTAACGTGAAGAAGAATGGGCTCGAAGATACGACCGTTGAAGAGCTCAGGGCTAAGAACAGCGAACTGGAGGGTGAGCTGAAGATATGGAAGGAGAAATTTTTGGAGCTCAATGAGCGGCTTCTGAAGGTGGAACACGAAACGCGATTGTTGGTGAAGGAACGAAACAATGAGGGAAATTATGGAGGTGATCTTGGGGTTACTTTGGATGTTAAAGAGGAAAAGGAAACCGATGGAATCCATGTTCATGGTGGCGATTTTGGGAATAACAATGCAGATTCTAATGTTTCACAAGGAAATGGTGATATCTGTGCTGGCATTAGGCAGTCCTCAAGCAATCCAAACAAGGATATATCAGGTATTGGAATTGTAGTAGCTTCTATTCTAGCTACACTGATGTGCTCGTTTGAATTTTATGGTGAGAAAAGAGATTGAATTTGTATTTTACTTGGAAAAAATTTGAGTGAAGTAACTGGAGGAATAAACAACTTTATGATTGGGTCTAAGGAAATGTTTCTTCTGCTATACAAACAATGGGAAGTTGATGATTATCTCGTGATTCAATAATCCATTGGTTTTTTACTTTAAAAATTAGATAATTCGGTTTTGGAGTAATCAATCAAAGTATTTGAGCATATGGACATTTTATCCAAAAGTATTATTTTTTACGGTTAAGGATCTCATTTCTGTATTTTATTGGACTGGGATTTTTTATCCAAAAATAAGAAGTAATGAACTTTTCTGTTTCTTGGAATCAACAAAGCTCCTCGAATACATTTTAACTTGACCGTGTTAGCTAGGTTGATCGTTTCTCTAGTGATCAGTCGGGAGGTTGCTTTCAACTCTTGATGCTCTTAGATTTCATTTGATGTGACTAAGAAAAAACTATTTAATGAAGCAGTGTATTTTGTTTTTGAAGCAAACGTACTTGAAGAGGATTTCTCCCCAGGTAACCATGAATGTTTACTGCAATCATGAAGCACCAAGAAATTTGTTGAGTTATACTTTTTTTTTTTTTTTTTGGTTTCTTTGGAGCAGTTCTTTTTGATGGGTGTCACTCTGGTTTTAGTTTGATTAAGGGAAAAATACTTGTTTGTAATACCTGAGGCAATTTTAATAAAAAAAGCAATGAAGCTGAAGGATTGCTCCTCATTCCCCAAGTAAACTGCAAAATGCTTTTGACGATCACATTATCCATTACTTTAGTTCTATGCTTCCGTGCCTCTCCGGGTTACCAAGACAACCGGGTGAGGAGAAAAAAAAGGGGGGGTGCGGGGTAATGGTGGTTCCCATGTATCAGGTGTGGCCCACAAATCCCTCTCTTTCTCTGTCCACCTGGATGGTCCAGGGCTGGATAGAGTATTCTCCGTGCCTCTAGTGCAACTTTATCAAAGGAATGGAGGCTGGAGGAACATAAACCAGAACACTTGTATGAAATGGGATTATTAATCTTGCGTCTCTTTGATGTTCTGGTCATGATTTAGTTGTCACTGCTTGTGCATGCTTTTGAGTTTTGAGGTCCTTACATCTCAAGTTGTAACTCTTCAGGTTTTCTTTGATTTCTGATATAGCTGCTATAGCTGCTGGTTTTAGAAAGAGATATAAGAGGAAGTTTGGAAAACAACCAAGGGTAGAAGAAGGGAAATCCGCTCGTCCAAGAGCTTATCCTGGAGCTCCAGAAAATGGGTAACAACTCTAGTGTGCAGCTAGCTACCAATCTTTTGAGTCTGAATCCTTCTAGAGGGGGTCGGACTACTTTTGGGGGAGTATAATGCGTGTAATGGGAGGGTAATGCCCTTAGGACTGATTTTGGGAACAGACTTGTGAGGAGAGACCTGGCCTCTCGAATGCCATGGGAGAGCCGCTTGGTTAAGCTGTGTTCATTGGATTTCCAGTGTTCTTTTGTTATTAGTTGCTGCTGTGATTTATTCTGTTATTAGGGGGAAATAGGGCTTTGGCTTGAATCAGGGAAGCTTATTGTATCTTTGATTCAACTCTGGAATATTAATATCAGAGCCTCAGGATTTTCCTCATTTATTGCTGTTCTGTTTCATTGTTGTTGGTTTGGTTTCTGGTCTAATGAGCATTTAAGCAGGGTCAAACAATTTATGTTTTCTTAGGAGACATTTAATCTTCCATTTTATAGTTTCTTCCTTTCTGCTTGGTAAAATTTTTTAGTACTATGTGAAAACGAGATATAAAGGATATCCTCCCGTGAATATTTCTGATTTCTTATGAAGGAATGAATCCCCACGGACTTAAATTCCAAGGCTGCAGTATTTTCCATAAATTGAGCTTTTGAGCTGAAGTAGTCTTTGATATTGCTCTAAAGCCCCTTTAATCCTTGCCAATCCCTATTTCCTTGATTAAAATCCGGTTTTGATTCAACATATGATGGCCTTCTGCTATATTTATAATTCAAGCCCAAGGAGTTACCATTGAGGGGGCCAAATTTAGAGATTAACAATCATTTCTGATTTCCCTATGGATACAGAATTTTATATTCTTCTATTTCCTAGGCATTTTCTGGACTTCTTTCCAATGCAGATCTAAGATAAAGCACCCCTAACACATCTTTCTTTGTTCCCCAGCTAGTGGAAGATTAGGACCACCAACCATCATTGAGATTGAAGACACTGACGATGATGATGATAAAAAAGACGAAACTTCTCAGTTTATCACAGATAATGGGCATCAAAATTCATCAGCAGCGACTGCCCAGCAGAGAAGAAATCCAAGAAAGGAGAATGTGGAGGATGTTATTGGAGTGTTAAAAAGAAAATATGGTTCACAAATTCTTCAGAAATGCGGTGCTGATACAATTGACAAAAGAAGCAGAGCTTAGGCAAAACTTTATCAGTGCCTCTTTCAGGGCTGTCAAAGGCATCTCACAGTCACACTTAACTAACATTTTGACTGACATTTCATGTCTTAATCAGCGAGTATGTTTAGATGTAAATATTGAAAACGAGGGAGGGAGGGGGAGTTAAATGTGGTCCTTTTTAATGCTAATTGTTTTCTCTTTTGGTGTCAAATGTATTTAACGCTAATGGGACAGCTCAATATCTCCTTATCATCGTCATCAATAATTCAAGATAAAATCTCTTAAAAATTATGTTCTCTATAAATTATGAATAACACACGTCACCCCAAATTTGATGTAATTATGAAAAACGTTTCTAGTTCTATTTTTATTCTGTTTGGTGTGGCGTTTTGGAGGGGAAAAAATAGTTTATAGATGTGATAAGTTAGTTTGTAAATTTAAGAATTATTTGTCACAATTTTTGTCCAATCTAACTTATTGGTTAAAAGTTGTTTTTTTAAACACGATTGCAAAAATACCTAAAACTTACTTATTACTTGTACAAAAGTAGTTTTTTAGAATTAAAAGATATTTTTGCTATTATAGCTATGTTCTTATGCTTTTCTCTATATGTTCCTTGTGATTTTCAATTACTTTTTAGTTATTTATTTTTAATATTCTAAAATAATTTTTAACAGTTGTTATAATATTTTTAATTTTTATGATTTTTTATTCTATATTTACATAAATTATATAGAGTATACATCTAATTAATTATATAATATTATTTGGTTCAAAAAAATTTTTTTGGAATTTAAATATATTTTATTAATTAAATATAAATTTTTCATATTATAATAATTTAAAATTATTATATTTTGTAAATTCATATTTTTAATCATTTTTCATTATTGAATAAAAGTTATATCCATTTTGGTTATTCTGGAAACTATTCAATCATAATCTAAACAACTTTTTCACTTTACAAATTAACTTTTATAGAAGTCAACTCAAACACAAACTATATCACTCAATTTGACTTTTACTCGATCTCACTTTTCTAAAAATCATATTGAAAATAAATTATTTTTTCTACCACTAATCCAAATGTATTCTTTATCACTTGGCCTGGCTTATTTAAACATGATTGTAAAAACACTTAAAACTTACTGATAACTTATGCAAATGTAGTTTTTTGGAATTAAAAGACATTTTTGCCCTTATATCTATGTTGTTTTTATGCTTTCTTCTATATATTCCTTATAGGGGTGTTCACGGGACGGTACAGGGGCAAGATCAGGACGTCCAGTTCCCCTTTTTTTTTTGTAAAAAAAAATTATAATTTTTTGTATGAATTTTTTTATGTTATAATGCTTATTTTTTATTGGACTTTTAAAGATAAAATTATTATAAAAAAATATAATGTAGAAAGCTCAATTATATAATATAAAAAAGGTGTAAAAACAATATTGTAAAAAATACTGTAAAAAAACACTATGTAATGACTTTATGAATTATTTTATTGAGGAAGGAGATTTTGTTGAGATAATACTACAACTTAAGCACTAAAAATCACTATAAAAATAATAATTATTGCTAATAAGTAAATTGAATAATCTAATAATAATTATTAATAAATAATTTTTAAAAAAAATTTCTAGGGATGGGACACATAATGGGTTTCGTACTTGTCTCGTCCAGAAATTCTTTTTTTGTCCTATCTCGTAGATATCAAGATTAGAATGGGACAAATTGAACACCCATAATTCCTTGTAATTTCTAATTAATTTTTAGTTATTTATTTTTAATATTCTAAAATAATTTTTAACAGTTGTTATAATATTTTTAATTTTTATTATTTTTAATTCTATATTTACATAAATTATATAGAGTATATAATCTAATTAATTATGTAATATTATTTGATTCAAAAATTTTCATTTCGAATTTAAATATATTTTATTAATTAAATATAAATTTTTCATATTATAATAATTTAAAATTATTATATTTTGTAAATTCATATTTTTAATCATTTTTTATTATCTAATGAAAGTCATATCTATTTTGATCATTTTGCAAACTAAACTTACTTATTCAATTATAATCTAAACAACCTTTTTCATTTTACAAACTAACTTTTATAAAAGTCAATTCAAACACAAACAAAATCACCCAATCTAATTTTTACTCAATCTCATTTTTCTAAAAATTAGATTAAAAATAAATTATGTTTTTAACCGTTAATTCAAAGGAACCTTTTATCACTTGGCCTGGTTTATCTTTATTTGAGAACATTAATACTAGTATTCTAGCTTTTGTTACCAATTCAATAGTTTTGAAGAAAAATAGTCATCAATCATTGAATTCAAGGGTAAAAAGGATAATGAATGAAAAATATTTTTTCGCCTTACATTTAAGCAATTTTATTTATTCAACATTATTCAAAGAGCAGCAGGAAAAAGTGGGGAGAGGAGGGGGGAAAAAAAGAAGAAGAAACTAACAACTGTGCAGCAATGTAGATAATTAGTATGATAAATAAGTGGAGTATTTATCGTCTCCCAAAAAAATCGCGCTTTTGACTTTTACTAGAGCTTGCTTCCCACTGGACATGAAGTTTGCATCATGGGTCTTCAATAGTATGCCTCAAGTCTAAACCAGTTCGCGCAACATACAAGATTAACAGGAAGAAGATTTTGATGTGATTGATAGATGAAGAGATAAGGCAGACGATAAAGAGGAAGTTGCCCTGTTTCAATCCTTCATCTAAACTGGTGCCCGGAAATGACGACGACGACGACCTTCCGCCCTGAAAGATTGTTGCTTTCCTTTTTCTTCACTATTTTTCTTGATTTGACTCGATTTTTCTTGCTTTGGTTTCCATGGCAAGGAGTGGAGTGGAAGGGAGGCTAGCCGACGGGGCAGCAGAAGCGTGCTTGTTCCGGCACGATGACTGTGACTCCGCTCTGATCTCTTTCGTCAGGGAAGCAGGCACGTGCTCATCACATGACTCCTCCGTCATCATTTGGTTTTTTTTTTTTTGGGCCAAAACCTTCGCATGTTGGAATATTAGGTGAGCTCAGCGTTTATAAAGCAGCAAAGTATTACTACATTCACTTGTTATTGTTATTTAGTTTTATCCAATCCTGATTTTACTATTACTGTTTCCTATTTATTTGGATTTGATCATATCAAAGCAATAATCCCCTGATTTTCCATGATAAAATTCGTTATTTTTAGAAATGTAACCATTAAAAAGTTGACTTATTTTTTGTCTTATCTATTCAGCGGATTCGTCTCTATTCATGGATAAGGAATTGTACTTTTGAACCAGTCACTGAACCGACTCAATTTAACAGGATAACTGGAGCATCGATGATCAAAATTGCAACATGCGAACTACAAGTTGGTGAGGATCCAAAAGTCTTCACTTCAACCTTTCCTCATCTCTTTGTTCAGTTCTGGGTTTGTTTGCGACTTCAACTCATGAGGTCAACAAAATGTCAATTTCTCAGTAGGATGAGGGGGTTTGTTTACGCGTTTCTCGTCCTGGTTCTATGTGATTGTGCTGTGGGTGTTGCTAAAGAATGCACCAACCAGCCTACACAATCACATACCTTTCGGTATGAGTTATTGACGTCCGAAAATCAAACATGGAAGACAGAGGTGATGTCACATGATCTTTTGACACCAGCAGACGACTCTGCTGGGGAAAGCTTGGTACCAAGGAGATTCTTGAGGGGCAAAGAGGAGCAAAATGACTGGGCAGTGATTTCGAGGAGAATTAAAAGTTCGGGTTTGTTCAAGCCACCGGAAGGGATCCTCAAAGAAGTGTCTTTGCATGATGTGAGATTGCATCCGGACACATTCCACGCCCGGGCACAGCTTACAAATTTGGAGTATCTATTGATGTTAGATGTGGACAGGTTGCTGTGGAGCTTCAGGAAGACGGCTGGTTTGCCCGCTTCTGGTATGCCTTATGGAGGCTGGGAAAGTCCAGACAGTGAGCTCCGAGGTCATTTTGTTGGTTAGTCCATTTCATTCATCATCTTATTCTCACTTCTTCTTTCATATCTAATTGGTATCTTTAAGTACACCTGTCTTATTCGTGGTTGCTCAGAAAGCCCTCGTAACAACGTGGAATTGCGAAGGAAGGGCTGTCAAAGATCAATGAAAGCCTAATAATTATGTAGTGGGGATTTTTTTTCTTTGGTCTGCTCTGGGAGAGGATTGCATTTTAGTTTGAATAATACCTATGACTGTAACGTCGTCATAATTGAGTGTTTTTTATACCCAACCAGCCAAACAAGTAAAACTATCTACAAATGTTCTGCTTTTGCAAACCGAGCATTTTTACATACAGGTTTGTCTTTGAAGAGTTCCTTATAATCCATCATTTGTTTATGTCATGTACTAGACTTTCGATGCATTTTTTTAATACACCTCAAACTACATTAAAAGTATCAGGAAACAAAAGAAGGGGTTGTGTCCCCCCTTAATAGCCTCAAGATAGTCTGAAAATGGTTTCAGAAACACACGGTTCTCTCCATTAAGCTGTGGGCTTCTTTTGCGAACCAGTCTGCCCCTCAATTCTCATGGCGATCAATGAGATGTAGAGTAACTTATCAATCTTGAGCCTGTGGCTCCTTCGTGTCTTTATCAGCATGAGTATGGATGGTCCATGAACACATCCCTGTAGATCTGGTTGAGCACGTCCACAGAATCACTGTGTAGTGCCATTTTTCTATAACCTCTATCTCAGTTAAATTTTGAGTCCTCTGTACATGCCATATAACTCAGTGATGTTTCTTGTAACTTCTTTGGAGACATATCTCTCACACACAGGATTGTGGAGCGTGGACACATTTATGTACGTTTCCATGGGCTTTTAAAGCTCTATTATCTAGCAAGTGGCAGCGACTATATGCATTTGCAATTTACTTTTAATGGATGATTTATATTTGCTTGCTTTTGACATTTCAAAGGGCACTACTTGAGCGCTTCAGCTTTGATGTGGGCCAGCACACACAATGATAGCCTAAAGGAGAAAATGTCGGTGCTTGTTTCCAATCTATCTACTTGTCAGGAGAAACTGGGCACAGGATATCTCTCAGCATTTCCTTCTGAGTTTTTTGACCGTTTTGAAGATGTTAAGCCTGTATGGGCTCCCTATTACACCATTCACAAGGTACCTTCAAATGTGATTGCTGAGCATGTAACTACTTTTGGCCTTAATATTGTGGGTTTTAAACTAGTCAACTTTTGGCAGATCATGGCTGGCCTGCTGGATCAATATACTATGGCTGGAAACCCTCATGCTCTGAAAATGGTGACATGGATGACTGAATACTTCTACAGCCGTGTGCAGAATGTGATTACAAAGTACAGTATAACTAGACATTATCAATCACTGAATGAGGAAACTGGAGGAATGAATGATGTCCTTTACAAATTATACGGCATAACAGTAAGTCAACTAATCTTGTAGCTTCATTTGTTTGTATGAAAGTGTTGACTCCTTTGCATTGGTCAATGTATAAGTTTGATAATTACGACTCATCGACCTAATCATTTTTGCCAAATTCAATCCTGAAATTCCACGTCTTGTTCCTATGCAGGGAGATCCTAAACATCTCTTGTTGGCTCACCTTTTTGACAAGCCATGCTTTTTAGGGTTGCTTGCTGTGCAGGTAATGATTATATTTGTTCATTATGCAGGTTTCCTTTAAAGTTTACCTGTATTTAAACAATCACTATGTCTTCCTTTATCCCAAAGAAAAATGTCTCTTCTAAGTGTATCATTTTTTTTTTCCTTTGAGCGAAAGTCTAAGCGGATATCATTAACAATATTGTACTCCCCTTTGACTGAAACATTTTAGAACTCATATTTGAACTTTAGCATTTGTTTTCCAATCTATAAATTGTATTAAATTTTCTTGCAAATTACAAGAGTAATGAAATTTGAACTTTTTTTTTTCCCATGTAGGCTAATGACATTGCAAATTTTCATGCTAACACACATATTCCAGTTGTTATTGGATCTCAAATGCGGTATGAAGTCACTGGTGATCCGCTCTATAAGGTAAACAACTTTATGCATGTTTTAAATTTCCAGAAGTTGATGAGAAAACTATGATTTTCTGGCATAAATCTATTTATAGATTAATTTAATTATCTATTTTATTATTAAAAGATTTTACTTGTGATGACAATTATAATGAATGCCTTTTGAAAGAAGCGTGTTGACTTTGGGGCCTAGCTTGGAGATAATAAATATTCAAAACCCATTAACTTTAGGTATGCATTCTATTATAGATTGCAAAGTACTTACATATTTGCTCTGAAATCTGAAGGCTAGAAATAAAATTAATATAAAATGGTATTGGCCGTTGTCTCTCCTTTTCCTTTAGTAACTCAGTGGTCCAGACTTAAAATTTTTAATGTCAATATGTATCCTTTGTTTTTCTGTATTGCATTTGGGCTTTTGTATCATGTCTTCATTGTCTAAACTTCAAATACATGCCTATTCATGGTATTTTCATTGCTAGATATCGTTTGTGTTTGTTCCATTGAATAAACACGTCAAGCCTAGAAGTGGTTTCCCTTTGTGAAAATTTCAATTTTCTAATTACATTTGTTATTGCTTTTTGCTGCGCTAGGAAATTGGAACATTCTTTATGGATATCGTTAACTCGTCTCACAGTTATGCAACTGGAGGGACATCGGTCAGTGAGTTCTGGTAATGAGATATAATAATTAGTTTCAGTTTTTCAATCTTCCGTTTAATATATACAAGGGCTTTTAGTAGAAATTGTCTTTTTATTTCTCGTAATGGCAGTTAGTCCCTGATTTTGGTAGGCATATCTATTTTAACTTTTGCATAGGCATGATCCAAAGAGAATGGCAGAGAACCTGAAAACAACAGAAAATGAAGAGTCATGCACAACTTATAACATGTTGAAGGTAACAACGAATCATCTATCCCTTTTTCTAATCTCATTACGGAATGCTTCCGGAATGGAAGTTATATGAATGGGTGAGAAGTTTTCACAACTTAATGATATATCTTTTATGTGACATAGGATGTGAAAACATTCCATTAAAAGTTATATTAATTTATGACGCGCAAGTTTGTATGTGAGAATGCACACATAATAATTGTCATTTCAGCTAAATTTTTGTTTCTTTCTATTATATTTTCTTCTATGCATCATGCCTTGTCATCGCTTATCAGTCGCTTTACAACATTTCATCTGTATGAGCAATGAAAAGTTATGTTTTCTCAGGTTTCACGGAACGTATTTAGGTGGACCAAGGAGGTATCATATGCAGATTATTATGAGCGTGCTTTAACAAATGGTGTTTTGGGGATTCAAAGAGGTACAGATCCTGGAGTAATGATATATATGCTGCCACAAGGTCGTGGGGTATCCAAGGCTAAAACTTGGCACGGTTGGGGAACAAAGTTTGAATCTTTCTGGTGCTGCTATGGAACAGGTTTGCATTTTTTCCCCACCATATAATTCAATTTGGATCAAATTGTAGTATGTCATATCTCAATTCAATCATCTCTCTCCTTTGTTTGTCATCTTTAGGGATTGAATCATTCTCAAAGTTGGGGGATTCTATTTACTTTGAAGAAGGAGGAAAGAACCCTACACTTTACATCATTCAGTACATATCAAGCTCCCTTAATTGGAAATCCGGCGGTGTCATGCTTCATCAAACTGTAGTTCCTGCTACTTCATGGGATTCTTACCTTAGAGTTACATTGACGTTTTCTCTTGTAGAGGTACCCCTCCTTAACTAACGTTTTTTTTTTCCCTTGTTTTTTTTTACAAGTAATGCACCTGGTATATAGTTCTACTGATCTAGTACCATAGTCATGAGAACGGGAGGCATGTCATTTCTTTTTCTACTTCTATTGGTTTGTCTACGATACTAATTTGATTAGTACATCATGACTACGTGAGATATGAAAAAACAATATGCTGTATGTTTAGTGAGAAGTATGCTACTGTCAAGCTGACAATGACAATTCAGGGGCTTAAATTTATTTATTTTAACTGTTAAAAAAAAGCAAAATGACAATTACTTCTTCCAATGATATGTGATGGATTTATCGACATTGTGGTGCCAACCTGTTACCTTGTTTTGTGGAATAAGATTTTGTTTTATGCTTCATTATAATGAAAGTCACTTTTGCAGGGGACTGGCACGTCATCCATGTTGAACTTCCGAATACCAACATGGACACATCTGGATGGTGCCAAGGCAATTTTAAACGATGAGATTTTATCTCTTCCATCTCCAGGTATTTAACTGGCCTCCTTTGTAAAGTGCAGATTTCACTGTAGTTTTCTATTAATTTCATACAGCCATAGGTTTTTGAATTGATGAAATTCAGTCCTCCCCCCCCCCCCCCTCCAAAAAAAAACCAAAGTTACGTCTATTATTGGGGAGGCTCCATCTTGCTGAGATGTTATTCTGCATGCCATCCACATGTCAGCAAAAATGAAAGCTAAAAAGACGATTATTTAAATTTAGACTAGGGAGCCAAAATGCAACTATTTTCAGTCTAGAAGGCCAGAAGTTCGTATATGTATACAGTGAATTCAACTCCTGAAAAGGCTGAAGGTTGAAAGTAAAATTTTAATTTGTGGACTTGTAGGAAACTTCTTGTCAGTCACACGAAAGTGGAGTTCCAGTGACAAGCTGACCCTTCAATTGCCCATTACTCTTAGAACAGAGGCTATAAAAGGTGGTAATCCATGTGTGGCACTCATTGCTATATCGCATATATACGTGTAAGAATAAGTTTGTTAAGCAATATTGATAGTTCCTTTTGAATTAAATCCAGATGACAGGTCAGAATATGCTTCAATACAAGCAATTCTTTATGGTCCTTATCTTCTTGTTGGTCATACCACTGGTGATTGGGACATCAAAGTTGGGTCAAATGCATCATCTATTACTGATTGGATTATTCCAGTCCCTTCAAGTTACAACACTCAACTAGCAACTTTTTTCCAAGACTTTCATGAACCGACCCTTGTTTTAACAAACTCAAATCAATCTCTTACGATGGAAAAATTACCTGAACCTGGCACAGAATCTGCTCTTCATGCGACCTTTAGACTCATCTTCATGGAATCTTCTTCAGAGCATTCAACCTTGCGAGACGCAATTGGCAAATTGGTGATGTTAGAACCATTTGATCTTCCTGGGATGCTCTTGATGCACCAAGGAACAGAACATCCTCTTGTCATTGCAGATTCTTCCCATGGTGGGTCCTCTAATGTCTTTCTTGTGGTAGCAGGATTGGATGGACAAAATGAAACCATATCCTTTGAATCCAAAAACAATAAGGGTTGCTTTGTGTATAGCGGGGGCTTTCGTGCAGGTGTGATGCTCAAATGTAAATCTGATTTTAATATTATTTTCAACCAAGCAGCCAGTTTCAAAGCAAAAGAGGGACTAAGCCAATACAATCCTATCAGCTTTGTGGCTAAAGGGGCAAATAGAAATTTCCTTTTGGAGCCATTATTTTCCTTGAGAGATGAACCTTATACGGTTTATTTCAACATTCAAGCTTGAGATATGGTTCTTCTTCTCTAGTGGTTTATATAATTATAAATGTGTTGGGAATCAAATGGTAAATAAAGTTATTGGTATTATGGTCTCTCTTTTTATTAAGATAGTGTTTATTAGTAGATTTTGTTTGTAGGAAATAATCTGTAGTAACATGAACAATTGTTGTACAGAAAGTCATTGGGGAGGAACTATCCATAATGAATCATTATATTTATTAAAGCTTTTTGCTTCAACAAAAAAGTTACCTTAGAAACTATGATTTCTACCAACAGGCATGCTCAAATATGGTCTTCGGCGAGGAACATAACTGTTTCTACTTCACTAAAGCAAGCCCATACTGGTTTTCATTCTTCTTCTTGTTTGTTTTTTTTATAGAACTACAATGTTTATTTTTATTATTTTTTAAAAAATTATTATCACTATTAGGTCAAACATTGTTATTAAGAAGCAGGGGTAAAATAGAAGTATGAAATTATTTCACATAATCTGATATATCTGAAATGTGAATTTAATATATTATTTATAGTACGAGATCAAAATATGATTATCTTACAAAATAATTCGTGACATAACTTCATGTGGCAGTATTAGCGGTCAACTAGTGTATGGGTAACTCGTTTTTTGAATATTTTGAGAGACATTGAGTAAAAAAAAAAAAAATTCCTAATAAACATTGCTTCTTAAAAAATGCTTCCTAAACAAAAATGATCTTTAAATAAAAAATAAAAGGTACTATTTATAAATTATAAATAACTTATTTTTTAATTTAATATAATATAACCGAAAAATAAAAGGTACTATTAATATGAGATGTGACTTTAATATAATAATTATAGTATGAGATCACAATAAGATTCTCTTGCTTTTTCTTTTTTTTGTGTTGCAATCACTCAAAGTGATAAAATATAAAAAAAAAATTAATTATTTGATTCTTATACTTTTAGCTTGCAACTCAATCCTTATAATTTAACTCATCGTGACCCTGTCCTTGTAGTTTACTTACTCTGTTTTACCCAAAATATTGAACAGTGACTCAGTGACTACGTACACCAAAATGTCGCTCCTCACTTATCTCTCCTCTTCGCCTTCAGCAGCAACGCATTTCCATTCATCAATACATCCGAGTCTCGTATTCGTTAACTCTGAAACCCATTCTTATTCTCAGAAATTAATGGGATGTTTAATTTCTGAGAATAAGAATGGATTTTGAAGATAAATGAATACTACTTTCGGTTCTTAATGTAAAATTTTATTTAATTTTTATTTTAGTCCTAAATATAAAACCTCAATTCATTTTGTCTCTAATATTTATATTTTTTTTCCAAGATAGTCCTTCTAACAATGGTAATTCTAATCGATACACTTGATTAGTAAAAGTATTTTAGAAAAGACAACGCCTATTTATTACAAATAATTAACTAAATTTCTTTCTTTAATCTTTTCGAATTACTCCTCCGGTCCTAAATGTAAGAACCTTATACAAGAATGTATAAGGTCTTACATTTAGGATCGGAGGAGTAGTTAACTAATTCTTATAATTAGGATTAGAGATAATATGAGACTTGGATGTATTGATGAATGGAAATGCGTTGCTGCTGAAAGCAAAGATGAGGGATAAGCGAAGAGCAACATTTTTTTTTTTTTTTGACCAGGCGACGAGCGACATTTTGGTTGTGGTGTGCCTGGTCACTGACTCACTGTTCAATGCTTTGGTAAGGACGGGTGGGAAAGACGGAGTAAACCATGAGACCGAGTCGCGAATAGGACTGAGCGGCGAATTCGCCGAAAATGTGAGGATTAAATAATTAATTCTTTTTAAAATATAAAAGTCAAAAGTTAAATAAGTAGATGTATATTTCTGTTACTATAGAGAAATTTTTGAGTGAACCAGAAGTGCCATGTAACATATGGTCTGACCAGCATAAAAATGAGAAGTTATAACTCATGGGTCCCGCTACTGCACACTTTTGTTTTTCCACGCGCCCTGCTCATCCAACTCTTTCTCTCTCTCTCCTTATGATATCCAACTCTTTCTCTTTCTAGTGATTCAAACATTAGTGGGTTAAATTGAGCTCAAATCATAATCGAACCGATAATAATTCAAATAATATTATTTAATTAAAATATATAAGTTTATTCATATTTAATTATAAAAAAAATAATATTTAATCTTTAAATGGATATCCCATCACAAGTGTCTATATATTTAATTAATTCCTTCCTTTTTTTAATTTTTTTATTCTACCTCTTCACATGACTCATTAAAAAAAAAAATTAAAAAAAAAAAATTTCCTGTATTTTTTCAAATTTTACTTTTACTTCTTAACCTCTCTCCTCGTCCCTGCACCTTCACGCGAGCTACCATCGATTCATATGACATGAATATGACAGCAGCATGCTACTCTTTCACTCTTTCTTTTCTCACTCCTTCCTCTCTTCTTCTTTGCGTGGGTCTCTTTCTTCTCTCCTCTTCCGGCTGAACTTCCATAAGCAGCACCAGTTGCATTTTCGAAGAGGAAGAGATAGTGCTCAAATGAGTTTGACGCAGAAGAGTTGGGTCTTGAAAGAGGAAGACTGACCGGAAAGGCAATCTGGCAAGTCATGGAGTTTCTTTTCTGCCTTTCATTCTTTCATTTTTTTTCCCAAAAAGAATCATCCATATCTGAAAAAAGTTGTAACCGGATAACCCTCCTCACTCGGCGGATTAACTGGGTTGTAGCTGGGTTGCAACTGTCTAATCCGGTTCATTCCAATTAGATCTTTCTCCGGTTTTGTTACTAAATCATGCCAGACTACTAGCCGATTTATCGATTTTTGATTTTTTGAACATTGCACATCACACATCCCTCTTTCCCATTCTCTCCCCACTTGCATTCATCTTCAATTTTTTCCTCCACCAAAAAACGATCTGGTCATATGAAAAAAGAATGATCAAAATAACTATTTAGTTAGTTGTTTTATTTTTTTTTTAATTGTTGGCGTTGTGTGGGATAGGCCAAATTATTTTTTAAATACATACACATAAATACATAATATATATCTCATATAGATTAAATAATATATTATGTATAATAATATTGAAATTATATGAGCAAGAGAGAATAAAATCATTTATCTCACATATTATTAACCTAAAAGAAAATTTTATGAATAATAAAATTTTATTAAATATTTAATTTTTAAAATTTGTACCATTCATATGCCTTTGTACTATATATAGATTTATTTTGATAAATTTTAATATATTTATTATAATTTATAATTTTATTATTTATTAAAATCTTATTTTTGGGTGTAGAGATAATAAATTGAACTAGATGAATGTAAATTAAATATTTTGAAGGGAGATAATAAGAAAGAAGGGTATGTGAACAGTAAAAAAGATTTTTTTTGGGACCAGCAACAGTAAAAAAAATTAAAGGAGAGGGAGAGTTGAGGGGAAAAAGGAGAGTGGGATACACAGGCTAGAAAAAGATAACAGTGGTGGGACCCATGAGCTGCACTTGTCATTTGTGTATTCGTTAGATCATAATTTACATGGCACATCTGGTTTACCCAAGAATTTTTCGTTACTATAAAATAAGATAAACTAATTATTTTATTTTGTCTAAGAAAAAAAGCTCAGTAGAACAAAAAGTTATGAACAAACAAATGATCTACAATTGCTCTAATTCTCTCTCCCATTTCCTTACAACGTAGTTCTCTTTCGCTGACTTTAGTAGTAAAAAATATCATTCACATCTTTCAAGTTCTATATATATATGATATCTTTCTCATTTTTAGCTATTTTCTTTTGTTTAGTGTGGTGCTATGGTGGAATTATTTATATTTGCATGATATAATAAGTTCCAGATTAAACAAATTGGTTCTTTCACCTCAATAGCTAGCTTTTAAAATAAGGTTTCTTATCCCACTTTAATACACATCAATTGGTATCAGATTGAAATTGTCAACGGTATCAAAAAAGGCTATCCATAAAGGATTTTGAGCCAATTGATGAGGATTTAATAGCATAGGATGCCAAGTCCCACATTGAGTATAATAAAATATATAATTGTCAACAATCTGGTTCTGATACCAATTTATAGGTACTTAAGTTATTTGAAAAATCCTATCCCAAAAACTAATTGTTAAGCATAATATATGGTCTAAAAAATTGTTAGTTTTTTTGTAACAATTTTTTATTATATGCCTTATTAAACATCACACGAAGGAGCAAAGCATCTTCTTGTCATTGCAGATTCTTCTTGTGGTAGGTCCTCTAATGTTTTCATGTGTTAGCAAGACTGGAAGGATAAAATAGAACTATATCCTTTGAATTCAAAAGCAATAAGGGTTGTTTTGTGTATAGGGTGGCTCTGTTGTAGGTGCGATGCTCAAATACAAGTCTTATTTTAATATCATTTTCAACTAAGCAGCCAGCTTCAAAGTAAAAGAGGAACAAAGCTAGTACAATCCTATCAGCTTTCTGGCTAAAAAGCCAAATAGGAATCTAATATTACTTTCAGTCTGTAATATAACAGCGAGTTGACTAATTAGTTTTTAAGAAAATTCAGTATGATCCCCGTGCCTCATTCTTTCACTTGACAAACGATGCCGTTTTCTGTGAGGATGCTTGGCGCATTTAGTTGATTACAAATCTTTTTTGTACTACCATTTCTCTGTATCAATATCAATTTCTTGTTTGGCAAACAATCTCACCTCTTCTCTGCCTCTATAATAACATACATACTCACCTTACCTATCGTCTTTCTCTTTTGTGAATTCGAGAACTCACTCTCTCTGTCTAAGCTCTCTTTTTGTGTTACAATTTGACGTCTTCATCATGGCCCCTCGATCTTGTATTCTTAGAACTCAACCACTCATCAGCTGCTTTGGGAATCAGAATCCGCCAACGATAATGCCGATGAATGTTTCAGCTGGAAAAATTTTCTATCTCCATTTTCCATCTAGAGGCATTACAGTATCAAAGTACAAGGAAGATGATAAGCTATTTGATAAGATGCGAGTGACATGTTTAGGTGGACCAAGGAAGATGCTTCTGTATATGGTGTTATGCAGAGATATATTTTTCATTTAGTCTAATTATATGTTCTCATCTTAATTTCTTAGATACTCTACATCTTACCTAGCAAGTAACACCCTCAAAGAATTTTTTTTTAAATTTAATTCTCCCATAAATATCTAATTCATGTGCTCTCTGCATAATCTTACAAGGTCACCATTTTGCTTCTAGTTGAAATTACTCCAAAAAGTATAGCTGTTCATAATGCCACAGAGGTGGCTCGATTTGTGGTGGGTTGTATATTTTCTTCACGTTTCTTAAAATATCATGTAATTTAATCATTGGAAATTAGGCACTTATTCCATGATATTCTATGATTTTTCTGCTCTAACTTCTTTATGTGACAAATATTGGTGGCTTTGATGCTTGTAGGTCGAGCCAATAGCATGGCTTTCCCTCCTATTGTATCCTGTAGGAAGAGTTGTTACTTATCTTTCAATGGGGATGCTGAAATTGCTCGGCTTAAAGGGAAGAAGGTTTGCAGAAAAGCTAGTCAGAGAATGATCTTTTTCTTTTCATATTATACCTATTCCTAATAAATTATGCAAGGATTTATATGTTTAGACCGTTGGAGCATATGGCATGAGGGAGGCGAAAAAATCTTATTTTCATATTGTGACCTCCACATATCTTGTAGGATATTTATTTAATGAGAAAAAATTTGTCATTACCAACTTGTTTTTTTATGACTTTACTTTCGTATGGCCCAAAGCATGCATATTCAGCCTTTAGCCATTTTCAAGTCACAAATCTGCTAAAAGTATCATTTTCGGGCATTCTTATTAGATCTTTTAGGTTTTACACTAAGTAGTTGGCTTCATTTTCATCTATCAGTGAGCCATATGTAAGTGAGGAGGAGCTAAAATTGATGTTAAGAGGAGCAGAGTTAAGTGGGGCAATAGAGGAAGAACAGGTAACCAGAACATGAAAAAAATTTTAAGTGTCCGTATAGCCACAAAAAAAAATGTTGTCCTTTTTGTAACTATTTTTTTTTATTATATGTCCTGTTAATGATTATACTATTACATGTCCATATGAAAAAACTCTAATGTTATGCTTTTTTAATTTATTTAACCATTGTATTGCTAATTTGTTATCCAATAAATATCTTGAATGAAATTATTCTTCCCAGGACATGATTGAAAATGTGTTGGAGATAAAAGACACACATGTTATAGAGGTTATGACTGTAATATCCTTAAAAAAAATTCAAAAAAAAATAATAAAAAATAATTGAAAAATAATATAATATAATATAATAATATTTTATTAAAAAAAAAAGTAAAGTCCAACTTTCCACCGATACCTCGGTATCGGTGGAAAGTTGGAGGAGGGTGGAAAATTGGGGGAAGGGTGGAAAACGTGAGGGTTGGGTCTGAAAAACCCCCTCCCCAATAATTGTGTGGGGGTGTTAAATATCCCCCACAATTCATTTCCCTCGGTAGGCGCAAGAAGAAAGAGAGAAAGAGAAGAGAAAAGAGAGGAAGAGAGAGCTGAAGTGTGTGAGAGAGAGGAGCATACCGATGAAGCAGAGGGCAAGTTTTGAAGATATTTTAGGTACATAAAATTACTTCTTTTTATCAAACTTTCTTTATAAATATTTCCCGTATATTTTAAGCTTCCTATTTACATTATTACTATGATGATTAGAGAAAATTTTGAGACTTATATATGATATAAGTATTGAGTTTTGATAAAAGATGACTATAGAAATTTAGAAGTAAATGAGTTGTTAATTTTAATCGTTTAGATTTCTCTATTTGCTAGTTTTAGTATTTAAATTAATTTATTTAGTGGAAAATCTGTTATGTATGAGATATACCATATTTTTACCGATTAAATTTAAGTTAAATAATTTATTTGGATTGTTTGATATATTATTGAGGTTTTAATCGGTTTAGTTTTATTTATTGGGTGACTGGAGGTTTTAAAATAATTATTGTAGCTAAAAAGTTTATTATTTATGGAAATATATATATATGGTAGTTATACCATTAAAGTTTTGATTATATTATTTAGTTATAAATATTTGAAGTATTATTGAATTTTTGATAGTTTGATTTTGAGGTTTAAACTTAAATGAAGATTTTAGAATTTATAACATAAAAATTTTATATTTGGAAATTGTTGAAAATCCTTTTTATTAAGGTAAATAATTTGGAGGGGGTAAATAAATAATTTGGGTTATTAGGAATTTTAAGTTGTTTCTAAAATACTTAATAATTTTTGAGTTATGAGAATTGCGGGAATTTAGAGTAAAAATTTAATTAAATTATAAATTTAAATAATATAGAGAAGTTTAATTAATTAATTAATTTATTTATATTAATATGTGGTTATATTAATGGTGTAGATTAATTATTGGTTGAGCAAAGAATTGACCTTGTGGTAATCCTCGGTATTGCTTTGGCGAGAGGTAACCACTTTCCACTTGTTATATGTGCTAATATGTTGTTTGTGAGTATTTTGCTATTTTTAGAATAATATTTGATATTTGGAACTTGAGTAGATATGTTATATCTTTTAAGCTATGAAAATTGTCTTGTGGGATTTTTGGAATGGTGATTGAGAAGTTTGGAAAAGATATATGATTTATATCTCATGGATTATACTGAGAAAAGATTGAGACATTTTTATTATATTGTGAATGATTGGTTGTTATTTGGATTTTGGATTGAGTCCTATCCTACCACGTGGTAAGGCCGCCATTGGTGCACATTGGTTGGCTTCTTCTTTCGTCCCCCATAGTGAGGGATAAGCCTTTGTGGCTTCTTATTCGTCCCCCAGAGTGAGGGATAGGCCCATATGTTTGATTGATCCCCCAGAGTGAGGGATAGACTTATGTGGCTTGTGTGTTGACCCCCATAGTGAGGGTTTGGATGATTGAAATTATATTTCTATGGATATATCTATGTTTCTCGAGAATTAATAACTATCCCACTTGACACCTCACGAGCACATGTTAGTATGTATGATGAGTTGGAAAGCTGGTTACTGAGGCATTTGTCTCACCCCGTGGTTTAACATTTTCAGGTGATAGTTCCGGTGGTGGCCCATCAGGGAAGGCTCCGGAGGCATAGTATGCTGTTATAGCTTGTATAGCATCCCTGCTTTTGTTCTATGTGCTGACTTGTTATATATTGCCACATAGGGCTCATATACTATCATGATGTAAAATAATACTTTTAATTACTACTATCTGGTATGATAGGGCCGTGAGGAGGTCCGAGACATTTTAGACTTTGCGTATTACACTCATTTGATAGTGTTGATTTTTTTACTAATGGGCTCTATGACTTATATTAAAATGTTTTATCAGTTCGTGTGTTTGAAAGTGTAAGTTTGGTTTGGGCTAACGGTTGAATGATATTTCTGGACTTTGAAAGTCCAAGGCCCAAGTGAACGATTGATGTGGCTCGTAATATAAGTTTATTTCTTTTAACCATGATAGCGATTTTAAAATTTTAAGGTTTCTTCTTTTCTATCAGGTTAATCGTCCGAATAGATTGAAAATTTTGATCTAAATAGGTTTTAAAAGAACGGTTGTCACAATTTGGTATCAGAGCTAAAGATTTTGTGAAGTGGGTTGCATTACATTGCATTTAGTGGCAATATATAATAATCTCACATAACCTTCCTGTTACTTTGTGTCTATGCTTGTCCTTACTTTGTGTTTCTTTTGGTGGGTTCCATCCTTAGGTGGGGAGGATGGTACGGACACGATCCCGACAAACTGATCAGGGTGAGATGAATCCACAAACCCACCTAATCAACCACCGAATCCTCTGCAGTTTAACCAGGAGACTTTACTGCAACAGTTAAGGGAAGTGGTAGTTACAATGGTAGATGAGAGAGTAAGGAAGATGGAGGAATATTTGAGAGTCAAGAAAGCTGTGGAAGTGTTTGAAGGGAGTGGGCTTCCTGGACCGTCGGTGGGAAATTCTGTCATCCACAGGGGTTCCATTGAAGGAACCAGAGAAGAGAGTAGTTCACAAAGGCGATCAGGAAAAGAAGAAGCGGTGAACCTTAAAAGCGTATCGAAGGACATAGAGCGGCATCACCCAAAGACGTTTGATGAGGGTATGGATTCTGACAAAGCTGAGGCTTGGATTGATGATATGGAGACAATATTTAAAGCTTGTGGCTGTAATACCTACCAAAAGGTACAAGCAACAGTAGTCTATGACTTATATTAAAATGTTTTATCAGTTCGTGTGTTTGAAAGTGTAAGTTTGGTTTGGGCTAACGGTTGAATGATATTTTAGACTTTGAAAGTCCAAGGCCCAAGTGAACGATTGATGTGGCTCGTAATATAAGTTTATTTCTTTAACCATGATAGCGATTTTAAAATTTTAAGGTTCTTCTTTCTTCTTCTATAGTTAATCGTCCGAATAGATTGAAAATTTTGATCTAAATGGGTTTTAAAAGAACGGTTGTCACAATGACACCTTTGTTGATATGGTTGCAATTGATGCCAGTGCTGCCCTTGTAGATTTCATCACTTATGGCTCACTAATCAGTATTCAAGGTATAGAAAAATTCTTCACAGTGATTCTGGTTTTCTTCCTCTTTATAAAAATTTAACCTGATTTTTTTATAGGATACCTGTTTTTGAGCGACGAGTAGATAATATATTTGGCATTGCATGTGCAAAGGATCTTCTGGATTATGTTCAGAAGGTTGGAAAATTTTAGTCCTGCTATATGTTATATGAGCTCCTTTAGCTTTATGTATTAATTGCATATCCCATCTCATACTGCTCAATAATTATATTCTGTTTGATTTTGAAGGGTGAGCTACTTGAAAGTATAGTACTACCGTTGGAGATATGGCTTGCAAGCCTGCATATTTGGTACCTAGTAACTTATTTCTGTCTCAATCTTTATTTGGAAGTCATTCTCATTTATTTTATTTGTGGCTGTTCACTGCTGTTAACATTTCCAAATATCATGCAAAAACTTTTTGTGTGAAAATTGAAATGTTGATATGTTCTCCTTAATGGATTACCTTACAAAATGATCAGTTTATGTAATTTGATTGTTTAGGATCGTTATCCCGCTTGTCAATAGCTAAATGTTAGTAGAAACTTAGTTTTCCTCATTTGGGTCAGTCAAGAACAAACACAATCCAACCTGAACCTGTCTAATCATATTGGATTATTGCATATTTTGCCATCCTTGATGCCTATGAGAATTCAGCCGACTTGTACAATTTGAGTAGTGAATAGCATTATTCCCATAAGCACAATCGTTTTTTACTTTATCATTAAAGTCCATTCTTGGCTTGTGTCCAGTAAGCATGTAAAATTTAAATTGATCTATTGTGGTCCAATGAAGCAAGTTTCTTTATTCAGACTCTTGGAAATATTTCTCTAACATAATAGTGTTTCAAAAAAATCATTTCTGATTGTTAGCTGTAGTAAGGCATCTATTTGTGTTTAGTTTATTCTAGAATATTGAATGAATAAACTCCAATCATTGGTTTTGCAGATTGAATGGCTGTCTGGAATCTGCTTAGAAAGTTTCTAATTCAAAAGATTCACATGGCTGTTGTTCTTAATGAATATGGTGGAACTGCGGGAGTATGTACAAACCTTACCAGAAGCCAAGTAGTTCTGTTTGTTCATTGAATCTGAATATGTGTTAGCATTTGATCCATTGTAAGATAGACCACTGGAACATGCTCTGGTTGTTGGTTGTTTACTTTGGTTGAGTCAATGTAAATGCTAATGAAATCAACAGTAAGATTGTTGCTGCCAACCATAACTTTTTTTTTTTTTGGTGATACAAGAGAGGGGCAAAGCCCAGCTAAGGAAAACTAAGTAGGAGGGGAAATGAATCCCATAGGCTCTTTTTGCACAATCATCCGCAAATGAGCAGGACACGAATCCATAAAGGAAGATCTGGAAAGACCCTCTTTCGCTAAGGCATCAGCAATCTGATTCTGTTGTCTTGGGATAACTTGTAACTTTAGCTCCCAAGGACAGCGCAAGAAATTTGGATTTGGAAGAAAGAAGGCTGGCCCTCTATAGTGTTGGTTATCCTGAAGCATTTGTAGAAGGTTCGCCAACCATAACTTTTAATTTACCTGAAACTTCATCCTCAAACTACAAATTTTTTAAGTTTCTAAGGCCCATATCGATACGCTGTTCACATCCATATGTAGCCTTTATCTCTCCTGGTTTTTATTACAGTTCATGACCAATTTCTAATGACACTTTCCTTCCAATGTTATGAATTTATTTTTAATTAACTTGTTCATTATGCTTCTGCTTGTTGCAATCTTATGTTGCTTAGTTCAGTCTGAAGGAAGCTTAATATATAAATGTAGTTAATTAGATGTGATTAAACTCTAGATTTTTTTTTTGCTGAAATCCACTATGCATCCCAAATATTGGTTCTAATAATTTGACAAGTTAAATTTATTTGGAATTTACATGTCTTATTTTTATTGAAATTGACAGATTGTTATTGTTATTCTAGAAGATGTTGTTGAAAAACTTACTGGTGAAATTTATGATGAAAAGGACTCAAAAGTAAGACTCACTATTAATTCTTGCCACATTTTTAGTAGAGCTGTAACATTCCAGATTTTTAAATTTTAAGTTATATGTGTGATTAATTAATAGTAATTAGAATTATGTTATTATTTGAGTAAAGAGTTTATACAGAATAAAATTTATTCTTAATGACTTAATTACAAACTATATAATTTTGGAAGAATGAGAAAATAAATCAAGTTATGTTGAGGAAAAAAATATATTACTTAAAAAAATTAAAAATAATCAAATAAATAAAACATATATTATAAAATAATAAAAGTAGGTGGCGCGGCACGTGGCCACCAACTGTTATTGGAGAGGGAAGGGAGTAATTCTCATTTCCTGTGACCATCTCATCATTTTGCAAGTGGGTGGCACGTGGCCACCCACCGCCGTGAGGGCGATCGGCCGTACCCCTTCAGAATTTAAAAACAAAAAAAACAAAGAGACATTTCATTTGTGAGGGTCACGTGTACTCCACGATCAAACTCTTTGTCCCCCTCCCCTTTCTGCTTCGTTTTCCTTTTGTTTTCCTCTGGTTCGTCTCTAGCGAGCTGTGGGGGCAAGTTGAGAGTGGGTGAGAGGAGGGAAGGAAGGGAGTTTTGTTTTGGTCTCATCTAAGATATTTAGGTAAGCTATTTTCATCATATTATTTTTATTTAGCTTTTTTTTTTTATTTTTGTAAGTTTATGACAGAAATGAATTTGTTAGGGCTTGATAATTTTTTTTTGTCCTTGTAATGGAGCTTATGGGGTTAGAATAGGAGTCTTGTAACCTAAATTTTTATTTAGATGGTTGATTTGAGGAAATATAAGTTAGGATTTGGTTGGAAAATTGTGATTTGTGATTTGGTGACATTAATTTTGAATTTGATTTGTTAGTTTAGTTCATTTGAGGTTATATTGAAGATGCAATGCTTGAACTTTAAGGATTTTGTTGGAATGTGAACGTTAATGATTTTTGGAGAGTGTTTTAACTAGTAGAAGTTGGATGTTTGAATAATTGGGAAAATAATTACCATTTAATGATCATAATGAGTGAGAGATGATTAATGGGAGAAGAAAATAAGATTGGTAATAATAATTTGGGGAATGGTTAAAGTATGGCTTTTTTTTTTTTAGTATTAAAGTAAGCACTTTTGGAGATTTTTGGATTATTAGAAGGAGTTATTCCTAGTAATAATTTTAATAAGTGAAATAGAGCCAAGAAGTTTTAGGAATTGTTATTAGGAAGGATGATTGGTGGGATAGAATTATTATCTTTTTTTTTCCTAAAGAATTTTTTAGTGAGCCAATTATGGGGTTTTAACCAATGAAATATTTAATATTATATCAATTAGTATTTTTTTTATTAGTATATGTTTATAAATTCATTATTGTAGAGCAAGCTTGGTTTAGGCTCTTGGGTCTTGAGTCCTCCCATTTTAGTTCTTGTATCAAGAACTTGGGATAATCAATATCTATATCTTGTATGCTTGTTGATGTGATTATAAGCATAAGTTAATATTATAAATATTATCATTATATGTGATGGGGTTTCGTGTATAAAAAGTGAAAAAAAAAATAGAAATTTATGTTTTGATAAATTTGTTAGTTAAGTAGACATGAATTATTTTATCTTATGATTATCCTGTTGATGTTGAACAAAATTTGATCATTGAATATGAGCATACTTTATGAATGCTAGATTGTGTGAAATTGGATGGTTGAAATGCTTATAGAGCTGTATTGGGTTGTGCTGAAATGTAATCGTGAGAGGTTTGGTTATTTTATACCACATGGTATAGCTGTCACTTAGCACCCAGTGGCTGGCTTTAACATTCTTAGAACCCTCAGTATCACCCTTTCCTTGACCGAGCCAAAGGCCAACCCAAGGGACATGACACTTTTCCATATTCCAAGAAAAGAGAACCCATAGTTTGATACAAGTTCTGTAACTTTTGGCCAAGTTATACCTCATTATTGGAGAGCTTGATGTAGTCTTGTTAAAGAGACAAATCCTGTTATATATGAATAGCCCATGGGTTCTGTTAGATGTTATAAGAAATAGTTGATGAAGTTTTGTACATGCAAGTTATCTTTTGAATTATTATATATTGTTTTCTGTAAAGATGTTTATCCTATATGTTATTCGAAATTATACTTTGCTTCATTTAACTATCTTGTAATCACTATATGTATCCTTGTTGAATTGAAATTGTGGTTATTTAATATTTTTTCCAAGCGAGGGTTCAAATGTTGGTCTCGAAGAAGTTGTCTAAGGCTTAAGTTTCTCTTTCTGTTTTGTATAGCCTCCGTTTTGTTATACATGCCTTGATTGATATATATTGCCAAACTTTAGGGTTTTTTTGTTATACTTAACACATTTTTGAATTTTTCCGATGCATTCTAAACTTGTGTTGTTGGGCGGAGCCCTCTTGAATACATATTACTTTTATTTTGGTTGATGGTTGTGATTATTATGGGTGGTAGTAGTTGTTATTTTGGTAGACTTCAAATGCCTTAGCTCATTTATGATTGGTTTTAGTTATATTTTTGAAATTCTAGAGTTTCATGATGAATTTAACATATAAGTAAAAATCAACTGTTGGTTATTTCTTGTTATATTATTATTTTGGTTATTATGAAATAGTGACTACTGCTTTGTTATGAATACAACTTGTTAATAATCATAATAGACTTCTATTGGATTAGTTTTGTCCTTCCTACCATAGTTGTCTTTTCAAATTGATTAGCAAAGTCTTTTATAACTATGGTAGTTTTTCATTTTATGATTTATTCTTTCTATCATAATTATTACTTAAATATTTTTAGTTAACTCTTTCTGATGATATCAGTCTTTAAAGAATTAATTATTGTTTTGAAAATAAGTAATAGTGCACTTGTTCCAGGGCTGTTACAAGGGCTGCATTTCAAAGCCCATTTTTCATCATTTTCGCTCACATCCTCGTGCTCTTTCTATTTACATGCCTAACAAGGGCAGTGTTTTTGGCTTCATTATAATGTTCTTCTAATGATTTCATGAAAAGGACTCATTGGTCAGATATGCTTTTCCTTCTTTACAAATACTTTTCTGTTGCAAGGAATTATTGCGAGATTCATGTGGAAAAAACTTTTCATTCATTCTTCCTTGGTTATATGATAGGGGGAGATTCAAAAAAAAAATCTGGTTCCATTGTTATGCGATCTGAGGGAGTATTTGGTGTGGATGCAAACACATCTATAAATCACCTTTCTGAAGAATTGAAAATCAAGATGCCAGAGTTTGTCCCATACATGCAGCATTAATTTGATTTACTTAAAAGTAAGGACAAATTACACTATTGTCCAAGAGAAGCAAGTAAAATAGTTAAAATTAAATTTAGGCATCCTTCAAAGAGAAGCAAGCAAGTATTTGCATGTCAAGTAGGACTTCTAATGCTTACCCAGCTTTCTTTTCATTGCAGGGCCACCAGTATGAGACAGCCTCAGGCTTTGCATGGGTAGCATTCGATCGCATCCCAAAAGCTGGTGAGACCACCAAAGTTATTGTTGAAAAGAAAAATGATGACGACAACAATGAATAAGATGTATACTGAACACCAGGATTTAAAGCAAAAGAAGCTGACAATCAAACTTGAGGTAATCAAGGAGCATAGAGTTTTTGCTATTTGTCTCTGCATTATGCTGTCTGCGGTGTTAGAGATGAGTGGCACTGTTCTTGTTCGCTAAGCTTATGAATAGTGTAATTTGCTATGGGTTATATATTTTGCATATTGATATTGATATGGAAGCTCTTTTCTAATATCCAAGTTGTTTCTCTTGCAGATTCTAGCAGCAGATGCTAGAGAAGTGAGTGTTGTTCGGTTTGAACTCATGAATAGTGATGAAGAAATGTCGGAGGCTGAAGCAAAAAAATGCTCTCTTTTGGAGGAGATTGAGTTTTGGTTCCTTCTCTTCTATTTGGCTGCATCCTTTTTGAACATAAAAAGGATGTGAAAGGTTGAAGACAAGATAGGACTAGCTTAGACCACTATGCTTCTCGCATATATCAGTGTGAAGTAAATATCTACAATCAAGCTGTGGAATGTCAAAGATCAAGATCTCCATCATGAGGCATCTTCATTATTTGAAATGACCACAATTGCATTGTAATTGGATTTATTTATGTGACTCTCTTTTTCACTTTGTTTTATCAGTACAAGGAAAATAAGAAATGCAAAAAAAAAAAAAAAAAAAAGAAGAAGAAGAACAAAATCAGAAAGCTTATAATACGCTAAAACTAATTAGAATATTTTAACTATTAGGTATGATAATTCTTAATACTTTTACGCTATAATATTCACATAAAATTAATAAAAATTAAGCCATTCATCACCACCTTAGAGCATTTAAAAAAAATATGAAACAGAAGATTATATAAATATACACGTACACGCACATATAAAAGATCATAAGACTTGCATGTGCCTTGTCCTGCCAACACTTTAATTTGAAGTGTACAAGTCAAATGTTTCTATTCAATTCTGGTGTCTTTGATTTAATGGGAGAGATGATTATAGCTCAGTGGAGGAAACATAATTCAGAAAAAGATGAAAAATATTATTCATCCGAATAGAATTGAGAAAGGATGTGCACTAAATTAGAATCCCATATTATAATCCTCTTTGCCATTTCTAATTTTCTACGAGGAAACCAACTTTTCCAAACTTAATTGAAACACTTGACAAAATCATAAGTGCACTTTTATTATTACATAATAATGACACATTACAGAAGATTAAACTAAAGAACTTCTATATGCACCTCTTAATTATCAACAATAAAACACCTAAATAACATACGAATAACATATATATATAAATGTTAAGAGGCTTCCAGTTTGGAGACACCAACAAGGTGGGCATAGCTGAACTTCTTCCTTAAAGACTTAGTGAGCAGAGTTGCATCAACTCCTTCACCTATTATCACCACTTTATCTCTCTCTTTCCTATCAAACGTCACTGACGTAACCCCTACATATATATATAACCAGAAGATTAGAACAAAATCTTCAGGTGAATTGATAAATCTATCTCACGTAGATGAATTTCGTGTGAGATAGAGAGAGAGAGAGAGAGAGAGAGAGAGAGAGAATCACCCATAGCCACTGAAGCTATGCTCATGGCCTTTGTTCTGCATTTCTCGCACTTCAATGGAACCTCAATCACGATCTTTTGCTGCAATATCATTTTTATGCATTAAAACTAGAGAGAGAAGGGGAAAACAAGAAGGATAAGAGTGAACGGTTTGAGTCTGAAAATTCTCAGCAGAAACATTTATGAGAGGAGGAGATGGAGAGAGATACGAAGAACTTTGAATATATGAAAGAAGGGATTAATATAGCTTACCTTCATAGCTAATACGCAATTAACAGTATGTGTGTGCGTGTCTCTTCTTCAATTCCCTGGAGATAGCCAAACGATTAAGCTGTGTACCAGTTCTTGGGTTGGTTTGTATATATAGAGGAATCAACGATTAGATATCTGAAATTTGAATAGTGAGTTAAACTCTAGAGAATTAGATTGTAACTGAGTCAAAACTGTATAAATTATTTTCACAAAAAAAAACCTGTATAAATTAAATAATTTATTTTTAAGAAATAACTGAAATTGTAAAATGAGAATTGAGAAGTATGATTGGCGGGGGGCCCAAAATTTAAAACACAAAGTAGAAGAGAGACCCCCAATTAGTTGCTTCATTTGCGGATCTGGGCATTTCTCCTACTCTCAACAAATCTGACTGCGACTGATACATATATTCATTCCCACATATATATTTTTAGAAAATTATAATGAAAATTGCTGAAAAATCCCATTGCAAGATTTATTGCTTAAAGATATCTAAGTACTCAGGTATCCAAGATGCAGCAAACTCATCTTCAACGCGAGCGCAATTTTTCTATAAATGTATGCAACATATCCTCAACTACATACAAACCTCTTTTATTCCGCACACCGTTAAAGACAAGTTACATATGACAGATGATACGTTACATTACAGTTGAATTTTAAACAAATGTCACATGCAATTGTGCGATAAATTATGCAATCGTGATTTTTGGGGAATTTTCCTACAATTGCATGTATAATTATAATTATTTCCAATTCAGCTATGTGAGGCGAAAATGAATAGTGATGTTGTTGATATAATTATATCCTTTTTGGATGCCAAATTTGGAAACTTGACCTCTGTGGTTTGAAGCATAGCAACAGTTCTAGGTATAATACTAGCGTTATTCTCGATTAATTATAAGACCTCGTGACCACAAACTTGAGGTAATCAGTGAGCATAGTGTTTTTGCTATTTGTCTCTGCATTATGCAGTCTGCGATGTTAGAGATGAGTTGTACTGTTCTCAGCTAAGCTTATGAATAGTGTAATTTACTATGGGTTATATTTTTGCATATTGGTATTGACATTGAAGCTCTTTTCTAATATCCAAGTTGTTTGTCTTGCTTGCAGATTCTAGACAGCACATGCTAGAAAATGAGTGTTGTTCGGTTTGAACTCATGAATAGTGATGAAGAAATGTCGGAGACTGAAGCAAAATGCTCTCTTTGGAGGAGATTGATTTTGGTTCCTTCTCTTCCATTTGGCATGTTGTGCGCCCTTTCTGAACGCTAAAAAGGATGTGAAAGGTTGAAGACAAAATAAACTAGCTGAGTCCACTATGCTTCTTGCATACTACCTCTATCATTAATATAAAGTTCATTTAACTTTTATTTTGGTTCTAAATAAAGATTCCAATTCACTTTGTCTCTCATATTTATCTTTTTTTTTTCAAGATAGCCTTGTAATAATAATTAATTCTAGCCATACACTTGATTAGTAAGGATATTTTAGGAAAGACAACACATATTATTATAAATGACTAACTTAACTAATTATTTAATCTACTCAAATTAGTCAACTCGCTCTTATATTAAGACTGGAGGTAGCATAGTATGAAGTAAATATCTACAATCAAGCGGTGGAATATCAAAGATTAAGGGATCTCCATCATGAGGCATCTTCATTATTTGAAATGACCACAATTGCACTGTGATTGGATTTATTTATGTGACTTTTTTTTTTTAAACTTTGCTTTATCAGTACGAGGAATAATAAGAAATGCAAAAAAAAAAAGAAACAAAATCAAAAGCTCATAATACGCTAACACTAATTAGAATCTTTTAGGTCTTAAGTATATGTGATAATTCTTAATACTTGGACGTTATAATATTCAACACGAGGTTAATAAAAATTAAGCCATTCGTCACCAACTTGGAGCATTTTAAAAAAAAAAAAAGATAGAAGATTACATAAATATATACGTACACTCGGATACAAAAGATCATATGGCTTGCATGTGCCTTTGTCCTGCCAACACTTTAATTTAAACGTACAAGTCAAATGTTTCTTTTCAACTGTAGTGTCTTTGACTTAATGGGAGAGATGATCACAGCTTAGGGGAGGAAACATAATTCAGAAAAAGATGAAAAATATTATTCATCCAAATAGAATTCACAAAATATGTGCACTGCTTAATGAGAATCCCTCATTCTAATCCTTTTGCCATTTCTAATTTTCTATGAGCAACCCACCTTTCCAAACTTGATTGAAACACTTAAAAAAAAAAATCATACATGCACTTTAT
Organism: Neltuma alba; assembly: GCF_004799145.2. Taxonomy (NCBI): domain Eukaryota; kingdom Viridiplantae; phylum Streptophyta; class Magnoliopsida; order Fabales; family Fabaceae; genus Neltuma; species Neltuma alba. The sequence goes on along the minus strand of NW_021632854.1, from coordinate 444,934 downwards.
TTTATTACATAATAATGACACAGTACAGAATATTAAACTTCAGAACTTCTATATGCCCCTCTTTTAATCATCAACAAATAAAAACACCCGAAATAACACCATACGATTTAGATATATATAATATATATATATATATATAAATTGTTAAGAGGCTTCCAGTTTGGAGACACCGATAAGGTGGGCATAGCTGAACTTCTCCTCAAAGACTTGGTGAGCAACGTTGCATCAACTCCTCTCTCCTACTATCACCACTTTATCTCTCTCTTTCCTATCAACGTCACTGATGTAACCCTGCCCGCATTATATATATACTATATATATATATATAACTAGAAAATTAGAACAAAATATTTCAGGTGAATTCGATAAGTCTGTCTCACGAATATGAATTTGAGAGAGAGAGAGAGATCACCTATAGCCACTGAAGCTATGCTCATGGCCTTTGTTCTGCATTTCTGTGTGTGTGTGTGTACTCTTCTTCAATTCCCTTGAGATGGCCAAAAGATTAAGCTGTACCAGTTCCTGGGTTGGTTTGTATAGAAGAAAGCTTGGTGTTTGCACATATATATAGTTGAGATAGACTGAGATGTCTCAGACAGATGAGAATTATTGAATTAAGAAAGGGATTTGAAGATCCGCCTTCTCTGGGTTCAACGCGCTGTGTCATATTTTTACCATTCAAACCAAACAAGTCAACCCCGTGTGTGTGTGTGTGTGGATGCATATCTCAAAAGTCAACCTACACATGTTATGCATCCATGCATGGCTCAGTTACATCTAGTTGTCAAATCGGTTTTGAAAATGTTACTTAATTAACAAACTTTAAATTATTTAAAATTTATAATGCAAGTTTAATTCGTTTCAATCTGTGATTAATTACGTATATTTCATCTAGAATTGAAAGTTATCTTTCAAATTTTTTTCAAAAAACTAAAATAATTACCTGTATATATATATATATATATATATTATATATCCCTCAAGTTGGGCTCATAAAATCAATCCTTCGTGGATGGAACTCTTTATTTGAATTTGACAGGGCTCAAATTGAAATTTAAATTAGTTAGTAAATACTCCTATATAATTATAAATAAATTAAGGAATTAATTTTTAAAATGCTACCAATATATATATATTCAAATGGCTAAAGTATATATTGGATCATTTATCTTTTATACAAAATTTCAGCTTGGTCCCTTAATTTTAAAAAAATATACTTTTAATCCTAAAATTGTTAGTCTTAAATGATTGTTTTATAACAATCGTAATTGTTTTAAAAATTAAACTTAATATATTAGTATTTAATAATGTTTACTAATATTTAAGAGTTTAATATCATCATTTTTTATTAATAGTTTTACAGTAAGAGGACTAAAAACTTACTTTTTAAGTTAATAGACCAAAATGAGACTTTATGTCAAAATTGAATAACTAAAAGTATATCTTACCTCTTCAAAATGACTTAATTCCGTGTGTGAAACTCAATATATATAATTATCTTGCAGTCTCTAAATTTATAAATGTAATCAATTATTTTATATTCACAATTGAAATGGGAGGTAGTGACATCATGCTTTGTTGTGTGTTGATGACGTAATGGGGAGGCTTGTCGCGATGGGACAGCCTTGCAAACCTCGCTGTGCCACGTTTATGATCTGGAGCGAATCCTCGATTGGGCAATAAAATAGACAAATTAAGTAATGTTTTAAAAATAAAGGTTATTATGAATGTGAACGCACAATTTTTTTTATGAAGTCAGCAAATTATGGAATTAAGGAGTTCTTTCAAGGATCAAAGGAAGGGTTGCCTAAAGACCAAAAGCTTTGGTGACTATAAGGTTAAATAATAAAAGTAAATGAATAGAAATATTCTTATCTCCATGAAGCAATGTAGCTTAGTAGCAAAATTTAGAAGTTTAATTAAATTTTCTGAAATTTAATTCTGAATATTGAAATATTAGTTGCAAATAGAATGTAAAATTAGCATTATTCTTTAAATCACAACGGGGCTAATTATAGATGCTAAAAATTAGTTACAAACTTATAATCCTTCAATGCCATTTATTTATTTTGGTGGTACTTGTGTATCAAATTTTTTATGTATGTTTTGCAAAGCATTCAAATTAAATTAAAGAAAAGCTCCAATTGATAAAGTCAAACTTAATTGGAAAGTAGATCAAAGTTAGAATGAGTAGTCTTCTAATTCCCACATGCATACACGTGCAAAAGAGTAAGTTTAAATAATGTAATTAAATTGACTAAAAAAATAATGTAATTAAATGAATGGTGCCTTACTACTTCATCACGCGTATTAGTGATTACTTGTACACGTCTCTCTTAATTTTTTTAACACCACTTTCATTTTTTTATAAAATAATAAGGAGGCAAATTGGACCAGCTTGGCTGCTTCTAGAACTATAATGCTTGCCCTTGCTTCTGCGACTTCACAGCTTTTAGGGGGAAAACTTCACAACTCCCTGAATATATTTATATATATATAATGAAATAATTTAAATCGGTTGTTTAATTAAAGGGGGTTTATGCTGCTTCTAGAACTATTATGCTTGCCCTTGCTTCTGCAACTTCACAGCTTTTAGGGGGAAGAAAACTTCACAACTCCCTGAAATATTTATACATATAATGAAATAATTAAATCGGTTGTTTAATTAAAGGGGGGTTATTTAAAATCATGAAAAGGTGATTTAGTTAGGGAAGTAAGGAAAAAGCTGAGATAAATATAGTGATATCCTCCTATTCGAACGGTGAGAGACTAATCTCTCAAGATACTGTTAGGCGTCGTACTAATCTTCGGGATACTGTCAAGCGCCGTACGAGGACCCCTCCTAACAGTGTTTGTTCTATACACAACCATCCTAAAGATCGAACCCAAAACATGATGTTTAAGGTACCCAAGTCCCTTCCACCTAAACCAAACACTTGTTGGTTATGATATTTATTTTATTAAAGATGAAAAGGGAATATATAACAAATTAAAAGAGTTGGGCTAACGAATTGGCCCAACCATTGGGGCTAATGCTTTAACTGTAATTCTACCACATTCACCCAGCAACTAGAACGGAGGTGGAGTTTTAAGTTTAGCGAAAGGAGGTTAATTCCTCATAATATGATAAATTAATTATTCAAAATTTATTAGTTGAGAGTGGAGTTGTCCAATTTAATGTTTGAAATACTTCAAATAGGATTGTCTCCTATAAGAAGATATATATGTGCGGTGAAATAAAAAAAACCATTGGAGAGTATGATCGCTATTTAAAAAAACAAAAAGAAAAGAAAATTCATATATTTGTTCCAATTCTATTAATTCTAAACATTTAACTCATCAAACTCAATCACTCAAGTTTCAGCTGTTTAATCCATTGCCTCCTATATTTTCAGAAAATATCTAATCCTTTACGAATTGAGTTGTAAGGAAACAGTCATAAAAGTTTATCTATAGAGAGAGAGAGAGAGGAATCAACGGATTAAATATCTGAAATTTGAATATTGAGTTAAACTCTAGAGAATTAGATTGTAACTGAATCAAAACTGTATAAATTATTTTCACAAAAAAAAACTGTACAAATTAAATAATTTACTTTTTTAAGAAATAACTGAAATTGTAAAATGAGAATGGGAAGTATGATTGAAGAGAGGGAGGAGTGGGGGGGACAAAATCTAAAAACAAAAAATAGAAGAGAGGCCCAATTAGTTGCATCATTTGCGGATCTGGGCATTTCTCCTACTCTCAACAAATCTGACCGTGACTGATCATATATTCATTCCCACATATATATTTTTAGAAAATTATAAAGAAAATTGCTGAAAAATCCCATTGCAAGATTTATTACTTAAAGATATCTAAGTACTCAGGTACCCGAGATGCAACTAACTCATCTTCACACAAGTGCAATTCTTCTTCAATTTATACGACATATCCTCAGCTACGCAAACCTTTTTTATTCCGCACCCTGTAAGATAAACATATGCCAGATGATACGTTACATTGCTTGAATTTTAAACAAATTTCACATGCACTTGTGGGATAAATTTTGCAATTGTGATTTTTGGAAAATTTTCCCAAAATTGCATGTATAATTATAATTATTTCCAATTCAGCTATGTGAGGCGAAAATGAATAGTGATGTTGTTGATATAATTATATCTTTTTTTTTTGATGCCAAATTTTGGAAACTTGACCTCTGTGGTTTGAAGCATAGCAACAGTTCTGGGGATAATATCCACACATGTTTGTTTTTGGGCCAACAGACATGAAATTAAAACCAAAGCCTAGTCAACTTTGTTAATTATCATATAAACACAACACACGTAAAACTGCTTCTTTCTAAGATAACAAATAATTGAAAATGACATCTGCCTTCCACAACTCAAAGCCAATTCATTATTTAATAATTATATAAACCGATCATGATGGTGATTATCAAAACTAAATTAATTTTGTGAAGTACTAGTACTATTTATATACATTATTATCTCCGCGGTAGGTACCGTCACAAAATTTAAACTTAATTAGTATTTTATATTAGTTTATATGTTCCATCACTTGAAAAAAAAGAATCGAAAGTGACGAGTAAAATTTTTCTGCCACTATATATTTAAATTATTATTGCGCTGAGAACGAAAGCAAAGGGGATTTCACGCATATTTGGGAGAGTTTAGAAATAATTCTTTTTTTATGTTTTTACAAAATAAAAATATTATTAAATATTTACTTCATGGGACGCAAAATTAATTAATTAAAAAATAAAAATCAAAGAGAGTAAAGGGGGATTGAGATCGATGATGATGCCGGCTTCATTGATTTTCCACTTTTGAGGACTTGTTTATAGAGTGTATACGACAATTTATGTTTATATATTAGAAGAAAATAATAATATGATATAACTTAAAGTTATATACACATACATCTTGTCTTTCATCCACTTTTAATATACCCATCAAAAGGAAAAAAAATTATCAAAAAAGAGGGGAGAAAAAGAAAAAGAAAAAGAAAAAGAAAAGGAGCAAAAGCTGCAAGTAATTTGGAAAATCCATGGTTGCTTTTTTTTTTTTTTTAATTTTCTTTTGAAGCGTTTGTTTGAAAACCGAAATGCTCCAATGAGCACTTGCTGACATGTCTCAGACATACAAGGAATTAATAATAGGAAAAATATCAGAAAATGATTATTGAAATTTGAAATGACAAAATGGGCTTATAAATAACTGAAATCACCAAATAAGTATGATGTATCAATCTGGAATTTTGATAATTCGGTAAAAAGACTAAAATGCCCTGACACGTATTTGGAACCAATTTCATTATTCCGGTAATGATAATGACAACATTTGTAATGTGAATTATGATTTTGTAATGAGAGTTACCATCTCGCTATTGCCATTTGTAACTCGTTTATTTTAAACCCAAATAACATTTATTTGGAAACAATTTCACTATCCTAGTAATGATAATGACAACATTTGTAATATGAATTACAACTTTTTTAATGAGAGTTACCATCTTGCTATTGCCATTTACAACTCGTTTATTTCAAACCCAAGTAACATGTATTTGGAGTCAATTTCACTATCTCGATAATGATAATGACAATATTTGTAATGTGAATTACAACTTTTGTAATAAGAGTTACCATCTCACTATTGCCATTTACAACTCGTTTCTTTTAAACCCAAGTAATATGTATTTAGAGCCAGTTTCACTATCCTGGTAATGATAATGACAATATTCGTAATTTGAATTACAACTTTCGTATTGAGAGTTACCGTCTGTTCATGTTTTCAGAGAGTTCAAGGGCATTTTAGTTTTTCTACCGAATTGTCAAAATTCCATATTGATATCTCAGGTCCATTTAGTGATTTTAATTATTTGCATGCCTATTTTGTTATTTCAAATTTTAACAATCATTTTTTAGTCATTTTTCCTTAATAATAGGATATGTGCTAAAATTTATCATAAACTATATATTAATTTATGTATTTATAGATATGCTAAAATTTGCTATAATATAATTGTCAATCTACCATATTGAAATTGTCAATCCCTGTTAGGTAGTTGTTAGTGAATTTGTTCAATTGAAAACTACTTTATTAGAATTAGTTATCAATTAATTACAAAGAAATTGATAATTACTTCTTCTTTTTTTAAGTTTACTAGTTATTTGCAAATAATGGTGAATATATAATTCTATTTTCCTACCAAAATTAATAACTTGTTTAGAGTTAATTGACTGCTAATTTTAATAAGGTACAATTGAACAATTCCATTATTAATAAGACATATTTTATAGGTTAAAGAGTAGCATTTACAAAGATATTTTATATGAATTCTAAAATTTCCAGTGAGTGAAATCTCATTCAAAAAGTATGATAATTTATCTTTCCCAAATTTTATCAACCCAAAAAAAATCCAGCTATAACTTAAAACCCAATTTATGATAAGTTTTAATAATACTATGATTTAATCTTATTGTGTGCAATTTAAAAAACAAAAACGTGACCAATTATTATCTGCCAAAGAAAGCAATAGCCAATGAGAGTGAAGCTTAGGATCAAGTGGGCCATGCCACGTGATTAATAGCCTTTTAGGTTTCATATGGCGACATGTTTTATCCTGTGTGGTTGTGTATGTTCCCTCCAAATAAATTCAATTTTTTCACAAGATTTTTTAAAATTATTTTTGAAATTGAAAATATCATTTTTATTTTTAGAGATAAAATTTTTCATAATTAATTTATTTTGTATCGTAAATTAGAAAACATATTTGAGAGTCAGCTTCAAGTAATTTAAAATTATACACACATGTGTATGTATACATGCGCATGTAAATTATAAATTTTGCATTTTATTTAAGAAATCATATATGATATGTATTGTAAAAATTTTCTCATTTCTGTCCTAATAATTGTATCTCATAATGTCATAAATGATTAGCTTAAATTTATTATTCATATAAAAATGATAATTTTATTGGTAAAAGTAGCTCATTCAACTTTCGATCTTAAGAGTATTAATTCATATATTGATATTTCTACACAACTGATATTATCTTAACAAACTATATATTTATATTTATTATTTTATGTATTATATGAGATTTGAAAAATAAAATCTACTGTTTATAAATTATAAATAACGTGATTTTTTTAATAAATTTTATTATCTACATGGGTATTAATATATTGAATTGGTCACAGATAATCTAGCAAAATTTGAGGCGTTAGCCTCAGAATCACACCTAGTGGCTCAGATTTAAGTAGGCCCCATCTTATAATTTCTTTTTAAAAAATGAAAAACAAAAAGAGACAAAGGAAAATCCATGTTTGTGTTCCTTAAGATAAATGTATATTGCCGACCTGGGCAGTGCTAAGAGCTATAATTAATTGTTAAAATTAGCAAACACAACATCGGTTTTGCCGAGCTAATCTAGTCTAATAGTAACTTTATATGTTTATCCAACCTAATCTAGTAGCACATATCTTATAATCAAATAAAATAATAATATCAGAGGGGCGTATAGGTAATTTCATTAGCATGAAGAAGCAGTTATGGTTTTTCGAGAATTAAGGATAATAATTTGCCTCAAATCTCTGATTATTTAACAGCTGTGCATTTGATTTTCAAAACCCACTGCTCCACGGAGCCCACATATATCAGTGATTACTGATTAGTGTGTAGTGTGCCAGTGTGGTTGTGTTTATGTGGGGGTTACTCACTCTTCAGTCTTCATACTCTTTCTTATTCTTCTTCTTCTACTAGGTAAGAGAGAGACACTAATTAGGTTGTTTCGTCTTTGATTCTTTCTCGGTTCTGAAAATTTTTTTCCCTGTATTTCTCTGATTCATGGGTTAAAGATTGGACCTTGAGGCATTTCAAGAACGGGTTGTCTTCTGGGTTTTGATGGGTATGTGTGAACTGGGAGGATGCTGTGTGTGTGTGGTCTCTTTTCGATTGGTGTTTTTGATTTTGAAAAGAAAAAGGGGCTCTTAAGAATAAACTCACTTTGATTTTTTGCAACTTTTTTCTAAAAGTAACGAAGGTTTCAAATTTTGAAACACTGGAAAAGATAGAAACTTAATTGACTTCTTTTGTGTTTCTCCAGATTCTCATATGTATTCTGAGTGTTTTTTAATCATTAACAATGGCTGCTTGCAAAACATTTGAGTAATTGTCTTCCTTTCTTCTAACGGTATGCAAATTTGAACGATGTCTCTTTATTGTAATTTTGATTCCGAAAATGTGTTTTGACCTTTGAGATTCAATTGCCTTCGATTTCTGCAGTTTTCGTTCCTTGTTTCAGAATCGACTGTCAGTTCTTCTTTATGTTGCTTGGAGATGACGCGCGATTTTTTCCCTAACGTTCTCTGTTTACTTCCAAATCAGGAAAAACAGTCCTATCTCATTTGTGCTAAAGAAAACTTCCTTTCTTGGCATGAATAGAGGAAAACTGAACAACATAATTCACTGTCTAGTATTACTCTTTGTCAGAATTCTTTGTGCTAAAGTAACATTCTTTCTCGGTGTAAACAGAGAAAAACTGGAGAAAATCTAGTTCTCTATCAAGCATCAATCTTTTTCAGGATTCTTTTCCTCTCTCTGTTTTGTTATGGTTACTATATTTTGATTCATGAAATAGGGTTCCTTGGGGCTGAAGAACAATGTGTGTTCCCCTTGTTAGGAGGACTTATATTGATCCATTGCTTCTTTTAACGTTAGGTTTCAGATTTTACCTTTATGCTCAATCTGCAATGGCTGCTTTGTGCTAAGTTGATTTTTTTTTTTTTTGGGCAGTGATAAGGTAAGCTATGGATATTTCAGACCATACAAGAATTGTTTTCGATAGAATTCAGAAATTTGATGCTGAGCATGCAACAAAAATAATTGGCTACCTCCTCCTACAAGATCACGGTGAGCAGGAAATGGCTAAATTGGCGTCATGCCCTGATCATGTGATAAGAGACGTGGCATTTAAGACCAAAATGGAGCTGCAAAGGCTGTCTTCTAGATCTTCCATACTTCCTGTCCCACCTCCTTTGAATTCTGCACAACATGGTTTAAGCCAATTATCCATGATTTCTTCTAGAAGCCCTACATCTCCAGCAAGCTTCCCGGCTTTTTGGGAACCACAGTCTAATACTAACACTACAAACACAGATTTTATGCCAATGAGTTACTTGGATTCCATGCCAGAACTTCAGAAGCAGACCCAGTTGTTTGGCTTGGAAAATAATATGGCTCCAGTGATTGCTGGAAACAGTGGGATTGTGAATGACTATTATAGCTTAGATACTTCCCCAGGAAATTTGAATGCAAAAGCTGGTAGAAGGTTTTCGTCCGAATTTCCTGTCAAGACCTGTCATTATTTTAACAAAGGTTTCTGCAAACATGGAAGTAGCTGTAGATATTATCACGGGCAAGTTGGGTCTGAGAGACTTTCTCAAATGTTTGGAAATGATGCAAGTAATGATGATCAATTAATTCCACCAGGATCATTAGCGCAGTTAGAGTCAGAAATTGTTGAGCTTCTGAAATCAAGAAGAGGCAATCCTATTACAATTGCGTCCCTCCCAATGGCATACTATGAGAAGTATAAAAAGGTACTTCAGGCTGATGGTTATCTAACTGAGAGCCAGAGACATGGAAAATCTGGCTATAGTTTGACAAAGCTTCTTGCCCGATTGAAAAATGCTATTCGGGTCATAGACAGGTGAAATCTCATCGACAGGCAATCCTATACAGTAAATTGGTCAAATGCTTCTTATTTGAATGTGTCCTGTAACTTGTGGTTGATTTTCTTACAGACCTCATGGGCAGCATGCGGTAGTTCTGGCAGAAGATGCACCAAAATACTTGGAAAGAGGAGACCCCGGTCAAAATATCAGTGCAGCACGACAGATTTATTTAACTTTCCCAGCTGACTGCAGTTTCACAGAAGAGGATGTTTCAAACTACTTTAGGTAAGCTAAAGTTTTTGTATCTAAAATGCTTTTTGTCACTTCATTATAGTTAGTGGTTTGGGTTGATGAGTTGTGTTAAATTGCTTTTCATTTACAGCAATTTTGGAACTGTTGAAGATGTAAGAATTCCATGTCAGCAGAGGAGGATGTTTGGATTTGTAACATTCGCTGATCCGGAAACTGTTAAGACAGTTTTGGACAAGGGGAACCCCCATTATGTTCAGGGCTCCCGGGTGCTTGTGAAACCCTACAGGGAAAAATCAAAGATCATTGACAGGTGAAATACCTGGATGCCTCTTTTTCATGGGAGAGGAATTGACTTTTCATGCTTGAATCTGTATTTCTGATCAGTGAATGGGTTGTTGTTTCAGCTTTCAAAACTTCTAAAATCTCTAAATTAAAATACATTGACACATGCTAGTATCATTTAATGCTTATGAACTTAACCGCTACCTAAGTATCCTTCTTGAAGGATTCTCTAAATTCCTAAGTAATGCGCTAGCTTTTTTTACTTATGTATGCACCTCAAATTTGATGCAGGAAACACCCTGATAGAATTGAGCCTCCTGTTTGCTATTCACCACAATATGCAGATATACATTCTGAACTTACCTCAAGTGAGTATGATATCTTTTTCTGGTTTGAAATCTATAAACTCATCTTCTGTTTTAAAATACTGGAAAACTTGCATGCATCAGTGGTTTTCTTGCCTCCATGACATAACCATTTGAAATGATTATTGTGGTTGAAATTTTTTTTTTTTTTTCATAGTACCGCACAGGGTGTAGTTGGAGGGGGGGGTCTAAACAGCTTCTGATGTTGGAAGCTTCTTGGTCTTGCACCTCTCCATCTATTTCTCTTCAACTGCACACTACATTTACTTGGTGAATGTGAAAGATTTGGATTATTTTGTGATATGATTGCGATCTGATTTCAGTTGGTTTTGTTTTGTTAGAGATTATTGAGGAAAAAAAATTCATGAGCTCTCTTTTATTACCTTAAGACTTCGAGTTAAAGTAGTTTTTGGCATGATATTAAAGTCTTTACAACCAAGCAATCTAAAATTTATACGTAGGGTGTGTGATCCACACCTCAAACCCGAAAAGTTTGCATATGAGGAATCACATGCGATTGTAAAGAAATTGTTCAAGGGCCTTAGTTTAATGGTTCAAGCTTTTGAATAGAAGTCACCTTTATTCTCATACCTTCTGTACAAGAAGCCATTATACTGATACACTGATTCTATAGTGTCAAGAAGTTTTGGTGACCCTCAGTTTCTGAGGAGACAGTTCTGTGAAGAGCAAGAGCAAGCCTTCGAATTTCAGAGGAGACGGTTTGCCGAGCTGCAGCTAAACCAAAACCCTGCGTTTAATCCACCGTATCCTGGATTTTCCATGGACGGGCTAAAAGCTTCAAGAGGTGTGTATGAGAAATATCAACATCAATCTGTGTATAAATCTAAAGTCGTACTATTCTACCTATGTTATGCTAATTCGATATGATTTCTTGTATTGTGCAGACCCTTTTAATTTTCAGCCTACAGAATCTTTAAACTATACTGCGATTGACAAACCTAGGTACATAAAGACCAATAGCACTGATGAGGACGGGTATGAATCGATTTCTTATAAATTTTGATTGGGATTCTTGTTTTTTTTAAAAAAAGTATCTCCAGATAATAATATATATTTCAAAATGAAATTATGCAGCCAAGGACTGGATCTGCCTGATAGCCCTTTTGCATTTCCGACCGATAGTGGGATTTCTGCAGCTATATAGATTTGGAAACTAATACAGGAGAAAGACATATAGAGTTAAAAACAGCACCAGACAAAAAAGCAGCTTCTTTAATTCGATATACTTACAAGGCTTACGTTGCTCTTCTCTACCAGTTCGTTGTTTAAGTCTATGGCAAGTACATACAAGCTGAGTTTTTTTTTTTTGAAATTCTCTTTGAATTGTTGGGAACAAAGAAGAATACATGGTTACACAGAAGATGACCATAGGTTTTTACCTTTTAGCTATAGAAAGAAAGTTTGTTGTTTCATTTCTTTTAAAGGCTATGTAGCTGGGATGTTACTGTAGTCATCAGGCATATGTTCATATATGAAGCAATTTTTACATTTTTTCAACTTTTAGAATTTGTCTGAGGTTAATTAGATGTTTGCTATGATAAAGTTTTTAATATTTTAGGGATGATTCCATCTGAAGTTTTTGTAATGTTTTATGGCTTATCTGCCAATATCTCCAGTTGTTGGTCTCGTATATTTTATTTTTCAACAAGAAATGAAGAATTAGAATTCAATAATTGCCTATATATAACTATAATGGAAAAATCGCAAAAAAAGATTATGAAATTAGAAAAATTACCAATTGAGACCCATAACAACATTAGTATGAGTTTTGACAACAATAGTATAGATTTTGATAACAATTTTTGTGAATCAATCCTTGTATGTAATTTTTTTTAATTCCACGGTCTTTTGCTGTGATTTTCCCAAGCTATAATTCCTTAAGATATTAAAAATATTTATTTATAAAAATATTTTTCAATAATATATTAACTCAAACGTCTTTTGCTTCCCCACCCCTTTCTTAATATTTTATCTAAATGAAAAAGTTAAAAAAGATTACTTCTAAAAAAATCGGTGCCCGCGTGAACTGATCACATAATTTCAATGGACTTGAAAGCAATCCGATTGTCATGGGGAATTGAAATTGAAAGGTATGACATGACAGGAAACACATCCAAAAACTCTTTAATTCTCCTCCCTTGTCTTCAATCGGGAATAGGTCCAAGGAAAATGAAATGTGGCTAGCAAGTTTACAAATGTCAAGGACATGGAAATAATTTCGAAAAATTCTTTATAATATCCGATGAAAATTATTGTTAAACAAATCAGTAAACATCAATTGAATGTTCCATGTGTTGCACTCCTGTTTTATTATATCACCTAAAATTCTAACCAATTGAAAGGGCTAAGATAAGCAAAACTTTCAAGCACCACAAATGCCACGTATATATATTCCACGAGTACCAATGCCCTGATATGAATTATGATATGGATATCTTTATCTTTCTCACAACCATGAGTACTCCTTTCTCACACAAGAAATATACCAGACAGGATACTAAGGTGATAAGCTCTCTCTTTTCTGTAATCTGTAATAAGGAAAATGAGAGGATAAAATAACACCAAACTGATTCTCCGTGCCATGATCTAATTATAGCTCGAGAGTATTCTGTAACAAAACCATGCAAATGCATTAACAGTTTACTGTGTACGTGCCAAAAGCTCAAAAGTGAATTTTGTTTCTTATATTATTATGGTTCTTATTTTGGTGACAACTATAACAGCAGAAGTCCTCTATACGAGATATACAAAAGAATGAAAGGGAAAAAATAACAGAGGGCACTACTGCCTGTAAAAAGGAAAAAGAGGACGTAACAACCACAGCATCCGTAAGAAGGATCTTTAAGTTACAACAGCTTACTTCTTTGATCTTGACAGCTTGCTTGCAGTATTGTTCACAACCTGCGATGAGTTGGAGGTCAACTCACAGAGCATATCTAATGTATGAACTATTAAACATGCTCGTCTTAAGATGACAGACCTCAACCTCATGTGTTCTGCCTTTCTGATCACAAGAACTTCGTAAAGAACCATCTGACTTTGACATGAACAATAATAGTCAACTGACAGAAGTTGAACCGCTTTGGTGAAGATTCGACAGAAATTTGAACGTCTTGAAAGATCAGTGCAGAGCAGCATAAGATATTGCTAAATGAACTAAAGTGATTGAGCTTCAGCCACTACGGCAACCATCATGGACAATCATATCAACAACTTTAGGTTTTCTGATATTATAGCTTACATAAGACTGCTCTTCCAGTGCTCATGTAAGTGGACCAACACATTTTATTTTGATTTTTCATATTTTTCAGCAAATTTCTTGAGTAAAAGCCTCTGGCGAAAAGCCAAATACTTGTCCAAACTAGTCCCCGCCCACTGCTGACAAAAGCATTCATCAGTTGGGACCAGTGATCCAAGTGGGAATGGTCCTTTTGGAGCTTTCTTCAGAGAAACCAAGAACCTATGACGAGGACGTATTCTCTGGTCCAACGACAAGCTAAGATACATTGGATATTTGGTCAAGGATTGAACCTCATTCTGAAGTTCATTTACCAGATACAGGTACTTGGGCTTTAGATTCTCCTCCAGGGACAGGGAAAGGACCTGTAGAAGCAGAAATCAATGAAAGAGCTAAGTTATTTTGGCATTATAGCAAAGAAACATAAAACGATATTGATGACAATAATGACTATCTAATAACATTCTTTCATGTTCCAGGTATTTTCCACCAAAAACAGTCTAAAATAAAACAAAAGAGCGGGGGTTTGCAACAAAAAAAGCAGAGTACTTTTAAATCAAAGCATGACCTGAGTAAGACTAGTTATGACTTTCAGGATGTCTGAATTTCTCATTCCTATGCTCCTCAGAAAGTTAATCCTAGGCAGCAATCCACCATCAATGCTATAATGGAGAAGCTGAGGATGTTTTGTCACCATCTTCACTACGCTATCTCTGGGTGCTCCCAACTCCTTGGTTAGAAACATATACCGAATATTCCAGGAAATGTCAATACGCTGAACGAGAATTTGTGGGCTCAGTTGAATGACTTTACTCAGATCCTTTTCCTTGATGCCAACTTCCTCAACTAAATATCTTACTGTTGGTTTTAAAGAATTTTCAACACTATAAGAAAACAGGGATGGAGCAGCAGCAATGATCTGCCCTACTCTGGAAGTTGGTATTCCCAAACCCATCAAAAATGCAACATGGGCCTTTAAATTTTTCTCCACTGTATACTCCAGAATTTGTGGCTGTCTCAAAATGATTCTTCTTACATCTCTATGCTTGACTCCAACACTCATTAAGTATTCTACCCTTTCCTGTGCAGAACATACATTAATTTGAAGTGAGGACATGTGCCTTTCATACATTTGGATAAAGTGCGACTCCTTCATTCCAAATGTGCTTAAATAGTCCAGAAGCGGAATCCATTTCTTGTCCAAATTTATCTCTTCAGACAATCGAGGATATCTGTTCTCCCTTAAATTTCTACCAGCCTGCAGTTACACAAAGAATATGGGGTTCCTCAGCTTCAGTTGTACATTAAATGGACATTGTCACTTACAGCTTATCACATCTCTGTACCTTTACACTGCCATTTGGTTCAAAGGATATCACTTTATCACTTTTTAACATTTTAGGGCTTTCAAATGATCTCGCATCCCGTCCTTTTTCCTGTTGCCTACCTTTTACTGCACAGATTTGCAGACAGGACACGCAGTATTTAATTTTCACTTAAAACATCATCATCATCATCATCATAATAATAATAATAATAATAATAATAAAAATATTCAAATAAAGCATACCTTCTATCTTCTGTGACTTAAATTTCTTGTCATTAGAATTAAAGTCAGCAGGCTCTGCAAATTCTTCCTGAATTCCACAATGGAAACAGCTGTGTTTTCAGCAAAGCGAAATCTAACGAACTGTTGAAAATAAAGTTACAAGCATGCCACTGGCAGACAGACACAGCATCATAACTAAAGTGCATAGCTTCTCCATGACGAAAAACGAAAAACAAAAACCTAGAATAAAGCAAATTCACGTATAATGAATAAGCAGGGCTGTAACTACGAACAACTTGTTGAAATCTTCCTTTAATAATAAGATGGCACCTATTTGAAGAATTCATATGGTAAATTCATATACGGTGACTAAAGAAATAGAACTGTCCACAACTGCAAATAGTTTTATTGCAAAGGCGATACGCAACATTACTGACGCTATTTTCAAATATGAAAATCAAAATGCATCTCGTGAATATCAAAACACTCACTGCGCTACTAGATAACAAATAAGAAACAGACATAAAAAATGAAAAACCTCCAATAGCCATGTATCATAGGAAAGCACAGAGAGCAGAGATATAAACATCTGCCAAAAGAAACTGAATAATTCACCAAAACAGGAGCATAAAGATAAACTCAGTCAAAAAAAACAACCGATTTCTCACCGGAAACAAGAGACTATACTTTTATTCGAGAAGAATTCATCGAAAGCAGGGATGAGCTAAAAGAAAGAATGTTCAAATATCATGAAGTAAAAATGTAAAGTAAACTCATTTCCCAACAGGACATAAATTGCTCCCAACAGAGCAAACAACTGTTAACAATAGCTCAAAAAAATCAGGAACTGACGAAGAAACTTACATCAGATAGCCAATCATCTAGCACATCATCATCCTCGTCATCGTCCTCCAATGCTTCATCATCTTCATCGCTGTCATACGGAGATAGTGTCTGTCCGAACCTCGATTTCCGATTAGTCTTGAGAATTTTAGGGTTGGAATGCGCCGCAAGCACCACGAACTTGTGTGCTCCACTTCCACGAGCAGATTTTGAGACCAAATGCCAGCCGCGCAAATTCGAAAACAAAGAGGACGGAGAAGAAGCAGGTCGAACGGGATTGTAAGGGTAGAAAGTGGAAATGGTAGCCATATCCAGAGGGAGATAGTGAAGAATGAGAGAATATACTCAAAAACCCTAAACCAGAATCTCCCCGTAGCTGTTCATGAGGCTTATCCTCCATCCCTCCGCTTCATCCGGATTGAAGAATCAGTTAATTAGACGCAATTTGGCGCGTCATTAATGCGTGGGCCATGCATGAAACGGTGTCGTTGAAACCCGGCATAGGTGTGATGTCAAGAGCCCATTGGCTGTTGACAGCTCAGTAATCGTTTAATAAGATAAATGCAACTCATTTTTCAAAATAAAAGGTGTGATGCTTGTTTCCCTGTCCATAGGGGTGGAAACAAGCCAGGCCAGGCCAGGCCTCACCCTTAACAGGCCTGGCCTGTGGTGAGGCCTGTTGGCCTGAGCCTGGCCTGCGGCCTGTGAAAGGCCTTTTAATCGGCCTGAGCCTGGCCTGTAATCAGGCCTGGCCTGGCCTGTGGCCTGTTAAGAGGCCTGTTTTTTTAATAAATTTTAAACACACATAAATCAATTCAAAATTATAATAATTCAACCTAATTGATCTAAAATACAAACAAAAAATATGAAATTATCAAATTAACACAATTTGTAAAACATGTCCCCTTAGGTCCAAAAAAAAATCTAATATAAAAAATTATTAGAAAACATAATTTCATTTTGATATAAAAATATCACTTCATCCTATCTTTAGTATAAAAATTAGTTGATGACTAGATCTAGTTTAAAATATGAAACATCCTTAATCCCTTTTATATTTTAAATTTATCATTTATTCAGACTAATTTACTAACAAAATGATATTTGATCTTGTTGTTACACATGATTGTTTTTTTTAAAAAAAAATTACAGTTATTATAATTTATTTATTTATTTATTCAAATTAATTAAGTAACTATTATAATAAGAATTAGATTGAGCACACATATACACGGTCTAAAACATAATAGGTCAATTCTCTCTCTCTCTCTCTATATATATATATTCTATAAGCATGGATCAAATAAATGAATGATGCTTTTTTTTTTAAATGCACTTATGTTTTCTTTCTCTGTTTAAATATGTGTCATTATACATATATCAATTATTTTTATTATAGAGAATAGAAATGAAATGTCGCATGCAATAGGCTCTAGATAACACGTTTATGTGGATGGAGTTTTCTCAATTAACCAATTAGAATAACAAAATCCCTCCTATCAATTTATAATTTTAACATAAAAAAAAAAAAGATAACAGGCCCAGGCCGCCTGACAGGCCTACAGGCTTACTGTCAGGCCTGAGCCTGGCCTGATAAAGCAAACAGGCCTTTTTACAGGCCTGAGCCTGGTCTAATATCTAAATAGGCCAGGCCAGGCCAGGCCATTTACAGGCCAGGCCACAGGCCCCTGACAGGCCGCCTGGCCTATTTCCACCCTTACCGGTCCATACATTATACCGCTCAAATGGATGTTTGTTGATAAATAACAACGTTACTTTTTTAGTAGATACTGCTCCGGTCTTAAAATATAATGTTAAGACCGGAGGAGTATAATGTTACTTATAAATAAGATTATTAATTCTTGATATGATGTGGTTTTGAAATTTATGCATTATTTCGCCTCAGTATAAGAAGCAAAAACAAATAAGCATGATAAGCATGAAAAGGGAGAATAAATAAGTAATAAATAATAAAACACATCATACCTTAAATTTTAAATTTTAAGTTAATGTGTTGTTCCACTTATTATATAAAAGTCGAATTACTTAGATCAATTTAAAGGTATTGGGTAACTTATTATTTAGCGTAGTACTACCTCCAATATAAGAACTAGTTAATTAATTTGAGTAGATTAAGAAAATTAATTACATTAGTTATTTGTAATAAATAGATATTATTTTTCTTAAAATATCATTGTTAATCAAGTATCCAGTCAGAACTATTATTATTATAGGGACTATTTTGAAAAAAATAAATAAATATGAGAAATAAAATGAATTAAGGTTTTATATTCAGTACCAAAATAAAAATCAAACAAACTCCTAATATATGTCCTCCCTCTTTTATTTGATTATGTTTGAGAGAGTATCAATAGAGGTAATTTAGAAAAAAATGATAAATATAAGAAATAAATCTTATATTTAGAACCAAAATTAACTCAAAAATTAGGTATTATATTAAGTACGGGAGGAGTATTAAGCATTAAAGGTAATACTACCTCCGGTCCTAATTATAAGAGCTAGTTGACTAATTTGAAGAGATTAAGGAAAGAAGTTAAATTAGTTATTTGTAATAAATATGTGTTATTTTTCCTAAAATATTCTTACTAATCAAGTATATTGGCTAGAAATATCATTGTTAGAAGGATTAATTTGGAAAAAAATGTATAAATATGATAGATAAAGTAGATTAGAATTTTATATTTAGAATCAAAATAAAAATTAAACAAAATCTTATATTAAAAAAAGTAACTCGTACTACCTCCGGTCCTTAATATAAGACCTTATTTAACTTTTATTTTGGTCCTAAATATAAGACACCAATCCACTTTGTCTCATATTTATACATTTTTTTCCTAAAGTAGACATTCTAACAATGATAGTTCTAGTCAATACACTTGATTAGTAAGGATATTTTAGAAAAGACAACATCTATTTAGGACAAATAACTAACTTAACTTACTTTTTTAATCTTCTCAAATTAATTAATTGGTTCTTATAATTAGGACTGGAGGTAATATTTACGTACATATGCGCGCGCACGGGAAAGCGTATCTGAACACATTCATAACGGCATCATTAAAAATAAGACACATTTTCCTCCGTGTCAGAAATCCCAGAGGAGAAAAGCCACTGATACGACGTAGTTTCGGACAGGGAGAGCATTGCTTGAACACGGTCCACGGAAGTTACGAGCGGATGGCGCGAAGCCACGAGCCCTGGGCCCACCGGGCAGCATACAGGCTTGTGAACCGGTGACTCGATGGCCGGGCCGGGATACTGCCATGGAAGCTTCCGTCTCTTCATCTTCGTTTGTGCTTTCCACAACGATTCCCAAAACCCCGAGCAGAGTGTATTGTCGCGAATCAAAAGCAACGGTTCATTTTCCTCTAAGGAGCAGTTGCAAAAACACATCGGTTCAGAATGGAAGAACAGCCAGAAGGACCAGGATCAGAGCCGCTATCAACGATGTACAAACTTTGATTGACCCAGCTCCAGTGCAAGTCACGTGGCAAATTGTGGTCGGAACTATAGGTATTGTTTTTGGGATAATCCCTAATCTTCACAAGCATTTCTATTCCCTCCAATTATAAGCTAAGATTAAACCTTAATGGGGTGCTGTTTCGTTGTCTTGGAAGAAATAGGCGCGTTCG
This sequence comes from Neltuma alba, assembly GCF_004799145.2. NCBI lineage: Eukaryota > Viridiplantae > Streptophyta > Magnoliopsida > Fabales > Fabaceae > Neltuma > Neltuma alba. Next base: position 425,049 of record NW_021632854.1, on the reverse strand, counting down.
ATTTTGTTAATAGTGTGGTTTGATAAATTGAGCTCTGTTGGTAATGATATTTTCTTTTTGTTTTTGTAGCTGGAGTTACGCCTTTTGTGGTGGCAGGAGTTGAATTTAGCAAAAGAATTGTAAGTGACTCTTGCTCTTGCTTTGTTGGGCCTTCGCTTATTGACAGATTCTTTAGTAGATTCTGACTGGAGATCATACTTGAGAAGCCAATACGATCCTGATAACAAATTGTAGGAATTGATTATCACATTGTTTAACAAAAATATGACAACCGAGTATTTTACAGATAATTGAGTAAGCTTGTTTCTTTATTTAATATTGGCTCGATACCTATCCTCCGTGGATCGGTCCCCGTCTAAGAATTTTTCTCAACTAATTCATAAGTTGTGAATCTTATTCTCACAGTGATGTGATTAATTGCATTGTTTGACAGATAGCTCAGAAAAGATGTGAGGAGTGTGGAGGTTCAGGGTTGGTTATCAGGGAAAAGGAGTATTTCCGTTGCCCAGAATGTGGTAGGATTGCATGTTCTTCTTCTGCATAGTAGTTGATTGAGTTAAACTTCTTTCTTTCTTCCATTTTTAACTTTTCTATTCTTTTGGATTTTAACTGCAACCACACATCTCAACCATTTACCAAGATAAATGCATCATTTTATCACAGCTTCTTAATCACGACCATCATGCAACTTGAAGAAAAATAGCCATGAATCCCATTGTTCTTCTAGTTGAAGAGGCCACGCATTTGCTTTGGATGCAACAAATAACAATACAATGGTTAATTCTGCTATCGGTTTAGTAATTCTAGCAGCGCAATTGCTGTTGTACTAATTAACTCTATTTCAAACCTATGAATGATGAATCCAGCGAGAAGATAACACTTAATTTCAAAAACATAATGCAATTTACAGGGTTTTGTTATTATGATCTTGGCATGCGTTGTATTGATAATCTTCTCTGCCTGTCTATGCTTCGTTTCATGCACGAATTTCCTGGTATTTATTTCTCAGTAATTAAATTGTTTAGCGTATAATCATTCATATACAATGTATTTCAGGTGGATTTCTTCCTTGGCAGTCTTGGAAAAGGTTCTTTTCCGGTTGAATGTCTGAAGCATGGCGGTGCAACATATTGTTATGTTTATACAACAATGAGGACTTCATTATAGGCATACCATAACTGAATAGTTTTCCTATTTGTGATTGTCAAATACAAATTTTATTGGGAACTTCATTGCTTGATCTTGGGGAAACTGGTGTTTTCTGCTTTATGTAAATGCCTTTGGACAAGTTTACTTCGGAAAAAGTTATCCTCACTGTGAAGACCCCTGTGAAAGCATTCTTGAAACTGGTTTAGCTTCTTAGTTATTTGTTCAAAATAACATTTGTTTTGAGTGATGTTTTCATAACTCTCTCTCCCTCTCTCTCCCCCCCTCTCTCTCTCGGTTTTCTCTCTTTACTCAGATTAAGCTGATGCAGAAAAAACAGTTGGTTGAGAACTTCTGATCTATAATCTGATTTGATGTCAATATTTTTTGTATAAGGTTTCAATTACAACCACATACACCCACCCATATCTACACTCATTTATACGAGGAAGAAACACGTGTACCCTCCACACCTACAGAAGGGGTTTCACACTGAAATTTGATCCGTCCAAATTTAATATGAATGGTCCAATTTATTGTTGTGTGAACCATTCGGGTGGGAGTTTCAACTTTGTCCATTTCTATAGGGCCCTAGTTTTAGTCAGAGAGAGTTTATATTAAGCTATCGCCTAATTTCTGGCAAAAAGTCCCTGGCCCATCTTGAGATGATAAACCCATATCATCTGAGTGGGCCCAAAAAAGAAGTAGAATCTTCTCTGCCTTCCTTCTCCTCTTATTAAAAAATCCATTTTAATTTGCAAAAAATATATATATGATTTTTTATCTTTTTTTTTAATTTTTACAGCAATTTTAACAGTATGACTATTATTTATAAATTTCTTTTATTTTCTTAGTCCTGTCAAAGCAAACAAAACTGAGGTCGGTGTTGGTGTACTTGGTGGAAAAGCTGGTATTTGACATTATTAGCTTCATTGTTGAAAAATCTCCCACTGTATTGTTCTTCTATCTAATTTTCTTCACGTAATACACCAACCCAGAAAAATCATTGCACAAAAGTCACAAGTATTATCATAAGCAGTACGAAGTCAAAAAAAAAAAGTAAATCAGCTGTGTTCAACCTCTCAAAAGACAGACATTCTATGGACTTTGCAAGTCTTATAAAATACTCCCTCCGTTCCTTATTATAAGAGACATTTGATGCTAATGGCATGTTTCTATATATAAGAGACACTTAAGAGTTGTCTCTACTTTTTTGTATTGATTTCCTATTTTACCTATATTTATTGTCTCCAACTCACATTCTCTCTCCCTCCCCCTTCTCTTTCTTTCAATAATTTAATTGTTCTTTCTCTCCTTATTAATGAGGGCATTTTTGGAAAAAAAATTATATTTTTTACACATTGATTGTTCTTAACTAATTTTAACTGCTTTTTTGATCAACGTAATTCGGTTATTCGTCTCTTATAATAAGGAACGGAGGGAGTATTGTTTAAGAAAACAGGTATTCTGACCATATTATTTTCTAATAACATGCACTATCCTAATTTTATTTATGATTTGATATTATTTTCAGTGTATTTAATTTTATTTGAGTTTCATCTAACACCATAATTTTATTTCTAATTTAAAATATTAAACGTATTATATATAATTTTATAAATGAATGAGGAAATGATACGGGGTTTCATTATTGTCAGCATTAATTGAGAACACGTCATTACTTGTGTAAAAGAGATGTGTGAGTACATTAATGGTTATTTGACGCTGCCAGTCAAGTCTCTCACCAAAAACAGCATAACTTGTCCTCATCTGGAACGTAACATCGCATTCAGTCATTTGTTCGTAGTGCGACACATTTTTCTCCAAAAAATTGGACAATTCACTAAAAAAATATAAATTTCAGTGCATACAATTAGTATTAGTAGAAATATTTTTTTTACTATTATATATATAACGTATCTAATAATTTTTATATTAATAATTGTTACATATCATTAATAATACGTTACACACAGTGAAAGAAAAATTACACTAACATATCATAGTTGTATTTGTTCAAATTTTTTTTTTTAAGCAGTTAAGTTTTTAATTAGAACTTTAACCAAATTTTCACTTTTCCTTTATCTTTTTTCCTTCTTTTTTTTGGGATTAAGTTCGTGCCATACATATTAAGATTCTCTTAAATGTTGGACAAATATCCAATAAACAATGATTTCACAAACGTCCCAGCGCAAACTCTACTCCAAATCTTATAACAATTTCCAGTTTATTTTTTTCTCTCCAAGGAAAAATGCCAAAATTCACGAAAGTTTGTTTAATTTATAAGGGTTTGATTTATGTTATATCATTGATGTAAATAACTTATATAAAAGAATACTAGCTTCAACGTGGTTTAGTTAGAAATTTAGTTTGGTTCTACATATAAAATTTCAATTCATTTTGTATCTAGTATTTATTAATTTTTGCCTTCATATAATTCTTATAGCAATTGTATATGTTAAGAAAATGCTATATTTTTAGAAAAAATAACATCTATTTATTACAAATAATTAAATCAATAATTTTTTTAATATTTATAAATTAATTATCTAGTTTTTATATTAAATACCGAATGTATGATATAAAAAAAAAACTAAGATAGTGCATGGTTATATTATATACAAGTTTATCATGCTCATGTCATTATTGAAACATTTAATAGTTGCAAAAGACCGAAGACGAATTCATACTATCTTAATTATATGAATTTATTTAGAAATCATTTAAATAATATAATATGAAAATAATTTGAAAAGGAGTGACGCAAAAGTGAGGAGAAATTGACGTAAATAAAGATAATGGATGGTGACATAATGGGTGATGTGGGCTTATAAATAATGCATATATTTGCCCTTAGCTTTTTGATTGTGCTGCTATCATTCTCTTATTTTTATCAATTTGTCAAAGTCAAGAAAGGCATTCACCTAATTCTACGCCCTCTTTCTCAACTCTCAATTTTTCTTAATTATCTGTTCTTTTTATACAATTTGCATGTGATGGTGACTTTTTGGGGAAAACAATAGCCTCACCCAATCCGGGGTGTTACCCAGATCACTCTAAAAATAAATTTTATTATTTATCCAATTATAATAATGTTACTTGTTGAATTTTTTATATTAGTGTTATACTAGATAGATTATGAGCATGTGAAGACTTTGTGCGTCAATATATTAGTGTTAAATGCTCACCTTCTCTCTCAATTTGCATTTGGAGAACATCCTCTCCAGAAAACAATATGATTTGTTTGGGTTTTTAGAATTATATAAAGCAGGTTAAATAACTTCCATAGTTCTAAACAGAAAAATCAATAGAGGAGGTTGTTTTCACCTTAAATATGAAATTTCAATTTATTTTGCTTTTTATATTTATAATTCTGTTACTGAACTTTTTCTATTGATCCGATATATTAAGAAATTTATAGATAATTAAATTCACTAATTTTTTTAATCTTTATAAATTAATTATCTAATTTCTATGTCTAAAATCAAATAGAGTATAAAATTACACATATTTTCTTATGCATTGCAATGTCACTTAGGGTCTGTTTAGTATGAAAAAATGGAGGAGAGGGAAAGAGAGGAAAAATTTTGATGAGCTTGATCTAAAAAATTAAATAAGCAGAGTTAAAAAATTTTAATTAATTTTGATTATACTTTTATTTTACATCTTTTTTTATTAAAATTTCAAAACCCTATTTTTTTTAATTTTTTAACTTGAGTTTTTGAAAGTTTTCTCTCTCCTCCTCTCCCCTCCATTTTCCCCATAACAAACAAAACGTTAATATCAAATTCCGCTAATTGATGCCTTGATGGTGTTATGTTGTTGTAATCTTATGTGTCCATCAAATCAATTTGGAGCGAGATGAGGCTGACATGTTTTTGTGTTTGGTTCCGTGGATAATGAGTTCATTAATTGCCAATAAAGTTATCCCAAAACAAGATAAACGTCTTAACTTCACCTAATCACAAATTAGGTTAGTTCAATCACTCTTCTAGAAAAGCCTTAAACCTTAAAGATTACTCAAAACTTTTGGATCAGAATTTGATTTTTCTTCTGAATAGACTATACATCTATCTGCTCAAGTGTAAATTAAATTTGCACATGCTTCGTCTATTTAAGCTAAGTTGGTTGACGTTGACTTAAAACCTTTTTAATAAAAATTTCAACAAAAAAAAAAAAAGAGTATGCAAATGACTTAAAACTGTCTTTGTCTTTGTGCTGCCCATGGCTTTGTAGAGATAGTCTAAATTTTTATCTAGAGTTTGTACTAATATTTTTAAAATATATTTTACAATAAAACCATCTAAACATAAAATAAGGATATTTATGTTTTAACATACAAAATAGTGGTATATTTATTTTCAACATATACAACATAAACTTCCCAATAAATAAAAAAATTATATCCCTTTTTCATCAATAAAAAAAAAATTATATTAAATAAGCAAGTCATATAAACTTTCTCGAAAGCTAACTTTCTAGAAAGCTGTACTTGAAAGCGACCTTTTTATATAATTAAAAAGATGTTTATTGCTAAATGATAATTATCAGAGGAAGTGTAGATTATATTAAAAATTAATCTCTCAGCATTATCTCTTCTTCTTTTTTCTTTTTTCTTTTTTTAAGGCAGACTAGAAACTCTGCCTTGGTCTAACGTGATGGTGATATGATTTGGTTTTTTGTCATTCGGTATTTGTGTATCACGCTTTGAAATTTGAAATATTGTGATTATATCATCAATTTAAATTTGGTATTAATGTAAGGCCCTCGTCACATATATTAAAGGAAATGGGACATCTTATTTCTTAATTTTTTTTTCCTAATTGGAAGCTTTGAAAGTGACAATTTCAAGATAAAATAAATGATGTGATATAGACAATAGAGTATTTGGTTTATTATGATTATTCATGACAATTGATAATTAATGAATAGCATGACCTATCATTTTTTTTTTTTTTTGCCATCGACCTATCAAAATCGGATTCAGTCCTAAAACCTAATTTTATCTCTTTCGATGTTTTGCAACATTTATCAAATTTTCTTTTAACTCAAATTTCTTGCTAAATTATATTTCAGTGAAAGCTTCTTACATGTTTGCCATATTAGATTTTTGGTATTCTGTTTTTTAGCCAGGATAGATTTTTGGTATTCATAAAGTACACAAACAAATGTTTGAAATGAAAATAAATTAAACCAAAATAGTCGCAGCTCTGTGGTCATGACACTAAATGTCTCTCCTGAATATTTTTAAGAAAAATAATATGCATTTTTTATTTGATAAATAATTAACTTAATCACCTTTTTATTCATTTCAAATTAATTAGCCAAGATCAACTATATATTTATATATAATTTATAGGGTTAATATAATATTTGATCTCTCAAGTTTATTCTCATTTTAATTTTGGTTTCCCAACTTTCAAATCATATGTTTTAGTCTCTCAAGTAGTAAAATGACTCAAGTTTTTATTGAATTATAGATATCAATGTTTTAAATAAAAAGAAATATGATTTCATACTTAGAAAACCAAAATCAAAATAAGAGTAAATTGTATTAATGCAAATTTATTAAAAAAAATAAAAAGAAACTATCCTATATTTGGTACAAGAGAAATGAAAGAAAAAGAAGGAAAGAAAAATTTTAATGAGTTTGATTTAAAAAATTTAAAAATAATATTTTAAAATTTTAATAGAAAAGAGGTAAAATAAAAAATTAATTAAAAATTTTTAATCTTATTTTTCAAATCAAGTTTATTAAAAAAAATTTCTTTTTATTTTTTATTTTTTATTTTATACCAAACAGACTAAGTCGTGGAATGATGGCCGTTGGGAGGAAGGGGAGCATAAAAGAGGCATCCAGCGGCGAAAACCGCGTGGGCCAAAGCCGCCAAAACCCTCCCACGCGTTCAGCTCGATTATCGAAATATCATCTACTTTTACCGACATACCCTTTTCTATCTTTTGTCCTTTCTTTTTTTTGATTTCCCTTTTTACCATCACTCCTTCCTTTATTTTACTTGCTCAAGTTTAATAATAAAAAAAATTATCAAATTCAGATTTAGATTATTCTACTGTTGCTGTGACCACCTGCTTGCCATTCACTATAACGAATTTAATTTGGTTTATATCTTAATAAATCATCGACGGAGATATAAAAATATTCATATTCATACATAATAAATAAACAGAGAGGAACCCTTTGAATTCAAACCATAACTTTTTTTTTTTTTTGAGCTGAATGAATTCAAACCATAACTTAAATAATAAATATTGTACTCATGCGGTCAAGGCTATTAAATGAATTTTTTTATATAGTACTCATAATAACATTAACATATCATTCCCATCAATATCATCATTGTTAATATATAATTTCTTTTGCCTCCTTGTGTTAATATATCAATATAAAATATAAAATTTGTAATAAATTCGATCATGAATAAGATACGAATAATATTATTGTGATTCTAAAAATAAACGTTAGACAATTAATTTATAAAATTTAAAATTAATTGAGTTAGTTATTTATTAAAAAAATACATTTATTGGTTTCTTTTTCTGATATATCCCTTATTATTGCTAATGAAACCACCCTCATATCAATATCCTTATTTAATATATGAGGAACAGCTTGAAAGAAAATTATGAAGTCAAGAAATAAAATAAATCAAAACAAATTTCTGAAATAATGCAGTATAATTTATTATTCAAATTTTATAGCATAACGTACAAATCTCAGTACAATTGATTTTCAAATTCCACGTAACACGGGTCAGAATAAACATGCTATTTGGTACTCATCAAAAAAAAAAATAAACATGCTATTTGGTTGACTTGAATTAAGCACGCACATCAAGTCTTCCACAGGTAACCAACTAATCCCACATATTTTAATGAACCAGGGATCCTTTATTTATTACAAGTCGACGTAATTTGAGTGCAATCATAGTGGCATTTAAGTAATTTCAAGGACCAGATCCTCATGGAGCTCGTTCATATAAATAAAACAGCAAAGCGCATTTCAGAGGGAAAAAAGGGTCTTAAGGGGACAAGAGGAGGAAGAACTCAACAACCCCTCTCTCTCTCTCTCTCTCTCTCTCTCTCTCTCTCTCTGGTGTCTAAATCTTCAATATCTGAGCTTCGCTTGACCTGGAAACTCACTGGTTCTGTAATATTCGGTTTCGAATCGGATTTTTGTGATTCTTAAGGTGAGAATCTCTGAAACTATTAAACTAGTGTTGTTTGCCTCGTTAATACAGTGAGTTTCTCATGAAGTGCCTCTGCTTTGAGCCTCCTTTGCGATGTTTAGAGAAAACTCGGAAAGGAGAAACGCCTCTTAGATTAGTTTTAATGATTTTCTTTTCTATGTAATCTGGTTTTGTTGTTGTTGTTGTTGTTTGAGTAATATCAGCAGAGTTATTGATCTGAACCTGTGCGTTCGAATTTTTCTCTTTGATGATTACATACGTGAATTCATAATATATTGTGAAGTTCCTAGCTAGGGAAAGTGGTGACAAAGAGCTCAAGGTTTTGAGTCGTTTCTTACATAATTGATAATTTTGCCTTATTTATACAAGTCAAAAATCTTGAACATCCTTCCGAGCATCTTTCTGAAAAGAAATTTATACGAGATATATGCATAAATAGACAATATTCCTATGTAATTTAGTGCATATTCAACACATATGTCATGAAACCTACGTTATTTCTGTGTATAAGTAAGCGGCTAGTCAAGTGTAATTGTTCCTTTCTTTTATTGATATCAGAAAATTTGACTGTTGAATTTTTATAGTGTTTTAGTGTAATTCTAACATTACTTGGTTCTTATTTTGGCATTAGGAATACTGCATCTTAGTTTTCTGCGTGGTTATGGCTCTTTTGTCATGCTGCTATTCCTATAATTGTTGTCTTGTTACCCTTTCTGCAGAATAACACAACTTCAGTACACTTGCTTTTACCTGGTAAAACATTGAAAGGTAGACTACACACATGGAGTCCATGAAGTGAAGAAGTATCAAACTCTCCTGTCAAAGAACGTTGGGTATACTTGCAGAAAGGCATTTGATACTTCTTGAGAGTACTCAAAGAAGTGGTTATTTTTCATGGAAACTTCACCAAAACATGGCTATGGGTCTGGAAGGTTCTATGTTGAGCACCAAGGCTATCACTCATCTGATAACACCAGCCAAGCAACAACTTACTCTTCAGTTCAAACTTTGGAACAACATTACACCCTAGAATCTTCCTCAAGGACAAACAGTTTTCCAAACCATAATAATTCTCCATCTTCTGCCAATTTCTCACCTCATGACAGCCCCGCGTCACAGCTGGAGTCAAATTCTTATGCGCTAATGCCCCAGCAGTCACTTGAAATCATCAGTGGCTCCCTAGAGGATGAATCTTGCTTGACAAATGACCTTGATGACCTGAGCCATGTGATAAGAGAGTTAGAAACTGCTATGCGGGGAACTGATACAGAAATTCTGGGGATGTATGACACTGTAGTTCCTATGGAATCTAATCGGATTTTGTCAGAGGCAGAGAAGTGGAAACTAACAATGGACGTAGCATCTAGAGGGGATTTGAAAGAGATGCTTTTTGCTTGTGCGAAAGCGATGGATGCAAATGATATAGAGATAACTGAATATCTGATGTCTGAGATGCGAAAAATGGTGTCCATTTCAGGCAACCCAGTCCAACGGATAGGAGCTTATATGTTGGAATCTCTTGTGGCGAGGATGGCCTGTTCTGGAAGTGCAATCTACAAGGCCTTAAAATGCAAGGAGCCTACTGGTAACGAACTCCTTTCCTACATGCACTTGCTGTTTGAAATCTGCCCATACTTCAAGTTTGGCTATTTGTCAGCAAACGGGGCGATTGCCGAAGCCATGAAGGAAGAAAATAGAGTCCATATTATTGATTTTCAGATTAACCAGGGGAGCCAGTGGATAAGCCTAATTCAGGCTCTTGCTGGACGACCAGGTGGGCCGCCAGCACTCAGAATAACTGGCTTTGACGACTCCTTTTCAAATTTTGCTCGTGGAGGGGGCCTCGATATTGTGGGGAAAAGACTAACAAGACTTGCACAATCGTGTCAGGTTCCCTTTGAGTTCCATGCTGCTGGTGTTGCTCCTTCAAAGGTGCAACTCGAAGACCTTAAGCTTCAACCTGGCGAAGCTGTTGCTGTAAATTTTGCCATGATGCTTCACCATGTACCGGACGAGACTGTGGACAGTCACAATCCTCGTGAACGGTTGTTGAGATTGGCAAAGCACATCTGCCCCAAAGTAGTGACTCTGGTGGAGCAGGAATCCAACACCAACCGGGTCCCGTTCTTCCCCCGTTTTGCTGAGACACTGGACTATTACTTGCCTGTTTTTGAGTCAATTGATGTAGTTCTGCCAAGGGAGCACAAGGAGAGGATCAATGTGGAACAACACTGTCTGGCTCGAGAACTCGTCAACTTAGTAGCATGTGAAGGGGCAGAAAGGGTGGAACGCCATGAGCCTTTGAGAACGTGGAGGTCGCGCTTTGCCATGGCTGGATTTAAGCCATATCCATTGAGCTCCTTCGTGAATTCTACCATCAAGAATCTACTGGAGAACTACTGCGGAAATTATACTCTAGAAGAAAGAGACGGTGCACTATACCTTGGTTGGATGAATCGACCTCTTGTTGCCTCTTGTGCTTGGAGGTGAAAATCCCCCAGAACAGGAAATTGATTCAATTTTGCCATTGAGGGCTTTTAGTGAGGTAACCTAGTTCTGTATATTTTTATTTCCCTCTGCACTCTTCATTTCATGGTGAAGTTACTCTTTACTTTCGTCAAAACCATCTTGAATTTCATATCAGCAACGTCAGTTTCAGCAAGCAAGGGAGAGTGCTGGTTTATATACTGTGAAATTTATCCAGGTATGCGGGCTTGGGCCAAACGTAATAGTCTTTTAGGTGTTGGTCTTAGGCTTACCCTAGGTTCATAATTAAAGGCCCGACATGACCTAAGGACGACTTAAGTTTGAGCTTGATACACATTTATTTTCGTATCAATAAAATTACTAGTTTTTAAAATGAAGAAAGAAAAGGCCTTAAAACTTGGAAACAAACCAAAGGGTTTCCAGCTTACTTTGCAAAGTATCTCTATCCAAGTGAGCACTTCAGAAATTGAATTCCAAGCGTGGTAAACAAATCCTGGGAATAGTGGTTTTAGGATCATTCAGAGTTATTATTAGGAGAATGGCCATCCCTAAAATATCCCTCTCCAAAAAAAAAAAAAAAAAAAGGCGACTCTCTTAACCAGGACACTCGTAGTTGTATATATTTGTAGTTCTTGGATGCTTTTGATGACTCTAGCTCTGAATGTCCTCAGTGGCTTTGAAGGGTTGTTTACAAAGTTTAACAGAAATTCTTTTTATATGTTTACGAAGCTGAGCTGTGTTAAACTTTCTTAGCAGACAAGGGATTAGGTGCAGAAAACAGAGAGATAAAGAAGAATAGAAATATCTAAGTTCCAAATTCTTATAAACTATTGAGTTGAAGAGTCAAAGCGAGATGCATCTCTACCTAACTCTGAGACTCTGATCTCTGCATTGAAGCGTATTAAGAATAAATGCTCTGTGTCGTATGATAAGAAGGATAAGATAAGGAAGAGAATTATGCAAGAGAGAAGGGGGGAAAGGGAGAGAAAGTGGACAGCTATTACCCATTTTAATCGATATGATGGGAGGGAAAAAGAAGATATTTCTTTTTCTGATTTTGTAATCCATTTTTTTGTCTTTCAGCTTGTTACATAATTATCATGTGTGGGTCCTAGAGCTCAACTTCTTGCAACCTGAGATTTTGGCCCGTTTGATTTCCATTTTTTTTAAAAAAATATGTTTTGAAAAACAAACAAAAAAAATTAAAACTTGTTTTAAAAGAACGAAAGAAATCAGAAGATTTTTGTGATGTTTTGTTGGTTTTTGTTGTATCATTAATGACAATCATGTTAATAAAGCAAACTGTTCTATTCCCCTTTATTAATGCCATTGTATTTTCATCTCGGGAAAATATTACTAGCTTCTGAGAATGATTATATTGATGGCGAGAAAAAGGAAAGGGTCGTATTGAGTCCATGTTCACTTTGTAGAGTTGTCTTCTGTCATTGAGTACCGTTATTATGAGGAAACTAGAGGGGAGGAGTAGAAAAATTTTAATAAGCTCTATTTAAAAAATTAGAGAAGTTGAGTTTTGAAATTTTAATAAAGAGAAGAAATAATCTAAAAGAATAATAAAAATTAATTAAAGTTTTTTAATCTTTTTTAATTTTTTAAATCAAACTTATTAAAAATTTTCCTGCATTCCTTTCATTTTCCCTCATACCAGCAGACCCTAAGAAAAATTCAAACCCCATACAATTCCCTTTTTTTCAAATGTTTCCAGAATAAGAAGGTGATAAATAATTTTATTCCTTTCAATAATTCCAACATCAAATTATTATACTTGGGATTTGAAGTACAATTTTTTCCCACAAACTTGTAATAACAAGGTTATAACAAGTCTTTGATTAAATTACAATTCCTTCCAGTTTTTTTTTCGAACACTTACGCTGTGTTTGGCTCGATGGAGGGGAAGGGAGGGGAGGGATTTTAATCAAGGGAAGGGGAGGGGAGGAAAGGGGAGGGTAGCTACAAAGGGGAGGGGAGGGAGGAGGAAGGGAGGGGAGGGATTTTAATGATCTCCTGTTTGGATTGATTGGAGGGGAGGGGAGGGAGCAATTTTAATAATACCTTATTTTGTTCTAATAAAAAATTGACTATTTTAACCTCATAAAATTTAAATGAATTTTCTCACTTTTTATTTTGTTAAGATATAACTATATATATAATACAATTCACCAATTTTGATTTACAAGACATAGTCACACACTCATAGAATATCAAGATAAAAAGTCACGAGTGATAGATTTCAATCAAAAAAAAGACCTTGGAGGTGAAAGAAAATACCAACAACCTCTTGGAATTAGAAGAGGAGAAAAAAAAAGTTCTAATTTTGGAGACAATTATCTTAATAACCTCTTGTTAAATGCCCAAAAAAACTCTCTTATGTAGAAATGTTTACGACTAATTAGAGGTTAACAAATTAAAAGGGTATATAAGGAATTAAAATATTATCTCTCATCTCCCCTCCAAAAAACCCCACTTTTGGAGGGAAGGTTAGAAGGGAAGAGGAGGGGAGAAGAATCCCTCCCCTCTTTAAAAAACATTTTAACCAAACGAGGGGAGGGGAGGGGCTCCCCTCCCCTCCTAAAAAATTACACCAGCCAAACGAGGGGAGGGGAGCAAACTCCCCTCCCCTCCCCTCCAAAAATCCCGTACCAAACATAGCGTTAAAGGCGAAAAAAACTAACTGCAGGTTACAATTCAAGGAAAATAAGGGTTAAAATTAATTACAACTTTTTTCCGAACATTCTAAGTACAATTTACTTGTAATAATTCGTGTACAACTGAAGAGATTTCTCATCGGCAAGCACGTCATAAAGCACAAAGTGTATTGAACATAAGTTGCTTGAGTATACAACAATCTCTCTTCTTACTTACAAACAAGAGTTCAATGAAAAGACTAAACGCCCCTAACATAAAATAGTACCTTTTACAAGGGTTTGTCTTTATAGAAGCAACTCTGAAATCAGCTTCACTTCTGTACAGATATGAACTCCAATTTTAATTTACAAATAGTAATTAGACTTCCAAGTCAACCTGAAGAAAAGCAAGCAGGCAAGCCACTAACGGTAACAAAGATGCAACTTTCAAACAGTTAATCTCCACGTAAAAATAACTTATCCGCAGTTTCATAGTGATGATAAGATGTGTTACCTTTTCATCTTTTGCCGCCAGAATGAAGCAAAATAATATTTGGATTTTTTTTTTTTTTCAGCAGAGACTAGACAATATCACGGACCAGTTAGTATTCTTCCTATGCCCTGTGGCTGCGGGCACCGATAAGTGGTATGGTTCAAAGATGAGGGCTCTCTAGAAGAACCAAATGGATTTGAGCCATTATTTAAAACACCAAAGTATGCCGGAGCTGGGGCATTATGAACAAACTTGAAATTGGAACTGTTGCTATGAGTTTGATCATTCCCAAATTCAGACAGCAGCATTTGTCCTTGTCCCTTCAATTTATTTTCAGCAGCCGAGCTGATACCCATCCCAAGGTCGAGGCTAATGGTATCGCTTTCTTCTGATCTTATTCGGGTCTGTCCAACTGGAGCTGCTGGTCCTGCTGTGTCATGGCTGCTACTCCTTGCAGTAGGTACATCATGATTGTGCTTACCCTCATATGTGGTTATTACTGCTTTGGGATCATGAGAAGCCCTCTCCACATGTTTCCTAACAGGGCAACCGGCATTGGTGCATTTGTAGTAACTCCTGCAAGATGAGCGAGCATAGTGAGAAACAGAGAAACATGAGAAGATGCAGCTGGACTCACTTCTATTGTTAGCCTGTAAACTTAGGTCCAGGGACATATATTTGATTTCCAGTTCATGCTTTTGAGCCATTTCCAGAACACCAAAAATGCAATTATTATAGCAGTAAAAACTCAGTAAAACCAACGGCACTCCCTAGCTAAGTGTTGACTTACTAAAGATTGACATCGTAGAAAGCCACAATGCTTGTCTTGGACAAATAAAAATAACTATTTTGCTGGAAAATATGTACATATACAACTTCACAACTATAAATGTAATACTAATACACCATAAAAATGAAACTAAGAAAAAAGGGGGGTAGGTTGTAAAGCCTGAGCAAAAATTAAACTTTATATGAGAAATTAAAAGAGTCCCCTAATACATGGATAATATCACTGCAAGAAAGAGATAGCACAGTGCTTGTATGATCCTTGATAGCTTGCAAACTGAAACCTCACTTCAATTGTTGTCTAGACAGTAAGCAAAAGACCAAAACAGCTCAATAATGAAAGTGAAAAATCTCTAGATGATGAACATATTTTAAATTTTACAACTAAGTTGATCAGTATGGATTAGTTTCCTTGTCATACATGTGAGAACATACCTAGGGTTGGGATTGCCTCTCACCACCTTCTGCCCATACTTTCGCCAGCGATACCCATCATCCAATATGTCAACTTCGCTTAGAGTTTGTACAACAACCCTTGGTTCTCGAATAGGCTTAACTATAGGAGTGATGTCAGCATTTCCATTCTCCATCTTCCTGCATATAAAAAAGGCCCAATGGTCGGCAAGTAAACATGGGTGAAACCATGAAAGCTGAGAGCTTGGGCCAAAATTTTTCACACCTTCGCTTTGAGAAGGGGTCGTCATCATCAACTTCATCATTGATCCTATTGGAAGCTAGTCCTGCACCCTCCCGACCATCATCACTTGCTGCTACAACAGACAACTCTGGATTACTGTTGGGCTCAGTAGTGTGAGACACTTGACCATACATATTGACTGTTTTAGATACAATGGAAAAATTAGGATAAAGGAAAAGCCAGCTAATACACTTTGGAAGAAGCAATAACAGTTGGAACTAATGCAAAGGATTTGATTGGTTACCATCTTGGCCAGACAAAGATGAAGGCTTCTCAAATCTCTCCTCATGCATAGACATAATAGTGCCAGAAGAGTATCGGCGACTTGGTTGAGGTTTAGGATGATCATGGGATCCCTTGTAAATTATCTCAGTGATCTGCCCATCATGAGAACGTTCGAACAGCTTTTTGACCTCACAGTTAGGATGTGTACATTTGTAATAGCAGCGTGGAAATTCACTCCCTTTAACATGCTTCTGCCCATATTTTCGCCAATTATACCCATCATCAGATGTTCTCTCAGCAACTGAGATACCACTATCTTTCACTTCGACTTGTGAAGCTTGAAGCCCATTAGCTACATTGCCTCTGGGGTTAGACCCATCCATATCGGCTTGAACAAGAGCAGTAGCATCAGAACAAACCATTTGGACAGGTGATGATAAACTTAATTCATTTGACGGCATTGCCATCTCACTTTTCACTAATGGTGATGAAGCAGAAGATTGAGCTTGGCTTGAACCTTGTGTTTGCATAGATGGTTCGTTTACATGGCTGTTGAAATCTGTGAGAGCCTGACATTTAGTGAATGAAATTGAGTAAGCACAAATAATCTTGACAAAACAATAAGAAATTGTAACATGAAATATGATAACCAAACTTGTTTCCAGCTAAGCTTCAGACAAAGGAGCTAGAAAACCATAACATCAAAGGGAATGATCTGGTGAAATATGATAGTGTCGTCTATAGTTAGATATTTAATTAGACTTCACATCCCGTTAAATTTAGTACGCATATTAAAGCACAGAAGAAACCCTAGTCCATATATCCAACAGATTAAACAAGATATGTTCATCACCGTATTATTAAGATCAACAAATATTCCATTACCATATTCGATCTATTGGTTGAGTTAAACTCAAAGAAGCTAGATATTTTGTCATCAACAGTATTGGTTTTGAAGCGTACAGTGGTTACAGGATATGTGGCAGGACAAACAGATTCTTGAACAGACAGAGGTTTAGTAAGAGACCCAGTAGTTGGTGAAGGCTCCACCTGCAGATTAAGAAAATAAGTAGAAGTTACAGTCCTTAAAGGGCAGCAATTGCTTAGTTTAATAGAACACACAACATGCAGGGAAAGCACATTTAGTTTCATGGAAAATAAAATGAAACGGGAGGGGGTCATGTTTAATAAAAGAAATGGCCAGTCTCTCAATACCAGCAAATCGTTAGGCTCCAAACATCAATAAAGGAATCAGCAAAACCAGTGGTAACCTCAAAAATATTATGCATATATGCCCTCCTGGGAATACCCCACAAACTTCCTGTATTTTTATCCAAAGTGAAAAGGGAAAGGAGAGAACATGTATAAATGTCTGAGATAAGCACACTAACGAGCAGATTTATAAGCCAGTTAAGGCTCACAATGTTTGAGCAAAGGAAAATTTATTTTTCTTCTCTCAACACGTTGGATGTCCATAGGACTAGATAAACATAAGACATGTGGTGGGGTGGTTATATAAATACAACTGTGAAAAACCACTCATAGACGAATCTCGCATAGAATTCTGCACAAATTAAGGCCACCTCGACGATTAACATCTAGATAATTATGTCCTTCCAAAATAAATAAAAAAAACTTGACCCACAATCTTTCTGACATTCCTTATACTATTCTCAGGGCACACTTAAAAAAATCAAGCCACTAATCCTTAAATGCATTTATTCTTTTATTCCAAACACAGATGGAAGATTGATTTTCAGTATAGCCTACTACACCGTAAACAACAGCTAACAGACGAAAAGAGGAAGCACCAACAAAAAGGGAAGATTCATTATGTGAAAAAACAACACTGACATTAAAAAAGAATGTTGAGCGATCCTTAGAGCAAGTCATATTCCAACGAATACTATATCGGGGATAGGGCATAAAGCAGCCAACACATAATTCTGCGAGAGAGCAGGCATCAGAATCCACCGGTCCCAACACAAGCAAGCACCAATATATAAAATCAATTAATTGAAAGGCCAATGAAGAAAAAGCCAACTCAAAGAAACAATGGCCACGAGAAGAAACAAGCAAATACGGTGCACTAAAAAGAACATCGAATTTTTCATTAAAGAAGGAGCATCTTAGCTCATCAGCATTTAAATCACGTCACAGAAGTAATCAATTATTCCTTCCACAGTATCATCCTAGAGGTGAAAAGCTTGCGAGGGAACAATTAGAGCCCAGCAAAGCAAGTCATGGACCTAGATACGCTCTGTTTGGCCCCAGCCTATAAGCAGGAAAATTGCCGTGAAAATAACAGATTCTCCAAATGTCACTCATTATGTAATAACAGTATAACAGGCTTTTATTTCTCTAGAGTCAACTTATTAACAGTATAACACTATCCTTTACCTCATTGAGCTGGATAAACACATTACACTAACGACTTTACTTTCCCGTTATTATTCTCAGTAGCCAAACAGAGCTAAAAAAAATCTTCAGTCTGTCCCACGCACGCACTACATTATCAAGCCAAAGGGGGAGAACCACAAAAGAAACCTAAAAGAAAGAAACCAGAGCTAACCTTGACGTTGGAGAGAAGCACGGGGGAGTCAAGAAACGACGAGGGACTAAGGCCAGGCGGAATCGTGATACAGGGCGACCTGGAGATCGGAAGACTAGCAGGAGACATGAGCTTGTACCTTGCACCTCGGGAAACGACGAATTGAGTCGGATCGGAGGAAGAGACCTGGCGGAGCCGGAGCTCCGAAGCTGAGCGAGCCTCGGCGGAGTTGATAGCGGCGTCCATTGGTGAGAGCGAGGGCGGGCGAGAGGAGTCAAAGAGGAAGGAGGAGATGGAAGGGCAAAAGGGTCATTTCACGGATAGTGTGTGAGAGAGAGTGTTTTCCCTTCTGCTCTGTGTTGTCAGGAAGAGGAGGGAAGGAGACGGCGAGAGAGAGAGAGAGAGAGAGAGACTCAGTTGACTTGTAAGTTTGGATCTCTTCTTGGGTTTGTGTGATGGCTTGTCTGAGTTCTCCTCCCATTTTAAACGTTCCCTCCTCACTTCTTTTTTACCTCCTTCAACCTCAACCTCAACCTCAACCTCAACCAAACCTACCCCCAAAAAAACATCATTAATTATTAATTATTACTTTTTTACTGTAAATTAGGCTTGGCACAGTGTGAATCTCAATAAAATTATTAAAAAAAAAATTTAAAAAAACAAAGAAGCAGGCAAAACTTATTTGCTCAGCATAACCTTATATCATAGTGATATGAATACTTCTCTTACAAATAAAAAATTACGAGTTTGGTCTCCTCTGTAATCCCCAATCACTAGTATCTGTCTCCTCTTTTTGTAAAGAAAAAAGAAAAAAAGTATTGCAAAAAAAACCTTTAAATTTATTGACACTATACCTTCTTATTGAAAAAGAGAAACTATAGGTTTTCTGGTTAAAGTATAGGTATTCTCTTATTAGAAACAATCATATTCGAGACACTAAATGTAGACACCTCTTTTAGCGGGGATTTGAACATTGGTTCACCACGTTATGAGGAACTAACCATTTTTGCTGGACCTAACCCCGCTGATAAAGAAAAACTATAGGTTTAAATATGCATTTAAGTGTGTATTTTTTTAACCAGTATAAAATGTATTATTATTGTAATAATTTTTACTTTTCACACATAATATTCTATATATGTGTGTGATATTTTTTCCAACAAATTTATAGACGTATAGATATCTTTTTGATCTCATATATTTTGTATAATATTTTTATTTTTTTTAAATTAGCTGCATTATTTGTAAGAAGGAGCCAACGGCTTATGCATTGGATTGGTTATGACACCATGGGAATCATAGCTAACTAGTGAATAAAGTGTTTTTTTCTTTAATGATTTTTATATGCAAACTAATGATGATAATTAGATCACATAATCTAATAAATTTGTAAAAATTAATTAACCAGAAAGATTTATCATGCCATTTCATTCTAAATGTCATTTTCATTCCAAGTCTAAAAATTTTAGACACGCAAGACCCAAGAGATTATTATAACAACTCAGAAACGTCCAACTTGAGTGGGACCACTCAATCCTTTCAAAAAAACTTTAAAAATAATTAAAAACTAATATTTAAAGGATTTCTTATCTGAAAAAAGCAAAAAGTGAGGATTGTGAGGATTTAACTTTTAGACTTTAAGCCAGGGAGGCTAATGATTGTGTCAAGGCATTATTTACTATTGGACAAGGATTGTGTAACAAAAATGTTTCTATTAATTTCTTTTCCTTTCCTCACTCTATTTTTTAATTAAAAAATAATTAATTATATGATAATGGCACTTTATTAGCAAGGTAAGATTTGATAGTGAAAAGCAGTGGGAAGTACCAACTCAATGTTACTCTTTACCACACAAAATCACAAAGGGTGAGTGATTGGTGCAAAACTGCAAATCCTTTTCCTTTGAGTCTGAAAGCCCAATTTAAACCAAATTTGGTTCCACAAAGGACTACATTCACATAATTTATATGACTGTCTATATCAACCAATATCACCTAAGCTATTAAAATTTTTCTTAAAAAAATTCATGTGTTCCTAAATATAAATGCTAGATAATTAAATTGAAGAGATTGAAAAATTAGTTATATTAGTTATTTATAATAAATATATTTTTTTATCCTATTTATAGGATGGAGAGTGAAATAGAGAGAAAAAATTTTTAATGGATAGTTTTGCCTTTTATTTATTATTATATTGACTTTGTTCTTATGAGTTATCATGTATATTAAATATAGATAAAGTTAAAAATTTGTTAAATCTTAAGATAAAGTTAATAAAATTTAAAATTTTTCTGGGTTTGAAACATGTTAAAAGTGACTTGTAAATAAAAATAGAAGAGTCTATTAATTTTTTAAAAAGCATATATAATCATTTGTATTGGAGACTGTCCATGATAGTAATTCTTTTATCAAGTGCACTTAATATGGATAATCTAGAGAAAAAAAATTATAAATTGAGGAGACAACATAAATTGAGATTTTACATTTAAAACCAAAACAAATCCATACACTAACTCCTATATTTAACACAGGAAGAATTTTTCTTTGATTCTTTTTCCCATCTTTTGTTAATTAAATCTAATAGGTTTAGTCTCTTTGTCGGCAATTCCCTGTGTGATTTGTGGATTCAAGTCTCCTGAAGTTCTCAGTTCTAAGATGTCTAGGTTAATTGCATAGAAGTGAACAACGAGAGGTAAGTTTGATTGGGAAATTAATTATTCATAAGCTTTGAAACCTAATCAATTATCTCTATAACCTTTGAGTTAACATACAAACTCTAAACTTTAGTTGGAATTAACTTCAATTTTTTTTTTCCTCATCTTACTTATTGGCATTAAATTGGGATGAAAGATCCCATGCAATAAGATCATAAGGCCTATTTATTTAATTTCGCCTATAATTTATTTGTTTTATTTCAATTCAATTTCAGACCCTTCTTTTTGTAAGAGTTTAGTGCTTATGTTCCTTAATCATATTCTAAAATTCTAGTTTTGTATATTAAGAAAGTTGCTGTTGTAAAATCTAACCTAATTGAATTCAAATTAATCAAAACTCAATATGACTGCCAAAAATCCACGAGCATTAAAAAAATGTATCACTTTTTTGTTTCCCCATTTTAAAGCCATGCATGCGTACATTCGTAGATAAATGTGTTTATATATATATATATATATATATTTATATAATATCAACGAGTGATAATCTAATTGTGACTTCGGACGCAAACAAGAAGTTTAATTAGATTTAAACAGGGGAATTTTTGACTCAATTATTGGTGATCCAAAATCTGATGTCCCTTCAACTTTTAGTCACTATAATAAAGAGGATGTGGTCAATTTTAATGGACGATGCTGTAGAGATCTTGAAGACAAAATAGCATTTTGATGAAAAATGATTTAATTTAAAGTAGGCAGAATTATATTCACATTTTTTAATATTTTTTATTCAATTATTTTAATTCATGGCAACAATTATTTTTATTTCTACACTTTCATGGAAATAATAATTAGGTATGGAAAAAGGAA
Source organism: Neltuma alba (assembly GCF_004799145.2). Taxonomy (NCBI): domain Eukaryota; kingdom Viridiplantae; phylum Streptophyta; class Magnoliopsida; order Fabales; family Fabaceae; genus Neltuma; species Neltuma alba. The sequence continues at coordinate 403,291 of NW_021632854.1, read as the reverse complement.
AGCAAACCAAAATTTGAGCATTGAACGGCTAGCCATGCATTCAGAAGATTAAAAAAGATTTGGTTGGTTTTAATTTTTTTTTTCCAAATTTTTTTAGATGGAACTATCTCTATCCACCTAAATGAAATGAATTGTATAATAGAAGGTGTCACATCCATTAGAAGTGCATATGATAAATGTCTATCCAAACTCAAACATCAACTCTCTTTCTCTCTCTGAATGAGTTTTCATTTGAAAGATATTTCTTGAAAGCATGAATCATTCGTCACTCCCACTTGATTGAACCCATGTTCTGGGGTTCGATGCATACGGTCCTGCATTTATAATATATTATTTAAACTATTTATATATATGTGTGCGCGCTGAATATGAAGACAATTCTGTTTAAAGAAATATCGGATACTAAATATTGGGTATTTTTTTGAATTCAAACTTTCATTTGTCATTAAACTTAACTTTAGTTATTTTTTATATAATGTATGTTTAGATATACAAAATATGAGGCAAAATTTGGTCTTTTGATTAAAAATTTGACAAGGATGAAATTGAGATAATCCCAAGTGTCGCCTACTCGAGTTTGAAATTTTTGTGGTGTACAACTTATACCATTGAAAAAATGTACGATTAATATAATCTTTAATTCCTCAAGTTTGTCCTAATTTTGATTTTAATCTTTTAAATTTCAAATCATAGATTTTGGTCCCTCTAAGAACAAAATTGTTCAAGTTTTTATTGGATTATAGGGACAAATATTTTAAATAAAAAGAAATTTGAGGGATCAAAACCTATTATTTAAAATTTGAGAGACCAAAACTAAAATGAGGACAAACTTGAAGGATCAAAGTTTGTATTAATCCAAAAATGTATATGATAAAAAGTGATATTACACAAAACTCACGTTCTTTTTCTTCTTACCTCTCCTACGTATTTTCTACTGTAAACAATTTAAACGTCTCTCTCTGTAATTTTAATGGGTTCTATTTCGATTCATTCGGACTTTCATTAGAAAAGTCACCAAAAGAATTTGATTCAAATTAAGTGTCAATATCAATCTCATAATAATAATAATTTTGAATGACTTTAACCCTACAACTCCTTGTGTAGTTGTATTAAGAAGCGGAGAAAGCAATAATATATAACTATTTTTCTCTTCTGGAATGCAAATTGGGATAGACGAAAATCACTTTTTACGGATACTTTAAACAATTTTTTAAAAGTAGTATTTCCTAATATACTACAAGCGCATCTCCAACTAAACAATAAAAAATTTCTTTGATGATTCTTACTTTTCACAGGAAATTATAAAACAAGATAAAAAAAAATAAACTAAAGCTGACAGAAACAATAAATTATAATTATAATAATAATAATAACTTCAATAGCTCTCAAAATATTTGATTAAAATTTCCACAAATTTATGGTTTTGATCAAAGAAACGTCCTAGCTATAACACTTTAAATTGGTGTGTTATTCCTTCTTGGTGATTGAATCCAGAGCATTAACAAGTCACAAGCACAAAAGGAAGAAAGCTGGGCAGTCATGAACGGCCTATTTTCAAGGAACGCACTGAGAATACGTCTCAACCATTAGAGGAATAAAAATTTCCATACACTGAGAAAACGAGGTCTCTTACATGTTACATTACTCTCAACTATCAATACAAAAAAGAGGAACTTCTTTTGGAAAGGTGGGATGAATATTCTTGTACAAAACATCATCAAATAATAATACAGACACATCTTTTCCGCAGGTAAAAGATCAATTCAAAGGTACCACAGTTTAAAATTTCTCCAATACATCTTTTTTTTACCTTACTCCTACCTTTCCCAGACAGAGTCTAAGAACTTCTAAATGTAAAACAAATTCGAAAGAGAAATAAAAGCTCTATAGCTAATAGCTTGCTCCTGTTAGGGATGAAGAAACTAGAGCTGCGGCACAGAGACTTAAATGCAGAAATTCCAGGAATGGTCATGTATTCAGCAGTCAAAAAAAATCTACTCATTCTCATGTGGAGGGAAGTAGACACCAGGCATTTATTTACAACAAAGGGAATAAGTCCAGTTGGCAAAGAGAAATAAGACTTCTTATGAACATGAAAACTAATTCATATAGGGAACACTTCAAGAGCACGTCTGGTGCAAAATAGAACTGAGAAAAGGAACAGGAATGGGAAAGCTTTTTCCCATAAACATCAGAAACTTTCTTTCTAAGGTCATTTTGCCATTGTTCAAACGCAGCCTTAAGGTAAAATCTTGAATATGCAAGGCTGAGGCTGATGCAAGATGCAAATAAATGCCTTCAAAAATTGCCTAGGAGTTTTTATTCTCAGGCACAGAACAAAAACTCCCTTGACTACTGACACACGCGCACGCGCATGCACACTAATGTTTTCTTGAGCTTATTCTCCTAATTATCAACCTGAGAGGGAGAGGGAGGTTATCTTAATTGTCAATTATTGAGTGTTCTTAGTGTTCTTAGTTTGACCTCCTGTGAGTAATTGATATACAATCCACAATTACTCACACAGCTTGAGATTTAGCTTCGATTCAAAATCAAGGAGGCCAACCTGAGGAATGATAGATGGTACCCAAACATGCTACAATTTGGGCTTCTTTCACCTTTCTGCAAGAATGAGACATCAACATCTATGTAAATACGCATAGGCATTACCAAAAGCCATTAGTGATCACCATCATTTCAGGTCCATCTACATAAGCTAGAAGTTACTCAACGTGCATTAGGTCTCACAGTCTCTGAGAAGGAACGAATTAAAATTTTCTCTTGTCTACTCAATTTATAAGTAGACTGAGGCAAAAATCCGTTGCCCTTCACAGCCAAACCTACAAGCCCATTCAATGCAGGCATGCCAAATGTCAAATTTAAAGAGAACAACATATTGCAAACCAAAAAGGAAACTAAGAGATTGACTTCGCACTTTCAAGACAACCTCAGATGGGTCCATTGGGTCCCCCAGGAGGCCGGTGGGGATTAGAGAGCGCCCAATCCTGCTTTTAGGAGGGATTTCAGATGAAAAAGGAGGGTGGGAAAAGATTAATGTTGAAGATAGAAAATGTGTAAGAGGAAGGTTCATAAGATAATCAATAAAAATAAATAAACGTCTTTGCCATGCCAACCCTAGATGGATGGTTCATAGGACTGAGTATAATAAGATTAAAAGCATCCTCCTAAACAATTCTTAGAAACATATAATTCTTCTAGGCATTGGCTCAAGTGGAACTTACCCTGGGCAAAGGAGTCTGGGGTCCTCGTATATGTAGGTTTATCCTGTCCCTTTTATACTCCCAGCTCCCAGTCCTTCGTAGATTGTGACATTTTTTTTCAAAGGGAAAAAAACAGTCAGGAAATGCAAATCCTATGCCATAGGTTTGAATGTTGACATCTAAAGAGAAAACATATCTTATGAAGGTATATGCCCGTTTAGGGGGAGAGACAAAGTAAAATCGAAGACCAAAAATAACTACGCACATCCAGGAAATGTTTTTGATGGCAGATTACTTCCATTCCATACATTGATTTTGAAAAGGCCAACCCATTTATAACTAGGGAGTGTTTGGTTTGGACTCTTGGGCTCTCACAAGTCCTCTTGGGAAACAAGCATTTGGTTAAATGTTTGGCTATTTTCTTAGAGATCAGAAAGTCCACTTGCTTAAGTGCTGAAAGCCCATTTGGTAACAGTGGCATTCTTTTACATTTTTAAAACAGAGACGAAAAAAATCATATGTGCATATGAACTGACAGTAGACTCATTTGATAGGAATTTTACCTCAGGCGAATTTATCACCCTACACTATATACGAACACTTTACTTTTGAAATCCCATTTAAGTGCCATCCCTTGCCATGAAAAAACAGAAGAAAGCAAAGCAGTCTTGAAGGTAATGATTAACTCTCTTAAAGATACAAACTGATCAAGTAATCAAAAGCATAAACCTAAATAACCCCTCACAATTCGTAATTACAGAATCTAGTTCCTATCCTACAATCATGGTGATTAAAGAAGCAAATTATGCTTTTGATAACCAGAAACCAGAAGTGCTAAGCCAGGGAGAAACCAAAATGGTGTAACACCACCCCAAGATTCCAGTGTTTAAAAGAGGTTCAGTTTCTTGAACTATTGAGGATAGTAAGATGAATGGTAATAACGTGAAAGACCACTATAAGCAGTGATTCTATCACAATAACCAGATGGAAAATTTAGCTCTGATGAGTATGGATGAGAACCAACTTGACTGGGGTTTCCACTGGAGCCCATAGGGATACTGGCAAAATCATAAGACCCAGCTGAAGGACCTGTAGAAGGTGAGATGGTAGAGGTTGATGCCACCATGCTATATGGCATGGCTTGTGAGGTTATGTATGAAATCTGATGTTTTGGCAACAAACCTGTTGACTGAATAAGAGGCTGTTGATACTGGTGTAATGCTGAATTGGCACTACCAACATTCAGCTGGACAGCTGCAGGGGCAACTGGAACAGATATTTGAGGATGCATGCTTCCGCTATGCTGCTTCTGCTCCTGGCTGTTGATATTTTTCTGATGCAATTGATGTTGTTGTTGCTGATGCTGTTGAGACTGAGGTTGAGGCTTTGCAGCAAGAGCAGATAAAGGTCGTTTTTTACCCACCTTCTGCTTCTCCAGCTGTTCTACCCTCTTCTCAAGGCTTGCTATCGGATATTCAGATTCAAGTTTGTGGCTCTGGATGGCTTTAATTACAGACCGCAGTTTATGGATTTCTCTAGATGTGGCCTCAGCCTGCGAAGATCACCATAATAAGTATGAGCGCTAGCACCACAAGTAAGGACATCAATTATAGCGACGCACTTACTGGAGGCTTTCCTTCTTGGAGGATTCTTTTAGCAAGTTTCTCAGAGTCATTCACACAAGCTTTCAAAATGGGGACCGGTGGGATTTTATCAGCAAGATGAAACTCCATAACATACTTGACAGCCAAAACATATTTGCCCCTGTCCACAAGTTTCTGAACAAGATCTGAAAAACAAAAGTAATAGTTGTCTAATCTCTTGCCAACAAAACTACCTAAAAGGTCAAACAAGTAATTATACAAACATGACGATTAGAAACAAATGTGTGCCTCTCTATGTACACATGTAGAATTCCATCATTAGATGATAAGATCTAGCCCATCTTTTCGCTTGGCATTTTTTTATCTTTTACTTCATATATGAAATGTACACAGATCCCATATATCATGTCCACCATAACATACAAACGTCTGAACATATCAAAGAAATTCAAGAAAGGACCGATTTCTATGTCAATATGTGACAAATGCTTATATCAACACGATACTTTACATAACATATTAACACTTGAAATTTGTCTTCCCATTACATGCTTCACGAGCAGATGACATTTATCCATCAAACTAATGTTCCAACCTTGCACATATTGCATATACCTACTCCCAATTTCAATAGTTAAGAACCCATACCACCCATTTCTTCGCTTAGTTCTGAAATCTTAAAAAATCGTTCAGTCTCACTATCCATCTTCATTAGAGAACCTAGCTTCAAATATAAACTTGTGCCGAAGCCACAAACTTATAAAAATCATAATTCTAAAGGCAAGTCAATATATGATTCTCATAAATAAACCAGGTTGTCACTAATAAGTCTGTAAGCAACAACGTACTACAATTCTAACACAAAGGGTAGAATCGTTCCATATTAGTAATTGAAGTCCTTGAAGCACCAATATAACCTCTAACAACATTAAATTGAGAGACACTAACCGGACCTTAAAAGAGCAATTGTCTTACCAGGAACTTTATCAGCCAACCCCATAATTCGGCAGAGCTCAGGAACTTCCTTGTTGGTCGCAGCCATTGCGGAAATCTCAACAAGTTCATCCCTGCTGACTTCTGAAACCAAACCATAGGTCAACAAAAGATGCAAATAGGCCAAGGCCCCCAATGCGTCTGTACGATCTTCAGTCATGAACTTCCATTTCCACTCTGCCGCCAACTTCCTAGCCTTCTCTCGCGCGTTGAATTCAATCTTTGGCGATATAGCCCTTAACTTTCCCAAAAAGAGCAAGCAAAAGCTCTTGCTCCTCCGTGCGTCCTTCATGCTATTAGCCCCAGGGAATCCATCCAATGAATCCAGAATCATTGCCGCTGGGTCTGGAGCACACCGTAACGCACCGGGAAGCTCATCCTCAAGACCACTATTTCTTCTAAAATGCTGAATAAAGTGCTTCCTCAACCCTTTGCCATCCATCTTCTCGCAAAGTGCAACCAACGCCCGCCTAGGCGTCACTTCATCAGGTACTACAGACTCTCCCGCACCCAAATCAGCTCCATTCTCGGGAGGATTTGATGATGAAGATGGGTTGTTGAGAACCGAAGCATAATCTTCAACCTTTGGATTTTGATTAGGCAATGATGAAGAAGAAACGGGAATTGATTGGGAAGTTTGTGCCACTTGAGGGTCGCATTGGCGGGATTCAAGGGACTCGAGATGGTGAAAACGTTGAATTAGAGAATCTTGGACTGAGGTAAAATGGGAATCGATGTCAGACCATGAGAGACAGGAGGAGGAGGAGAGAAGAGAATGGTGAGCTTGGAGCTCATCGTACGCTTTCTTAAGGTTTTCTTTCTTCGTGTCAATGAGTTTTAGAGCCGCAGAAATTGTCTTCAACGTGGCCATTTTGCTGGGTAGCAGCCGGAAGTTGAGACTGAAACCAGAAATCGATTTACTAGTATAGTGTTGCAGTGTTAGCCAGATAACTGGTGCGCATAGCAAACCCTAACGAGACAGAATCCAGTTCCATGGAGACGAAGACGAAGTGAGGGCAACAATGCCGCATGGGGATCGGTTTCAGCGCTGTGGTGTGGGCGCTTTAAACCTTACGCCTACGTTAAAACGCGCTGAGATGGAGGGTCGTTTGTAGGAGGATTGAAGGGAAACACCCTCCCGATATCAATTCTTCGGGGAAAGGACATTTATTTTCTGAATGAAAAATGAATTTGACTCCTAATTAGGTTGAATTTAATTTGAATATAATTTATTAGGTTAATAGAATTTTTAATCTCTTCAATTTGTTCTCACTTTGATTTTTGTCCCTTAACTTTCAAACAATACATTTTGATCCTTCAAAAAAAAAAATCCAGATCTTTATTAAATTATAAAGACTAATATATTAAACAAAAAGAAATTTGAAATACTAAAATTTATAGTTGATTTATTTTACAAATATAACTGATTCTTCAGAGTTTGACTTAATTTATAAACATTGGAGAGAATAATAAAATGGTACTCCCTCCGTTCCTTATTATAAGAGACATTTGATGCTTATGGCATGTTCCTATATATAAAAGACATTTAAAAGTTATCTCTAGTTTTTTGTGATGATTTCCTATTTTACCTATATTTATTGTCTCCAACTCACACTCTCTCTCCCTCCCATTTCTCTTTCTTTCAATAATTTAATTGTTTTCTCTCATGCTCTCTCCTTATTAATGAGGGCATTTTTGGAAAAAAATTATATTTTTTACACATTAATTATTCTTAACTAATTTTAACTGCTTTTTTTATCAACGTAATTCAGTTATTCGTCTCTTATAATAAGAAATGGAGAGAGTATAATTTAAATATGATTTTAATTTTTCTAATATTCTCGTTGGATGATGGCTTTGTCAGGGTGATGATTTTAGTTGCGCTAATTAAAAAGTTAACTTTTTTTTTTTGAGTAGGATGTTATCGCTAACTCAGGGTATCCCAGCCGAAACTGACCAGACTTGTAACACCTCACATAATTATATCAATATACGCCATAAAATATTTAATTTAAAAGTCCATACATACTTTTAATACTGCAATTAAGTCAAAATTTCAAAACATTTCTAACATAACTTAACAACATAAACTATTAGTCTTATAGTCATGGCAAATAAAAATATAAAATAACATGTGTTTGAGGAGCACAAAAGCCTTCACGGCTCACTCCATTGGTGCCTTCCCTTGATTCCTACTAGATCCTTCGCCTGAAAATTGTTAATATAGGGGATGAGCTCAAACGTCTCAGTAACTACTGAAATTCTAACCTATACAAGCAAATCACATATGATAAACCAAAGATCTGTTTATATGTGTGTATATAAATATATTAAAAATCACGGATTTGAGACATTCAATTCAATTTCATTTTTTTCAACAATATACCAATATCCTTTTTCTAATATATCCAAAAATAATGCAATATGTTGCCTCCCTTATATCACCGTCCACCCTTATACCGCTAACTGGAGCCATAGGCTAACACATAGTCCGATAGGAACTAATCCATTTTACTGAATTATTCCAAGCTCACCGATACTAGAGATATATCCGGCCAAAGATATAGAGCTCAAGCTCGGACTATGGCTCCCCTCCTTTGTGAATAGGGAGGTGTCACATGTCCCACAGCTCCAATGAATTCCCGGCCAAAGGAAAACATGGAAGAAGGGGCCCTGACAAGTGCCATCCACTGTGCACTGAGTGATGGCATACCACGTGGTAATTTCATATCCATGCAATCTCCTTCTATCCTTAGCCCAACAATGCATGTCAGATGCCAATAATGTTAGATCATAAATACGTCCTCAAATATTTTAAAGATAAGATAGCAATAAAACTTATATACCATTTAATAACAACTCATGACAATTCCTCAGCCATCAATATATTTAAACATTGATCATAATTAATAGCAATAAATCTTGACAAAATCAAATAATATATCAAAACATTTATTTGAAATCATAATACTACTTTTCAGTATGATATAAAAATTAGTAAATCCACAATATAATCATACACAATTCACATGTACAAGAAAGAATTTTCAGAGTTACCTGGTACTCTTTAGCTTACAAAAATTCACACAAAGATTACTCCAAAATTCTCAAGTCTACAAAATTACACATAAATATTTATTAATATAAACTCAGAATTACTCCAGAGCTACTCTAAAATTCTAAGACTACCCTCTAAACCAAAATTTCATAAACATATTAACTCTCCCAAATCTAGGCATTTATAATAGAATTATTTTGAAAAATAATTTACATATAAGGCTATTTAAATTTAACAAAAGTATATATATATATATATATTTAATTATAAACAAACTATAGCTTTATTTAATTTTACAAAATTCTCAATTTATAATTTTTCAAGCCTTCAAAAATTATTTCAACAATATATCTTTAACTTATTCAATATTTAAACCGATTAAAACCTCAATAATATATTAAATAACTCAAATAAATTATTTAACTCAAATTTAATCGGTAAAAACATATTACAAGTCTAAATAACAAATTTTTCAACTAAAATCTTAGTTTAGAATTCTCAAAGTAATCATTCAACAAAAATAAACCGATTAAAATTCCTTAATAATGGATCTTTAAATTTCTACGGTCATATATTGTCAAAACTCCATATTTACTCTATACTCAAACGGTAAAATTTTCTCTAAACATGATAATAATACTAATAATATAAAGCTATAAATATATAGGAAATATTCATAAAGAAAATATGATAACAAGAAGTAGTTTTGTGTACCTAAATGATCTCCAAAACCGTCAGGTACTCTACAACTCGACTCTCTCTCTCTTTTTTCTCTATGCTTCTCTCTCTCTTCTCTCTTCTTTTGCTCTCTTCCTCTTCCGTCTGCTCCCTCCACTTGAGAATCATCTAGGGTGAATGTATTTAATAGCCCCAGGTTCAATTTTTTCCACTGCCTACGCCTTATCCTATTTATCTTGCAGTCGTCCCTCCCCCTTCTTTTTCCTTCTTCATTAATTAACCCCCCCCAAATTTCAACTCACCGTGGAAGGGGGGTTGTTTTTTTTTTTTTACTCATAAAGTATTATTTTAATAAGATATTATAATAAAATATTATATCTTTTTTTTTTTTGCACGTTACAAGACTAATCCCAAGATGCCTCGTAGGTATCGAGCCCAAGACCTGGCGGGTACGCGGCGCCTTGCCTTCCCCTATCAACCAGTCAGACCGACCCTTGCAGGCAAAAGTTAACTTATTTGATAGTTGCTTTGTCCCCTCCCCCGCCCCCCAAAAAAAAACATGCTTCTCATCCTCTCCGGATCATTTGGACCACTGAGAATGTAACTAGATTTAATTTATTTGAATTTAGCCTGATACATATACCGAAAAAAATTATTTTATAAAATATTTTAATTATAGTGTTTTTCTTGCTAGATACATATATCCTTCTCTATCCTATTTGAGATATTTTCAAATACTAAATGTGAATATCTTTCTCAGCAAAAATTCAAATATTAATTTATCACATTGTGAGGAATAATTTTTTTTGTTGGACTCAATATTTTTTCTTTGTTGGGTAAGTGCGGGTATTCTCTTAGTGGAAATAATCATGTTCAAAGCATCATTAGGTACTAAATATAGGCACTTCTTTTATTAAGAATTTAAACTTTGATTCACCATTTCATAAGGAACTTGTTTTTTTTAATTAAACCCAACTCTTTATTAGTAGACTTAAGCTTATTAGTTATAATAGTTTTACTGCAATACACTCCCAAACATGGATCCATCCCAACAAGTTCAGACCTTCAAGAATAGTCCAGTTTGTCCCTCCTCCGTAAATCAAGTAATATTACTTCTAATCCTCAATATAAGTTTTAAATAACTAATTTAAAAAGATTAAAAAAATTACAACATTATTTTAAAATATTTATATCTATCTCTAAAGTCTAAACTAATATGAATCACTTATAAATTAATATATAATCTAATAATACATATAATTATTTTAGAAAAATTATGTAACATATGTTATACTCTTCCGGTCCTAAATATAAGAGTCTTATACTAGTGTGTATAAATGTTTTATATTTATGACCGGCGGAGTACTACCTGTCGTTTTTAATATAAGAGTTAACTGACTAGGTTAATTAAATTAGTTATTTATAGTGAATATTTTTTGTTTTTCCTAAAATATCATTGCTAGTGCAGTATATTGATCAGAATTAACATTATTGCAAGAACTATTTTAAAAAAAATACATATGATAGATAAAAAGGATTAGAGTCTTATATTTAGAATAAAAATAAAAATCAGACAAAATTTTATATCAAAAACAGGAGATAGTAATTAAATAATTTGGTAATCTTTTCAATTTTACCAAATTAGTTAATTGTATAATACTGTATCATTCTCAGACTTAAGCTCACCGTTTCTGAAAAGCACCTTGGTAGAAAATTTGTCACGTTCTGTTTAGTCATTTGGATGGAAGGCGGAGCGGGCGTCGGCTCGGCATCTGGACCGTTCGCGTTGGTTTGGGTCTTGGAGGCGGCATTGACACGGAGACGCGCCGCCACACACGGCGTCAGACATTGACCGCGACTTTGAAGTTATGATTAAAACGATAAAATAAAACAGCACATGAGCAACTCTGGATCCCACTAACCAAGGTGAGGCTCCTGGATATCCCATTCCCATGATGAGGGAACTCGGGTTTGGACTTTGACTTGGGGTGTGTTTGGATGAAACCAAACCGTGGTTTGGAAAAGTGATTCTGGAGAATAGATTCTGGAAAAAATAGATTCTGTGAAGAATAGATTTTGTAAAAAAGTGATTCTGAGAAGTGAGAGTGTTTGGATAGTTGTTATCAGAAGCACCTTTTATATATACAAATTACTAAAAAAAAGACATAAGTTAATATGATAATTACAGAAAAAATAGATTTTATGATATATTTTAATTTGAAGAAATAAAATTGTTAATAATATATTTTTTACCAACATAATTAATAATACATAAGATAATATAATTAATAAATAATTAATGTCTATATATATTTATAAAATATAAGATTAAATATATTTATAAAAAAATATGTTTATAAAAAAAATAACAAGATACATATCATATAGGCCCTCACACTCTCCCTTTTTTCTCCAAAAGCAAAAAAATTTTGCTTTTTCCAAAACCATGGTTTTGGAGTCAAAACCATGGTTTTGGAGTCAAAACCATGGTTTTGACCCAAAACCATGGTTTTGGTTTTTGGAGAGGCTGTTTGGGTAGCATTTTCCCCAAACCATGGTTTGGGTCCCCAAACCATGGTTTGGGGTGCTATCCAAACAGAGCCTTGGTCCCACGAAACATGATGCACAGCTCTTTTGAAAAACCAAAGCAGTCAAAGAAATATAGAGGAACTTTTTGATGGCAAAAATGTAAGAAAAATTACGCAAATTCTAGATAAAAAATTAATCACTATTAGGTTATGATAAATAATTTATGAAAATACAAATTAGATAAGCTATAAATTTATAAATATAATTCGAAAATATCACCCTTTTTTCTTTTTACTTTGAACCAAATTTAAAATTAATTTTTATATTAGGTTTATATTATCAGTATCCATATTTTAAAACTAATGGCAGAAAATTTTCTATTTTTATACTTACTCAAGTATTTATAAAATCGATCATCAATAAAGAATCCATCATCTAAAAGGTTGAGAGCCAGATTCTTATTAATTGTTTCAATTTGTTAGCGCAAGTAATTTATTTTAAGAGTGCTAGTCGTTTTCAATTATTTTTTTAACATATTATGAGAGATGATGAATAATTATATAGTATGTATGTATTTAATTATTATCTATAATTATAAATGGAATTATTGATTAAGCCGAGAATTGAAACGTTTATATAAATAAATATTATAAGAAATTAGTACCAAAATATAATTTCAACAAATCACATTATTTATAGGGAAAATCGTAAAAAAGAAGACCACCAAATAAAAAAAATTACAAATAAGAACCCATTCCAATATTAATATAAGTGTTAATAATAATAGTATGAGTTTTGACAATAATTTTTATGAACAGGTTCCTATATATAATTTTTTAATTTTAGAGTTTTTTTTACTATGTTCTCATATTTATAATAGTCACGCAACGCCTCTGATATTATTATGCGGAGCGTGAGTAGAAATTTATGGCTTGAATTCTCTTTCTTTTTACCACCGTGGTTTGAATTTTCTTAATGAATAAAAGAGTATAATTTATTTCTTAAATTTCATACGACAGACAAGGCAAAAATTCAATTAAAAACAGCACCTCACAATACTCCTCTGGTCCTTAATATAGTACTCAATTATTAAATTGGTTTTAGTCCTAAATATAAGACTCATTTCTTATATTTATCAATTTTCTCTAAATTACCTTTATGGATACCCCTACAACCATAATTAAATAAAAAAAAGAAGAAGGAGTATTAAGAAAGATGATTATGGTATTTTAGGAAAAATATGTCACATTTCTTATAATTAATTAACTTGCTTAACTTTCTTAATCTAATTAAATTAGTTAAATATTTTTTATATTAAGAATTGGAGGAGTACTTTCTTTTCGTGGTCTCTTGAAATTGATAGGCCAATACGTAATTGTAACTTTTTTTTTTAATTTCTCAAAGTCAAAACATCATTAAAAAGTAAATTAAAATCTCACAAAACTACTAAAAAATATAAATATAATGTGGGTAGGGAAGGAGTTGAATTAAATTAAATATTGAATAAATAGTAGTATTTTTTTTTGTGAGATAAAATATTGAATAGCAGTATTAGTTGAAGCGTGGAAATCTAATCAAATCCGAATTATATTGGATTACCATTCAACTACACCAACCTCGTTGATTTCTATATAAGCCCCCGCCGATTTCGCCTCTTCATCGTTCTGTTGTGCTTTCCTTTTTCTCACAAAGAAGCTCAAGCTCGTTGCTTCTTCCCTCCTCCGGGGTCAAGCATTCGGTTTCCTTTCACGGTAATGATTCCTCACGATCTCGCTCTCTTCCGCATTCTATTTCTGTCGTAATTCTTCAATTGAACGCTTAAAAAATCTCCCAAAAATGAAGCATCAAACTCTGTTGTCATGTCTTCTTCTTGATTTGATGTTCTGCTTCTCTGAGTGATTTAACTTTTCAAGCACGCTATAAAGAGTGTCTTCGTAGTTACTTCAATATCTTTCTTCCTTTTTCCTTTCGCTAAATTTATCTATTTATTATCCATATCATACGTGTTTGAACTTCAAATTGTAACTGTGTGCATCATATACTTTGTTTATCGTGTTGTATTGTTTTCTGAATTTGTGTGAGTGCAAGTCTCAGGTCTAAATTGCTTTGGTTTTGCTTTTTTTTTTTTTTGCCCTTTTTGAATTGGCCATAGATGCCGATTGTGAAGCCTGACCAATCGGGAGATTCCGAACCTTTCGTTGAAATCGACCCGACCGGAAGGTACGGCCGATACCCTGAGCTGTTAGGGTCCGGTGCGGTGAAGAAAGTGTACAGAGCATTTGATCAAGAGGAAGGAATAGAGGTGGCGTGGAACCAGGTCAAACTGAGGAACTTCAGCGACGACCCGGCCATGGTGGATCGGCTTTACTCCGAAGTGAGATTGCTGAGAAGCCTCACCAATAAGAACATCATAGCTCTCTACAATTTCTGGAGGGACGATGAACGGGGCACTCTGAACTTCATCACTGAGGTCTGTACGAGCGGGAATCTGAGGGATTACAGGAAGAAGCACAGGCATGTGTCGATGAAGGCTCTGAAGAAGTGGTCGAAGCAGATTCTGAAAGGGTTGAACTATATGCATACGCACGAGCCTTGTATCATCCACAGAGATCTCAATTGCAGTAATATTTTCGTCAATGGGAATACTGGCCAGGTAACAATTGTTCGCTTCGAATTGAAAATTTTCTGTTGTTAATTTGCCCCCCATATGTTTGCTTGCTTGTCAAGTTGAAATTGGCATGAAATTGAAAAGGAAACAAAAATATTTAAATCAGATATTGTTGTCTGGCATTTGGTTGGAGAATCAAATTTGATTTTACGCAGTTATCTGTTGAGAACTTGCCGTTGCTTAAATCAATGAAAAGAGAAAAGTCGAGAAAATTAAAGGAAAGAAGTAAAAAAGAAAAATTAGTATGCACTGAATCAAGTTGGAAGCCTTTTTATGAGAAATAAAGTACGAAGATCACACGGATCAGACATTAAATTGTGAACCTGCATGAAGGAAAAGGAAAAGGTAAAATACTATTCATTATCTTGTGATCCTGTTTTTGTCATCTTTAGATGTTGAAATGATGTTACCAAGAGATTTTTTTGTCTGTACAACAGTATTGATCAAGTTCTCTAATTTCTTCAAACTGGAAATAGTTTGACACGGGCGTCTTGTGAGTTTAAAAAATATCCAATTTTCATGATTTCTTTCCTTCTAAGTTTTTTTCTAGATATATATTACTCTGATCTTCAAATCTCCGATTATTCTCTTTTTCCAGCCCGGTTTCACCTCTTAAATCATTCCCTTTCCTAAACAAATTGAAAACCACCCTAAACAAATCGATATTAAACTGAACATAGTCCATTTCTCTTGGAATAATTTCATTCCCATGGTGATCGTATAGGTTAAGATTGGAGACTTGGGTCTGGCAGCAATAGTGGGAAAGAACCACTCTGCACATTCAATTCTGGGGACACCGGAGTTCATGGCGCCGGAGTTATACGACGAGGACTACACAGAGCTGGTGGATATATACTCATTTGGGATGTGTGTTTTGGAGATGGTGACAATGGAGATTCCTTACAGTGAGTGTGACAATGTGGCAAGGATTTACAAGAAGGTTTCGTCCGGGGTGAGACCTGAGGCACTGAACAAGGTCAGAGATCAAGAGGTTAAGGTTTTCATTGAGAGGTGCCTTGCTCAGCCAAGGGCAAGGCCTTCTGCTGCTCAGCTCCTCCGGGATCCTTTCTTTGATGGCATTGTTGATGATGACGAAAATGATAATAATTCTATTTCCTAATGACTCACAAAAAATGGGTGATTTTATGTAAATTTTTACAATCATTATTTTCATTATTGGTTATCAATCAAATTATATTGCAAAATCTCAAGTTAAACCCGTTGGCTTCATTTTCTTTGATTTATATTCCCCGTCTTCTAGTTTATATGTCACCGTCGATTTGGGGCTCGGCTTTGTTACTGTCAAATTGAATTGGATTGAACGTGAGTGGAAGTTAAAAAAGGGAGGCTGCTTTATGGACGACGGTTGGTTATTTTTTGCCACTTGGTGCACAAGAATTTTTCGTTTATACGAAACTTCAATTAATATTCAACTACTTCATGTGCAAAATAAATATTCAACTTGTTTTTTAAAAGTTTCAAGCTTGACTAAGTACCTAATCATGACTATTTGAAGACCACCTAGTTAAAAATGTGACAAGTTCTTAGGGTACTATTAAAATAAAATTAAAAACCTGACATCTCGATGTAATACTGAGCAAAGAGATGGCATTATGAATTTTTGTGGAAAAATGAAATTCATGAGGCAGGATTTCCAGCAACAATGGAACCTGGGACACTTCAAATGATGGAGAAAGATTTTATCACTGAACTTTGTTGGACAAAAAGAGGGCAGTTCTGACAATGGACAAATCTTCTGTCCCTTTGCGAACTTCATTGGCAAAAGGAGATATTGATGCGACGTGAGAACACAAAAGAGGGATTTAGATTTGAACGTTAAGAGTTTAGAAGTCGAAGAATAACGGGAAAGCAAAAAAGGAAGAGAGAAGGGTTTAAACGACCTTTGAGGAACATAAAGAGGCAAATTGAATTGAAGCAATCAAAGATGAGCTGTTTGGATTCTTTAAAAAAAAAAGGAGAGAGGGGGGGGGGGGGGGGAGAGAGAGAGAGAGGAAAGAAAAGCTAAAATGGGTTGAATGATGCAAGGAAAGGGAGCTTCACCTTGAAGACTCGTGATATGGTGCAATGCCCACTCACCTTTGTTGGCAAATTATTGCACTCATCACTCTTATAAAGCACCACTCACCGTTTTCACATGTTGACTTCGCATTTTGTTCTTCATGCTTTCTCTATGTTCCATTATTCCTCTTCCTAACTAATCTTTATATTACCAAAAAATATGACTTGATATTTCGTCTCGTGAAAATACAGAATTAAATTGTAAATTTGTTCTAAAAGTTTTCGTTTAAAAGTAATATAGTCCTTAAAGTTTTTTTTATTTAATATCGCTCCAAGAGTTTTAAAATCGAGTAATGTTGGCCTATCCTGTTAAAAAAATTAATGTTGATTATTAAGAAAAATTGACTTCGACCTTTGATATTTTTAACAATAAGGGGCAACATTGTTGCATTTTAATATTTTTGGGATAACTTTGGAAAAAAAAACTTACAAAACAATATTGTTATTGAATAAAAACTTTCAAAATGAATTTACATCTTAATTCATAATTCATATAGATATATATATCGGCACACACATGAGTTGATCTTTGACCTCATAAAAGTATATATTCAAATAACACTTACAAAGATACATATAAGTATATAACCCACTAACAAGATCAATACATTTAACAATTTGTTATTATTTTTTAAGCTTAAACAAGCAGGCGTAAATTCTAGATCCAATAAATCAATTTTCATAAAAAATAAAAAATCACTTTTTTTTTTTAAGCTTAAACAAACGGCCCTTTAATCAGTAACAATTGATGCTCAATATTTGAGTCAAACCAAAATGGGTGCCAAGCTCTCTCAACAATTACATGAATAATCTCCAAATTAAATTCAATTGAATCATATCACTATAATTTCTTTTTGTCACCCGTCGCATGTTCTGTATTTTTATATAATATATATATATATATATATATATATATGTAGAGCGCATAAAATCATATAATTTGGGGAGCACGCTACGCAAAACGCACACATGGCCCCATTTCCTCAAAATGTGTAGGTCATGTTTGATGCGTGTATACTATCTCTGATTTTTAATGGTATTTTCTTGTTACGGTAGTTTTTCTAACAATAGTAATTGTAGCTAATACATTTGATTAGTAAGGATATTTTAAGAAAGACAACATCTATTTGTTACAAATAACTAACTTAACTTCTTTCCTTAATTTCCTCAAGTTAATCAACTAGTTCTTATAATTAGGACTGAAGATAGTATAATATAATAATTACTTGTATTCAGTATGAGATAACGGTGTCATTTTAAGCATTTGTTTTTTAATACAAGGCCACGGCCTAAGTCGTGATTCATGAGAGAGAGAGAGAGATAGAGGCAGACTAAGCATCTATGATTAGGTTAGACAATTAGACGTCCCACATCGTTGAAGTTAGAACAACGGAGCGTGATTAGAAAAAAAATATCTTATTAGTTGGCCAAAAAAACAGAATATATAAAGATATGATATATATATATATATATATATTATTAGTTGGCAAAAAAAAAATATAAAAAGAAAAAAGAAAAATATACAGATATAATTTGCGCCAAAATATGATTGGGCCGAGCCCATCAGCCCAAATGAGCGCACATTGTCAAATATCGTGTGCATCATGCCCATTACTTTTTCAAGCCCAGTCCCATTCAATAATTGATTGATGATTATACAACCCTATTTTCACCGTTTCCACAAAATCAATCACAGTACTGAGAAATTCTTTTTATAAAAAATTTTAAATATTATAATCAAAATTAAAGAGAAATTTAAAATTCATTAAATCTGTTTTAAAATAAAATAAAATAAACTTTCAATTTCGCCCCATTTAAACTTATGTGGTGTAACTTTGAAAAAATGAACTAATATTAAATAAGAGAAATATAAGAAAAATGTAATAAATGACAAAAATTACCATAAAAATTTATACAACTTACTATATCAAATTTTAATAAATCCATGTTAACAAAATTTTATATTTTAACGACAACTTTATAAAATTTAACTAAAAAATGCCAATATAGCTCGATGACAATGTGACATAAAAGTTCCTCTACCTTGTGCAAATTTACGAGTTTGATTCAGCCAGCTTTCAAACTGATTTAAGAAATAACAGCTATAATTCTTAAGAAACACTACTTCCAATTTTTAACATGAGAGTTTGTTTGGCTTTTATTTTATCCTAAATATAAAATTCTAATTCACTTTGTCTCTCATATTTATTTATTTTTTTTAAAGTAGTTCTTATAATAATAGTAATTCTAGCTAATACATTTGATTAGTAATGATATTTTAAGAAAGAAAATACTTATTTATTATATATAACTAACTTAAATAATTTTTTTAATCTATTTAAATTAATCAACTAGCTAACTGTTATACTAAGGTTGCGTATTATAACTGTATTTATTCCTGTATTTATTCCGTACCTATTCCGGACATTGTACGAGGTTCTTCTCATTTCACACAAAATCCGTCATCTTCAGAAATTGGTTCATCATGGACATCAACGAAGCTCCGATGATCCCAACTATACTTAATATTTACAGTTTCATGCCGATCGGCGTCGTGAAAATCCAAGCACAACACATATGCATGTCCTTATCCTCTTTCCTCAATTAAGAACCAAACCAGACAGCGCACCTTAGTCCTATGATCAAATCCGAGGTGGCTAGCTCCGCACAGACTTCTCGTTTCCATCAACCATGCAATCCCCGAAAACAACATCGTCCTTCACTTTCACTTTGTTCTTAACACCCAAGAACTTGTTCTTCCTTCTTCTTCTTGTCTTTCATGTCTTCTTCATCATGGTTTGTGCAGATCAAGTTTGGTATTCAGAATCTAAGTCTTTCTTCAGTTTTGTCAGAGCCATTGATCCCCAGAACGTGCTTCATATTGATGCGTCCTCAGCTGCGAGAATCTCATCATCAAATCCATGCATGATGAAGTTGAAGGGTGTTAGATGCGACTCTGAAGGTACCAACATTGTAGTAATCAGGTTAGAGAACATGAATCTAAGTGGGACAATTGATGCGGAATCACTGTGCAGGCTTAAGAAGCTGAGGGTTTTGAACTTAGCTGAGAATACCATCAGAGGTATTCTTCCAAACTCAATTCTTAACTGTGCCAGGTTGAGTTATCTGAATCTCTCAAGCAATCATTTGAGTGGGAAAACACCCAGTGGCTTAATGAAACCCAAGTTTCTGAGAAAACTCGACATCTCCAACAATAACTTTGCTGTGAGCCTTCATCATCAAGAATCTAATCACTTCTCTGCTCATTCGTTGAATGAAGAAGAAGGTGGAATCCAATCAATGGCAGATGCTCCCGTTAGTACCATTACTGTATCCGATGATGAAGGAGACGATTTCTCGATCCTATACGTTTTGGTCATTGGAATAATGTTGTTATTTTTCGGCTTTTACTTCGCAAGCATTCGGGTTGGGCAAAAAAGTAATAATGCAGATAATAAAAATAATAATAAGACGTTGAAGAGCATTAAGCAGTTTCATATCAGAGAGGCTACAACTGAGGTCAAGGAAGAACAAGAAGAAATGAAAAAGATGAAGAAAATTAGAGATACAGATGAGCTTGTGTTCTTTGAAGAGAATGAGAGATTCACAATGGAGGATCTTCTTCAAGCCACTGCTGAGTTAAGAAGCCAAAGCTTCTGTAGCTGCCTTTATAAGGTAAAACTCAAGAACGGCGCTCATTATGCAGTGAAGAGATTGAAGGATTTGCAGATATCTCCATATGATTTCAATGAAACATTGAGGAGGATAAGCATGTTGAAACATCCTAATATCCTTCCCCTTGTTGGTTACCGTTCTGCCACTGAAGAAAAACTCGTCATTTACAGATATCAGAACAATGGAAGTCTGCTAAATCTTTTCAAGGGTAAGTTTACTCTAATTTTTCAAGCATATCTATCTCCACATTTCCATTATAACCATCCAACAAATCAATCTAGATTTGAACATTATCAGGCCTTAAATGGGTAAGCTTTCGCGCACGCGCGCGCACACACATATAGATATATATATTTTGGTGAAAATATAAAGTCCTTTAGATCAAACCAGATTAGTGAAGGTGAGTGTTGGAACAATAATTTCCTATTAGAAACTACAAAAAATCACGTTTTCTATGGAAGCAGCCTTTAGGATCCTGCTTCTTCCATCAAAATGTGAATTTTAATGATTTCCCTGCAAGAATTCAAACATTGTAAGTTCGCTATTATCATCTACCACGTAGTTTTATTTCTGTGCAGACCATCTTGAAGGCAAGAAATATTTTCCGTGGAAGCTGAGGCTATCTATGGCACGAGCGATAGCAAAAGGATTGGCATTTATGCACCAGAAAATAGAACAACAAGGAGATATAATTCCACATGGGAATCTAAAACTATCAAATATCCTACTCAACAACAGCAACGAACCACTGATAAGCGAGCATGGATTATCAAAGTTCCTAGACACAACGACAAGATTATTCTTCATTTCTGGCCTGGCATACACAGCCCCAGAGAGGAGTTTATCAGAAAAGGCCGATGTTTATAGCTTTGGAGTGATCCTCTTAGAGCTACTCACGGGGAAGAGCATAGAACTGAGCGGAATAGATCTCACAAAGTGGGTCAGATCAATGGTGAAGGAGGAATGGACAGTGGAAGTGTTTGACAAGGAGGTTAGGGAAAGTGAACATCAGTGGGCATTTCCTGTGTTAAAAACAGCCCTTATGTGCGTTTCGAGTCTCCCAGAAACACGACCTTCCATGGAAGAGATCGTGGAGATGATAGAGAAAGTGATGATGGAGGAGAAAGAAGGTGATGATGATAATAATGTTCACACAACTTGCTGCCCTATTGTTGGATCCAATAAAAAACAAGATTTTTGCTCGCTTCATAAGATCATTCCTGATACGTGGGATTCTCCGGCATCCAATTATTGAGAGTCTCCAGCTCCTTCTTCACTTATCTGCATTTTAAAATCTGATTATAAGAAGCTGCTAGCTAGGAATATTATTCTATTTCATCATTGGGAACACTATTTTACACACACACACACACCTGGTAACATGTTCACTATCAAGGGGAAGTGAGAGAGAGAGAGACCATAACCTTTCTCTGTCTTGGTGTCCAATTGGTGATCAGAAACAACGATCCATTATCTATAGCATGTTTGAAAATTCATTAGGTTATTTTGACCAAAATAATGTTAGAGTACTTTACCTCAAAAGTTGCAAAATCCTTCCCCCCCCCCCTCCCCGAGTGACCTAAACAAATATCATGTTTCTTTCTTCTACTTAACTATTAACTAATTTAGATGGATTGCCATGCATTAGTTAATCACAGTAAACTTGACATGATGCTCCTAGAATGCCCTTATATAAAATTAGATTATACTACCTTCGGTCCTTAATTAAATAAGAGCTAATTGGAGGGTTAAATTTAATTAGTCCTAGATATAATACCTTAATTAATTTTGTCTTCTAAATCTATAATGTTTTATCTAAAACATCCCTATTAATTGTAAGGGGTTCCTGGTAATTTAAGAAAATCAATATACATTTGTTATAATTAACCAATTTAACTAATTTTCTTAATATTTCCAAATTAGTTATCAGGCTCTTATATTAAGAACCAAAAATAGTTAGGTAATTTAGTTTGAGAAAAAATGATAAATATAAGAGACAAAGTAAATAAATATTTTAAGGTTAAATTTAACATCCCAACTAATTCCTATAAATGTTAGGTGGGAACAGGAGGAAGTATGTTTTAATTACAATATTGTACTACCTCCTATTCTTAATATATAGAAGAGTTAGTTGACTAATTTGAGTAGATTAAAAAAATTTGTTAAGTTGGTTATTTGTAATAAATAAATATTATTTTTCCTAAAATACCTTTGCTAATCATGTGTATTAGTTTGAACCACCATTTGATTGAATATTTAATATGTGCAATTCATACAAGGTTTACTTTGAAAATAAATAAATAAATATGAGAGACAAAATATATTGAGATTTTATATTTAAGGCCAAATTAAAAGTCAAACTAGCTCTTATATTAACGTCGGAGCATCGGAGGTAGTATGATGATCAAATTATGAATTTATTACAGCCAGCGAAGTACTAAGGACTCAAAAATCATGTATGTTTTTCTAGAATTTATGTTTGATCAGTTTCACCTATATACAAGTTCATTCCTTGCCGGATCATGTAATACTAAACATTCAAAGATTACAAGATTTTCAGCTTTTATGTGTCGCCAGTGTTTTAATGGTTTTTTTTTTTTGGCAATTTCACTTCTACCAAATGCTCTCCATGATGTGATATACAGTTCTAAAGAGAATGATCAATCTTTGAATCTGCTTCTCCACAATAATATACTTTATACTTTCTCCATTTTATAAGTGATTACTCGTATCATTTTATATTTTCATTATGTTTCAAAAATATTATTGCTTCAAGACTTCAAAGGAATATTACTCCCTCTTTTTTCTAACTCGCCCAATTTTTAACTCTTGATTTATTAGGAAAAGAGAAAATATAAAAGAAAATTGATATTAAGAGTTTTTTTCTTTTGTTAAACACACTTCGAATTTTTTACCATCTAAACCATTTAATAGCTTTTTTAATTAGTCTATGCATGCGAAAAGGATATCCTCTTAACTTGTTTGATACCTGGATTGTTTCGATTAAATTTGGACATTTCCAAGTTAAGTATTTCATAAAAATATTAAAATTATAACATATAAAAAAATAAACCTGGTGAATTGTCAAAATTTGATGTGAATGGTTTGGAACTAAAGTGAAGGGGGAAATAAGAGAAATTGGATGGTTGGACATTTACTTGAACACCAATAATCAAAATCAATATATCAATATCAACATATAATAAAATTTATAATAAACTGCATTATTGAAAATTATGAATAATACCACTTTTTTATTGTATATTTTGTATAATACTTAAGAAAACATGTCTAATTGCTGCTTTTAAAAAATATTATGTGCAATTAATTTGTACCTAAAAAATCCACATTCCATACCTAATAGAAATGGGGGAAAAACAACCCAATGAGGCTTTTATTAAGTGATTTCTCCAACATCCACCCACACTGAAGAAATTCTGGTGGGAACATGGTCCACTACTTGCGTATAATAAAGGTATTTATTTTATTTATTTGGTTGCTTGTAAATGTGTTAAGAGAGGCATGTATCTCCTTCCACTTGAGCTGTTAAATTAAATGTCATTGGAATCAACTTTGCTTATCCTTTTCAAGAAATGCCTCTCCCTCTCACCCTCTTGACAGAATTTCACATTATTATAAATATCACAAGAATTTTATTTTTATTTAAAAAAACAAAAGACACAAACTTAAAAGGAAGAACACAACCACTTCAATATAAGTCAATAATGTTTTTCTTGTCAAATGAGTCAATAATATATTGACTCACTTATTCTTGGAAATATTCCACATAGTATGCCATTGCTTTTATTCCATCTTTTATTTTTTGTGTTTAAAATAGAGTCCTTTATTGCAAAACAAGTCCTTTAGGCCAGAGTGGTTTTCAGCACCTTTGGTATGATACTTATAATTTCATTATTTTCTTTCACTTCAATAAAAGTATTTTAATACTTAGGATTCAAACCATTGTGATATATTATTAATAAATTCTACTTGAATTGAAATAAAAACACATGCTTACGATTAGATCTGTTTTATGAATGTATGATGCAGCAAGTAAATAAAAGTTTGATAGATATAATGATTAGATATAGAGTCTAATATAGTCATATTATAGAATTGTTTGGATTCACAATCCGTAGGTATGTTCATGTAAATCAATACAAAACTCTTATCACATATTTACCTTGTATTTTGTAAATTATGATTGAAAAGTTACTTACAGTTTAATTGTTTTTGAAATATATGCATATAAAAAAGAATCAAATTTACACATTAAAAAGATAACTACATTAATGTTAGAAATAAATATGACAGAACAATATCAAAAAATAATTTTTTTTAGCATTATCAATATTATTGATACTAACATCAAGTATCAAACTTATAGTAAAGTGTGAAAAATATGATTTGCCTTTAAGCTTTCATCAACTATAGGTTTCACCTAATAATTCATATTTAAAACATATATACCATGAATATATAATAAATTGAAACACTCGATGTTCTATCATGGGAGGAGTGAAATTATTGAAAAAGTAATTAAATAATGAAATTGAGTTTGGGTGCCATAAGAGTGATGAGCGCTTTAAGTTTATTATATTTAAACTGTCTATACTTGGTCTAGACCATCAAAATTTATTTATTTTTTATTTTTATGTTTTTAAAAATAATTATTTTAATGCATATAAAATCTAAAATAAATATAATATCTCAACTATCATTTTTTTTAAAAAGATAAATTTTTTATTTAAAAATAATTAATTAAAAAATTTAAATCTAAATCTTAAATACTACCTTCGGGCTCCTGTCCTTAATATAAAACCCCATTTGACTTTTATTTTGGTTCTACATATAAGATTCCAATTCACTTTGTTTCTCATATTTATACATTTGTTTTTAAAGTAACCCTTCTAATAATGATAGTTCTAATCAATACACTTGATAAGCAAAGATATTTTAGGAAAGTCTCTTCAAATTAGTTAACTGACTCTTATAATTAGGACAGGAGGTAATAATATGTTTGCGGTGAAGGACAACCTTAATGGTGACATGGGATAAAATTGGAACGGTCACAGCGGATCAAAACATCATGTTTCCTTTCTTAATAACATGTTGTTTCCTAACTCTGAAGTAATCACTCACACAAACAAAATAATCTTTAATCAAATCATCATATTTAAAAATAAAATATTAATATATTCTAATTCAATAATTTTATTTTTTTTCTCCCATCAAATTCAATAATTTCATTTCGCTTAAAGTTTGTCAACGTTTACCTTTTATTATGAATTGAAAATTTTTGTACCATTTTTATTGGGTTGATATGCGAAATTGTATCCTAATGCGTTTTTATTCCTTAACTCATTTACACACGACACAACGCGTGTAACCCATAGACTTCTAAATAAAGAATTTTTGTATATTTTTTAAGTTAGTAGGTAAAACTACACCATAATACTACTTTCGGTGCTTAATATAGAACCTTGTTTGATTTTAATTTTGATCTTAAATATAAAAACCCAATACACTTTGTCTCTAATATTTATGTTTTTTTTAAGATAGTCCTTCTAATAATGATAATACTAGCTAATACATTTAATTAATAAGGATATTTTAGAAAAGACAATAATTATTTATAACAA
Organism: Neltuma alba; assembly: GCF_004799145.2. Taxonomy (NCBI): domain Eukaryota; kingdom Viridiplantae; phylum Streptophyta; class Magnoliopsida; order Fabales; family Fabaceae; genus Neltuma; species Neltuma alba. The sequence goes on along the minus strand of NW_021632854.1, from coordinate 377,144 downwards.
ATAACTAACTTAACTTCTTTTCTTAATCTCCTCAAATTAGTCAACTAGCTCTTATAATTAGGATCGGAAGTAGTATAGTTTAGGATGCCTATAAATATTTTATTGGTATTTTTAATTCTTTGCATCTTTTTAAAAAAATTATAATCAAATATTTTTAGGCTCTAAACGAGAGGTAGCTCTTTTTAATTCAATTCAATTGTTGTGCTAAAAAAAATCAATTCAACTGTTGTTTTCTCAACAAAAATATACTTCTCGTTTTCTAATTTTATATAAAAATTTAGCTTAGCTCCTTAAATTTATAAAGTATATTTTTAATTTTTTAAATCCTATCATCATTAGTTTGAGATTATATTTTTTTATGATTGTTACTTCTAAAAATTAAATTAAAAAATATCGGTACTTGAAAATGTTTTGTTAACATTTAACATTAAAAATGTAACAAAAACATTTGACGTTAAAAAATAATTTTTTTTTGTCATAACTCAAACAACAATTACACATGAGAAATTCAAATTTATTTATAGATTCACATTTTAAAAAAAATTTAAGAAAAATGTTAGGTGTAATTAAAGCCTGATTGTAACATCAAAATATACTTGGTGAAACGGTATTCTCTTACCCAAAATATTAATGCACAGATTATTCAATGATTTCTTTTAAAGTCAAATTTAAAAAAATATTTAAGCACTTTATATTATAGAGTAATGGAGTTATACAATATTATGTATATTTTCTGAAAGCAATTGTCCTTGTTTTTTCATAATTAAAACTCTAATATTATTTTGAACATTAATAAATGAAATGTTCTTTGGATAAAAAATATCACCACCTGCTGTCATCTCTTCCTCCTCCAAATATTCTTGCACCAGACGATTTGCAGTCTCTCTCTATTTATATATCTTCTCCTTCTCATGTTCGCTGCCATTTCTCTCTGTTTCTTATTTTTCTTTTGATTTAATTGAGGAGCACTGGTATCACCTACGAAGAGATAAAAATCAACGGACAGGCTTTTGGTAGAGGATGAGCACATCCTCTGTTTTTCTTCTCAGTTTTCCTTCACATTGATTTTTTTTCCAGAATTTTTTTCATCCTTAAATGGTAAATTAATATCTGGGCTTGCTTCATTTGTCATCGATCTCTTTGCCCTTTTGAGTTTCTTCTTTGATCCATGATAATTCATTTGCTTTGTTTTTTCCCTCTCCCTTTGTCTGATTCCAGATAATCCGGTTCTTCTTCTGATTGATGCACGAAAGATCCGATGCTCTCAGATCGACTTTGACAAAACCCACTTCGTTTCTGATCGAAGCTCCAACTGGGTTCTGTCTGAATTTAAAGTTGAGGTGTACCTTCTCCGATTGTCTTCATCTGCATTTTTGATCACTTTGCGTTGCTCAAGCAGGTTAATATTGTTTTTTCCCCTAGACTTAGCTTAATTATCTACCATCTGTTAAAATCTTTAATTAAATTGTTTCCGACCTGGATTGTTGGGCCATCATTGAGTTATTTAGACATCCCTGTCGGAATTTTGGTTACTTCTTGGTGAACCATGAGAATTTTGATCCAAAGTCCTTGCTCATTTGAATTTGTACAAACATAGCATGGAAATCAGTTATTGATAGTTAAATGATCATACTTGGCAGGAGAACAGATGGAATCAGATCTTGGCAAGCTTTTCATTGGAGGAATTTCTTGGGACACTGATGAAGAACGACTAAAGAATATTTTGGGAAATACGGAGAGGTGATAGAGGCCGTGATCATGAGAGATCGTACGACAGGTCGTGCTCGTGGTTTTGGTTTTGTAGTGTTTGCTGATCCTGCTGTTGCAGAAAGAGTCATTATGGATAAGCACATAATTGATGGCCGCACAGTGAGTTCATTGCAGATGTGTGTGTGTGTGTGTGCAGCGATAGTATTCACTAGAAATTTTGTTACAAATAACAACATAATGTTGGTACTTTATTTAGGTTTAATCTGTTGATGATAGAAATTTTATTTATTTCTCGCTTTACTGAGCTAAAGACTTGCACTTTGATGGCTTATTTGCATTATGTATTATCTACATTGGATGAGAATTGACTTCTGTTTATAAAAAGAAAATGACGTGACATGCAAGTATTGATCTATACGCTGGCTTCTCAATTTTCAGGTTGAAGCAAAGAAAGCTGTTCCCAGGGATGATCAGCAGATGATAAATAGAACTTCTGGTAGTGTCCATGGCTCTCCTGGTCCTGGGCGCACAAAAAAGATTTTTGTTGGGGGTCTGCCTTCGAGCATCACTGAAAGTGAATTTAAGAAGTATTTTGATCAGTTTGGTACAATCACTGATGTTGTAGTAATGTATGATCACAATACCCAGAGGCCAAGAGGCTTTGGCTTCATCACTTACGATTCAGAAGATGCTGTGGACAGAGTTCTTTATAAAACATTCCATGAACTCAATGGAAAAATGGTTGAGGTCAAGAGGGCAGTTCCTAAAGAGCTTTCCCCTGGATCCAGCCGTAGCCCATTGTTAGGAACTAATTTTGGTTTTAATAGGGCCAGTGGTTACCTAAATAGTTACGCACAGAGTTATAACATGAGTCCAGTTGGAGGCTATGGGATGAGGATGGATAGTAGGTTTAATCCTCTTACAAGTGGTAGGAGTGGAATTACGCCCTTTGGCACCAGCAGTTATGGAATGGGACTGAACCTAGATGCAGGGCTGACTGCAGGATATGGTGGGACTTCGAATTATGGAAGCAATCTCGGATATGGTCGTGTGATTAGTCCTTTTTACAGTGGCAGCTCAAGCAGATATACCACTCCTATAGGCTATAATGCTGGTGGTGGGAGAAGCGATTCTCTAATGAATTCACCTTCTCGAAATGTCTGGGGAAATGGTGGCTTAAGTAATGCCAATAACCAAGTCAGTGCTGGTGCTAGCTTGGGATCTGGAAGTGGTGGTTTTGGCATTTCAATTAAAAATAATGGTGCAAATTGGGGTCAATCATTTCCAACGCAGGGTGGAGTGGCTGCTTCTGGGTATACCACTGGGATTAATGTTTATGAAGGTGGAGACAACAGTTTTGGGTTAGGAGGAACAGGGTATGGAAGAAATAGTAGTATAGGTGTAAATTCATCTTCTACGTTTTCTTCATCAGCTGGTGGTTATGAGGGATCCTATGGGGATTTATACCACAATAGTTCAGTTTATAGTGACTCAGCTTGGCGGTCTTCTGCTTCTGATCCAGATAGTTCTGGTTCTTTTGGTTATGGACTTGTTGGTATAGCCTCAGAGGACCCAGTAAAGACTTCAGAGGGTTATATTGGAAGCTACAATGTTTCGAGCAGGCAACCTAATAGAGGTAAGACTTTTGGCTACATCAAGTGATCCTGTCTCAGAGAAATCTTGGTTATAGTTTATTGATATAATTTTTGTTTGTATCTAGATGTGACATTAAGGACATGATTTGGAAGCGACACGCCACCCCAAACACATACTAAGTGTTTGTATATCAGAAAATGAATTGTTTGAAAAGAAGTTACAAAGAGAATGTTTATTTACTGATTGGCAGTTACAATAGTCTTTCAAATTTGGATCACTGATTTTAATAGATTGTTAAGGACGCAAGAGCAGCTTCACTAATGTTTGTCCTTCGTCAATATCAATATAAAGCATAAAATCTAGGATAAGCTGCACTATTTACATGCTACGAGCAGTGACAACTCCCCTCAAGTTCATTGTAACTATTTTATTCTTCCACTATCTCTCCACACATTTTGTGGGACTCCATGCAGCTTTATTTTTTGTTTGTTTAATATGTTTTCACATATTTCAAGAAGGTGTCTTTAGTAGAAAGATAAGCATCACTCCCATGCATCTTGTGAGGGAAAATATGTCTAGGTATACCCATTACTCTAGGCTTCTCATCTTTATTTCCCCCATGGATGTCAATCCCACAAACGGCAAGAATTTTTAAATAATGCGCTTATTTTCTTTGATTGTTTGAGGTGGATTATTACATAGGTTTTTAAAGAGTTTACTGCACATTGTGCGGAGAAGGAAGGTGGTGCTAGTTTTAATAGAAATATTAATAGAAATACAGCTAGCATCTTCCTCTACACATGCCTAGTGTTGCTGATTGTCTTCATCTTAAAGTATGATGACATTGGATGCTTCCTGCAAAAAAAAAAAAAAAAATCCATAAGAAATCGACATTAAGAGTTCACGTGAAAGATGTTTAAGATGAACTTAAAGATCATCTACTCTCATGTCAGAAGCCTATAACTGATTTTGTGTGAATGAAGCATTGAGTTAATATCAAATTTGATCATTCAAGTCATTTATGTGGTCATCCAGTGAAGAAAGACTATTTGCATAGCTTTATCTATCACATCATTATGAAATGGTTGAAATTTTGGCATTTGCTTTCCTAATATGTGTCAAATGTTTTGAGACGTTCTTTCGAATTAGTCTTATGAGTTGTATTCATTTTCTCTTCATGTCTTCCTACTTCCTCCAGGAATTGCTGCCTAGAGAAGATATATTAATTCAGTTTATCATGGAAACAGTAGATCAAGTGATACTGATCAGGAAAAAAGAGGTTTTGTGAATTCTTACATTTTCAGCTTATATGGATATCATCATAAATATAGCTAACGGTGTTCTTTCATTCGAAGTATACATGTTCAAAGAAAGCAGTTTACAAGGGATTTTATGTAATGTTTGGGATTTTTTCGGTTCTCTTATTGATTTTTCAAGACTTAGGTTTCCTTTCTTGGAATTTGATTGAGGTGTAAAATCAGATTGCGGGACATACTCATGGCGATTGGTTCGAATAGTGTAGTAGCGCATCTCCTGCGAGGCATATCAGCATTAGTATGTTTAGTGATAGAGTAATATTGTTAAACTTTCTTCTTTTTGCCAACTGTTATGGCTGGCAAAGGTGTTCTTTTCACCACGTTCTTCTGAGATATGTTTTTTTTCACCAAATTGTAAGTGAGGTTCAGTTTGATTTATCAAGTGTGAAACATGAGGGATTTGCAGTGTAAGTCCCCCCCAAATAATTAAGTTTGTAAACAGTTCTTATAATTCTTGTTTAGACAGATTGTCATACAAGCTTCACAGTTTCTTTAGTCATTGTCTGTCTGCTTCTGATTGATGAATCTGTAATTAGTCAGTATCTTCGTCTCCTGTCTGGCCTTTTTAATTGCTTGGCGCAGATAATACGCATGTAATTGGAATATGGACAAAAGTTGATTGATTCAAATAAGTGGGTATGTTCCAAAATTGAAATATTTTAGAGCCTATGCTTAGTCAGCACAGACTTTTATGTTATTGAGCTCACTGTTGAATCTTTAGTGCAACTAATATGCGTACAGCATATTATTGGAATATGGACAAAAGTTGATTGGTTCAAATAAGTGGGTGTCTTTCAAAATTGAAATGTTTTAGAGAGCCTGTGCTCTGGCTGTAGAGACTTTTATGGGAAACCATCCTTCTAATAACAAATTATATTTTGATGTTACTCCTAATTTCTGTGTGGTTGCATGTAGGTGAACTAGGATTTGCTTAACCTTCAATTTTGCACGGGGTCTAATTCAATTAATATTATATACTTGAGACGTAAGAATGAAATGAAAGAATCGAACGTGTAGCAATGCAACAAAAGAAAATGATTCAAACATAAAAAGTACTCATCTAGTACTAAACACCCATTTTGTAGTGTAAAAGTAATTCAAATATAGTCACTGGCCGTTTGGCCGAGTGGCGTGGGTGTGTGTGTTGTGTGCGTGTGTTGCGGGTTCGATCCCGCCCTGATGTAACCCAAAAAAAAGTAATTCAAATATAAAAAGTACTCTTCAACTTATTTGTAATGTTTTTTATGCTATAAAATGAGTCTTGTATTTAGAATTAGAGGGAGTATTATGATTTTCCTTATCATTCATAATATGATTAGGTCATATTATAAAAGTAAGTGTGATTTTGCTCCAATTAAGAAGCAGCTTTCTCAACATAACTAATAATTGAGCACACTGCATAACTGAAGATGTGGTGTTTATACATGAATTCACAAAAAGCCTTCATGTAAGTGGTCCCATTTGAAGTCTCTATGAAAATAAATATTGCTCTCTGGTTTCTGCTTGACTAAAAAAGTGTTTAGATGAAAACCAAATTATGATTTCAAAAGTGTTTTTGTGGTTTACAAAATAAATATGCAGAAGAGTTTGTTTCGTTTTGCAAAAAAGTGAGAAGCACTTTTGAGAGTTATCAAACACTCTCTAAATTGAAAATATTTCCATTCTCAGGGCTTCTTTACAGTTTGTTTTACTATTTTTGTTGATTTAAAGGGATTTATCAAAAGAGGCTTTCTTAACAAGTTTTAAAATCAAAAGTAACGTTTGGTAATCAACTCAAAGAAAAAGGCAGCTTTTTGGGTGAGAAAACCACCCACACATTATTACATTATTACATTCATAAAATAGTCCAATAAAATAATCGTATGTTCAAAATTACTTTCTTTTGGAATCAGTATTTTCGACGCTGTTTATGGAAGGAAAGCAGAAACTTCAAACTCTGTTGATATGCGGTCAAATTACCAACATGTCCATCCTTTTTTCCCCCCTCTTAGCAACTATCATATAAATAAATCCTCTATTTATTCTCAGCCTCTTTTCGTTTTCAAAAGCTGTCAAGATATTAAAGAGAATCAAACTTCTTTCATACATGGCAACAAAACAGTTATCATTTTTACCATTGCCGAAGTTAGTCCTCAAGTTAAGTCTGTCCATAAAATTAACCCTATTAGGGTACAGGTGTTATTAACACCGCTAGGTTAATAATAATGTGGCAAAATCAAGATATAGAAACATACATTTTATCTAAAATATCATCATTCAATAAACACATTTTCTATTATTTTTCTTGAAAAGTACAGAAAATTTTCGTTTACAAATGGAGATATTTGGAAAACTTAAATCCTTGCGTTGCGAGGTATATTGGTCATGCTCAACCACCACAAATTTCAAAACATAGCCCCCACACTTTACACTCATTTTTACTACAACTGACCATGACAAAATATCACAATTTTCCATCGCATCATTGTCACGTTCAACCCACTGTTCAATCATCTAGAAAGTATTCAATGAAACCAATCTAATCAGAGGTAATTCCAGCTTCAACAGAAAGTAAACCCACCTAAGTTCTTACAGAATCATTGACATGGTTCATAGGAAGTGAACACCGTAAAAAAAGGAGAAAAGAGAGAGAGAGAGAGAGAGAGGAAGAAGTAGCAGAGAAAAGGACAGAAAAAGAGGTCATGTCTTATTTACATGACGCCGAAGAAAATCATAAAACCTTAATTTATCACCGAGACGTGGGAGAAGTGCTCTTACTATGCTGTTTCAGAGACTCGAAGAAAGAGGAAAATGCTCCTTTCATTTCATCAGGAAGGGGAAGTTGGAGGGGAAGTGCCAAGGGAGAAGGACGACGTATAGGGTAGTGCACACTTGTTTTACTGGAGATGGGATGCGCAAGGGCTGGTTGTCGCTTGTTTAGCGCTTCAACAATGAAAGAAAATGCTCCAAAAGTGAGGCAGCTTTGCAGAAGTTCTTGCGGTGCACCTGGGATCCCAGAGAATAAATCATGATCGCAAAATAACTGGGAAAAATGCAACTTTCATCTGTATATAACTGTGCGTTATATCGATTTTCAGGGCAATCAGCGATTAAAAGCTGGTCATAGTCGACGAAGTTTTTCTATTTTGGGTCATTCGATGGGGTATCCCCACTTCCCATCAGAGACCCAAAAATTGGGAGATTGCCTCAATACTTTGCCAATAAGGTGTAATTTAACTAACACACACACACACACACACACACACACAAAGACACAGATGAAGAGTTAATTGCATGTGTGCACATGAGGATGAGGAGGGCTATTTAAAGCATCATTCAGAAAAAGGACAAAGAAAAACTTGATACCTGGAAAACTTAGAGCAAGACCAGTACAACATCCAGCTACCCCAGCATTAATGACTGGTGATGAAAAATTATTCAAATATCACAAAAATATTATTATAAACACAAGTAACAAACTAACAATTCTATGGTAAACAAGTTTATACCATCATCCTTTCCTCTGAGTCTTTTCAAGATGCAGATAACAAAACTGTGAACTCCGGAAAAAACTGCAAATGACTAATACATAGAGATAAAAGATTATGAGCTGGTTAAAATATGTGTGTGTGTGTGTGTGTGTCTCCAAATGTGAACTGACTAGACAAAGCTAACAGCAGGAAGGAAGGCCAAAAAAAAGGGGGGGGGGGAAGGGCTAAGGTCTCCAATGAACCTTGGCATAAGATCCTGCTTCTACAAAGGATCCTTTAAATCCTTTCTTCTTGAACAATCCAGCACCTGAGACATTACCAACAAAGACATCCTTGAGCAAGATCGTAGGAACTGAATGTATTGCTATACTCAAAAGTGAGATTTCTTCAAAATGGTCCTATATTCATCATCTCAGAGATTATTGAATTCTCAAGTCACCAGTCAGGAATTGATTGTGTATATTTAAAACTAAAATACTTGTCGAAAATCATCACACGCCTAACAAATTATGTGCCAACGTCCATCTGCATAAAAATTGCAGAACTGCTAACACTGAGTAAGCCTTTTACTAAGCGAGTGTATCCAGCCTTGACTATCAAATCACTGGGCGAAAATGGAATTACCATAACAAGTCATAAGAGCTTGCCCCTGAAAATTGAATGTGTTTTTTTGTTCCCAAGTATATTTTACAAAAGGATTACAAGATGTTCAGCCTAAACTATATATCATTCCTCAGAGAAAGTCTTTCACTAATCCAAAAAAAGATTGCTCACTTATTGAGACATTACTTTAAGTTCATTCACATCGTGACAAGACAATAAGGTAAAGACAATTTCCACAACCGAAAAGGCTACCTTTAACGACAAAAGTTATAGTTCATACGCTGTTCAATGCACAATGTTCTCTCTTAGGTTCATCTAATCATGAAAACATCTAATACTACCCAATTAAAGCAGAATCCTCAAAATCAAGCTATTTAAGTAATGTATGTAGGAGTAAGACGGTAAGTCGCAAGGAGAAGAGATAGAGAGAGAGAGAGAGAGATAACCATAGCCAAAGATGGAGCCCATCAAGGCACCGGAGGCAGAGTCGCCAGCGAACCGTAGAAGGCAGATAGAAGGAGAAGCAGGGAGTGCAGGAACTTGAGCTGTATGAATAACGCTTGCTTTAGTTGTACCCTCTTCGTCGGAACCGGTCCTCGAAGAATCCGCCGGCGCCATCGTTGCCCCCCTCTTCGGTACCGAATCGAAAATGGCGAGGCGGAAGCTGGAGGCACCGTCACTTTTGAGATCGAGGACTGAGCGCATTATATACTGACTTCGAAGATTTTTCCCGTTCCACCTTTAAAAAAAATAAAATAATTAAAGTTATCTAATTATGATTTAATAAATTAAAATTTTATATTTAAAATTAAAATAAACCTTTTATCACGTTTCTCTGTATTTTTATCTAATTTTATATTGAGAACCTGAGATAGTAGTAGTAATTACTAATTTCTTTTTTTGTGACAAATTACTAATTTCTTTTAAGTTCTGTACATTTGATTTCGAAGAATATCTCAGGCTTTAAATTGATAAAATATAGTAGTATATCACAGCATGCATTTGAATGATGTAACTTGAAATGATTGACATAAGAATTTACTTGAACAAAATATATTTACAATTTCATTTGTTTATTTATTCCTATTTCACAGTATTTTGATATTTTTTTTTTTGATCAGAACAGTATTTTGATATTTATTCTTTGTTTTTAAAATTACTCAAAACCTAATGTCACGATCCACCATATTTTTATCATCGGAGGGATCAATTGTTTCCTGAGACTAAAATTTTTCTACTTTGGCTTGGTTCCATGCGTGAGTCCATCATATAAAGGATGACAAAAACATTAGGAAATAAAAGAATTATAAATAATAATTTCATATGCAAGTTAAAATTTACATTTAAAATTTAAATACATTAAATAATTGAGAGTTAAATTTGCAATTCTTTAAATTGATATTTGCAACTCATTTTTAATAAGAAATTGTCTAGAACCTAACTACTATTAATTTGCTCTTTTAAGACTTAATTGTCTTTCTCTTTTAAACGTATGTTTAGAGGTTCAGCCAAAAAAAACCTTATGTTTAGAGGTAACTAGGAAACTACATTAATATATAAATTTTTTAAGGAATGACAGACCAGTAGGCTGGATAAAAAAGTATAGACACAATTTCATCCAACAACAGCTTGAAGTATTTTTCTTAGCATGCAATATGTTAATTTTTTTTTAAATTTATTTTAAAGTATTTTTAAGATGCACCCTCAAATAATTTATTTTTTTAAAGAGCAATTTTACCCTTATCGTATTTATTCAGGAGTTACTTTAACATTGCCATTAATTCCTCTGCGTTAAGCACAGTAAATTATTTTTTAAGTTGCTGGACTTAGAAAAATAGTTCATGTTGCCAGATGAATCACAATATAGTTTAAAATGACAGACATATCTGAAAAAACATTTTATGATAATGAATAAGTCACAAAATATTTTTAAAATACTAAACACACATATGAATCAATTGTAACTCTTCATTTTAAGATAAATAAACAGTCTTTGTTCTTCAAATAAAGTCAATTTTTAAAAATTATTTAAATATGTTTTAGAGTTACCAATATACAATATTATAAGTATTTTTCAGATAATTTTTGTCCTTGTTTTTTCTCACTAAAAATTTATTTAATTTTGAACATTAATAAATGATACCCTTTTTACGTATAAAAAATATCGTCATCCGCTGTGCCTCTTTAGTCCTCCAAATATTCTTGCACCAGAGGATTTGCAGTCTCTCTCTATTTATATGTTGTCTCCTTCTCATGTTAGCTGCCATTTCTCTGTCTGTTTTTTATTTTTCTTTTGATTTAATTAAGGGGTGGTGGTATCACCAACGAAGCGATAAAAAGCAAGGGGCAGGCTTTCGATAGAGGATGAGCACATCCTCTGTTTTTCTTCTCAGTTTCCCTCACATTTAAAAATTTTTCACAGATTTTTCTCATCCTGAAATGGTAAATTAATATCTGGGCTTGCTTCTTTTGTCATCGATCTCTTAACCTTTTGAGTTTCGTATTTGATCCATAAAAATTCATTTTTTAATCTGATTCCAGATAATCTGGTTCTTCTTTTGATTGATGCACGAAAGATCTGAAGCTCTCAGATCGACTTTGACAAAACCCACTTCGTTTCTGATCGAAGCTCCTACTGGGTTCTGTCTGAATTTAAAGTTAAGGTGTATCTTCTCAGGTTTTCTTCATCTGCATTTTTGATCGCTTTGTGTTGCTCAAGCAGGTGAATATTGAATTGTTTTGGCTAGACTCGACTTAATTATCTATCATCTGTAAAACTATTTAATTAAATTGTCTTCGTGTCTGGATTTTTTTGGCCATCATTGAGTTATTTAGACATCCTTATTACATATTGTTTACTTCTAGGTGAACCATGAGAATTTTGACCCGAAGTCCTTGCTCGTTTGAATTTGTACAAACATATAGAAATCACTATAATTAAATGATCATGCTTGGCAGGAGAACAGATGGAATCAGATCTTGGCAAGCTTTTCATTGGAGGAATTTCTTGGGACACTGATGAAGAACGACTTAAAGAATATTTTGGGAAATACGGAGAGGTGATAGAGGCCGTGATCATGAGAGATCGTACGACAGGTCGTGCTCGTGGTTTTGGTTTTGTAGTGTTTGCTGATCCTGCTATTGCAGAAAGAGTCATTATGGAAAAGCACATAATTGATGGCCGCACAGTGAGTCAGTTCATTGTGGATATGTGTGCGCGTGTGCGTGCGTGTGCTGTGATAGTATTCACGAGAGTTTTTCTTGCAAATGACAACATAATCTTTGTACTTAAGTTTTAATCTGTTGATGATAAAAACTGTACATATTTCTGGCTTTACCGAGCTAAAGACTTGCACTTTGATCGCTTCTTTGAAATATTATTATGTACATTGGATGAGAATTGACTTTTGTTCATAAAATGAAAATGAACGTGACCTGCAACTATTGATCTATATGCTAACTTCTTATTTTTCAGGTTGAAGCAAAGAAAGCTGTTCCCAGGGATGATCAGCAGATGATAAATAGAACTTCTGGTAGTGTCCATGGCTCTCCTGGTCCCGGGCGCACAAAAAAGATTTTTGTTGGGGGTCTGCCTTCGAGCATCACTGAAAGTGAATTTAAGAAGTATTTTGATCAGTTTGGTACAATCAATGATGTTGTAGTAATGTATGATCACAATACTCAGAGGCCAAGAGGCTTTGGCTTCATCACTTATGATTCAGAAGATGCTGTGGACAGAGTTCTTCATAAAACATTCCATGAACTCAATGGAAAAATGGTTGAGGTCAAGAGGGCTGTTCCGAAAGAGCTTTCCCCTGGATCCATCCGAAGCCCATTGTTAGGAACTAATTTTGGCTTCAATAGGTCCAGTAGCTACCTAAACAGTTACGCACAGAGCTATAACATGAGTCCAGTTGGAGGCTATGGGATGAGGATGGATGGTAGGTTCAGTCCTCTGACAAATAGTAGGAGTGGAATTTCTCCCTTTGGCAGCAGCAGTTACGGGATGGGACTGAATCTAGATGCAGGGCTGAGTGCAGGATATGGTGGGACCTCAAATTATGGAAGCAATCTCGGATATGGTCGGGTGATTAGTCCTTTTTACAGTGGCAGCTCAAGCAGATATACCACTCCTATAGGCTATAATGCTGGTAGTGGGAGAAGCGATTCTCTAATGAATTCACCTTCTCGAAATGTCTGGGGAAATGGTGGCCTAAGTAATGCCAATAACCAAGTCAATGCTGGTGCTAGCTTGGGATCTGGAAGTGGTGGTTTTGGCGTTCCAATTAAAAATAGTGGAACAAATTGGGGTCAATCCTTTCCAGTGCAGGGTGGAGTGCCTGCTTCGGGATATACCTCTGGGATTAATGTTTATGAAGGTGGAGACAACAGTTTTGGGGTAGGTGGTACTGGTTATGGAAGAAATGGGAGTGTAGGTGTAAATTCATCTTCTACATTTTCTGCTTCAGCCGGTGGTTATGAAGGATCCTATGGAGATTTATACCATAACGGTTCAGTTTACAATGACTCAACTTGGCGGTCTGCTGTTTCTGACCTTGATGGTTCTGGTTCATTTGATTATGGACTTGGTGGCATAGCCTCTGAGGATCCAGCAAAGACTTCAGAGGGTTATATTGGAAACTACAGTGTTTCAAGCAGACAACCTAACAGAGGTAAGACTTTTGGCTACATCAAGTGACCTTATAAAGAAATGCAGATTATAGTTTATTATTATAATTTTTGTCAGTGTATATGTATGTGAAATTAAGTCACTGTATATCAGAAAATGAGTTGTTTAAAAGGTAAACGGAAAATATGCTATTTAAATTTGGATCAGTGAATAAATTGACACGAGCAACTTTCGCTAATTTTTTATTTCAATCAATATCCAATATAATATCTATAGTTAGCCGCAATATTTACAAGTTATGAATAGTGCGACTTCTCTTGAGCTTCATTCTAGTGGACTCTATGCATCTTTATTTTATTTCTGCAATACTTTCTTCACGTGTTTCAAGAAGGTCTAACTAATAGCAAGATGAGTATCTCTCCTGTGAGGGAAAAGATATCTAGTTATACACTACTCTATGTTCCACGTCTATATTTCCCCCATGGATTTCAATGATGACAAAATGCTGACAAACCACAAGAACTCAATAACCATGCACTTATTTTCATTGATTGTTTGAAACAGATTATCGTATAGGTTCTTTTAAGAGTTTACTACAATTTAAATAGAAGGATAGCCTTCATGTTTCTGTCCATTTGTCTAGTGTTGCTGATTGTCTTCATTTTAAAGTATGATGAAATTGGAGATTTCTTGATAAAAAATAAAAACAAATTCACATTAAGAATTAGGCTGAAAGATGTTTAAGATGAACTTAAATGAGACCAACTAATCTCATGTCAGAAGTGTATAGCTGATTTTGTGTGAACGAAGCATCGATATTTTGATATCAAATTTGATCATTCAATTCATTTATGTGGCCATCAAATGAAGAGTGGCCATTTGCATAACTTTGCATATCATACCACTATGAAATGGTAGCCATTTTGGGATTTGCAATCCTAAAATAAGTCAAATGTTTCGAGATGTTCTTCTGAATGAATCTTATGAGATTTATTCATTTTCTTTTCTTGTCTTCCTACTTTATCCAGGAATTGCTGCCTAGAGGAGATATGTTAATTCGATTCATCATGGAAACAGTAGATCAAGGGAAACTGGTCAGGAAAAAGAGGTTTTGTGAATTCTTACATCTCAGTCGCTTAAGATATTTCAGCTTATATGGATATCATCACATATATAGCTAACGGTGTTCTTTCATTTGAAGTATACATGTTCAGAGAGAAAGCGGTTTAAAAGGGATTTTATGTAAGGTTTGGGAATTTTTTTGAGGTTCTCTTGTCATTTTTTCAAGACTTAGGCTTCCTTCCTGGGAATTTGATTGAGGTGTAAAATCAGATTGCGGGATATACTCTTGAAGATTGCTTCCAATAGTGTAGTAATGCATCTCCAGCGAGGCATATCAGCATTAGTATGTTTAGTGATAGAGCAATTGTTGTTAAACTTTCTTTTTCCTTTTCTTTTACCACTGTAATGGCTGCCAATGGTGTTGTTCTTGTTACCACGTTCTTCTGAGATATGTTTTTTTTCATCAAATTGTAAGTGAAGTTCAGTTTGATTCATCAAGTGTGAAACATGAGAGGGATTTGCAGTGTGAGATCCCCATCAAATAATTAAGCTTGTAAACAGTTTTATAATTCTTGTTTAGACGGATTCTCATACAAGTTTTACAACTTTTTATATTCATTGTTTGGCTGCCTCTGATTGCTGAATCTGTAATTTGTCATTCTCTTCCACTCCTGTTTGGCCTTTTCAACTGCTTAGTGCAGTTAATACGCATATGATTGGAAATTGGAATATGGACAAAAGTTGATTGGTCCAAATAAGTGGGTTTGTTTCAAAATTGAAATATTTTAGAGCCTATGCTCAGTCAGCATAGACTTTTATGTTATTTAGCTTACTGTTTAGTGCAAATAATATGCATATTATCGGAATATGGACAAAAGTTGAATGGTTCAAACAAGTGGGTATGTTTCAAAACTGGAAGTTTGCAAGAGTTTATGCATTGGCAGTTGAGACTTTTGTGTTATTTAGCTTTCTGTTTGTTCCTTTTTGGGACACTATCCTATATAAGTAATAACAAATTAGATTATGATCTTACATTGATTTTTTTTTTTAAGCTTCTAATGGAAATATAGAATTGTATACCTTTCACTATCTCTAAATTTTAGAGGATTCTTTTTTATTTTTGTTAAGAAAAATCTGGTCGAAAGTCACATTAGGCTTGACTTATTCAAATTGCATTAAGTAGACTGCATAAGTTGAACTCTGGCATTTATATTATTGAATAATCCGGATTCAAGCCATCCAGAAAAAGTTTATCAGCATAATTTGTAATTAAACAAACCGCATAGCACTTAAAAAAAAAAAAACTGGTTTTCCGCCTGATTAATTTGAAAGTATGTTTATTCTGATTGCATTTTTATTGTTTGTTTTCTTATCTTTGTTCATTTGAAGGGATTTATCAAAAGATGTTTTTAGAAGTTGCTTAACAAGTTTCAAAATAAAAAGTAATGTCTGGTAATCAACTTGAAGAAGAAAAAAAGCATCTTTTGAGGTGAGAAAAGGGGTCATGAACCTACGATAATGCAGTGCTTTTACATCTTGTCATCTTGTCTAATGCAAAAGATTAAAACGACAACGTCTCGAATTTGCTAACCAGACGGCAATGATTAGTTCATTAAACAAACAATCTATTTGTTTCTTAAGAGTTAAGAATATTGTTTGCTTAAGATCGATCAAATTTGTGTGTATCACAGCAAATTCAATTGTGAACGTGCAACCAGCACTTGAAAAAATATTTCAGTGTATCCAGTACCCTAAAGTATTTTGTAGAGCATTTAACATTATGAAGTAATTTTTAAGATGCGTTTCATACCATGAAATATTTTTTAGATATGTCCAGCAGGTTGCTGGACGTATCTAAAAAATACTTCGGAGTGTTAAATACACCATAAAATATTTTATGTACTAGATGCACCTAAAAAAATTTTGCATGTTGGATGCATTTTAATCCTAAATTATTTGACTTGAAATGATTGGCGTAATAGATTACTTTGAACAAGAGACTTCTACAATTTCATTAGATTATTTTTTCTATCGACATAATTATCTGGTTATCACCATCAACTTACCACCCTAGAGTCTAGCGCGCCTTTTTTTTTTGTCTGTTTTTTTTTTTTTTTGCCAAACCACCTGTGGAGCTTACTTGTATGTTGTTATGCACTTGTGAATAAAATTATTGTTTTTTTTTAAATCCCCTTTCAAATTGATTATCACATTTGGCCAAAAAAAAATTGATTGTCACATTTAAACATTAAAATAAGATTAAGGGGCGAGTATGATAAATTTTAAAAAATGAATTTTAGTTGCTTGTAACAAAAATACTGAAATGTCAATATAAAACATAAAAAATAAAAACTCTAACAAGTTATATTGTGAACATTGACCCAATGAGTGAAAATTTTTTAAAGGAGATGAAAAAAAATACGGGGGAGACAATCAACTCTAAAATATTATACCTTTTTTGCCTTTAATTGCTCTGCTCCTCCAGTGTATCAAACAGAACAATGTATAATTAATACGAAGTATAAGAGAATACGAAGAATGTACCAAGTTATTAGAAAACCAAAAAGGAAAACAATGAATCAATGAGAATACACAAATGGCTGCTGTAAGGGATGCTTTTGATCCAAGGAGGATCAGAAGCCAGAAGCAGATTAACAGGCATCACATCAACCAGCTAGTAATTCACAAGCAATAGATGATAACTAGTAATGCTCTTGATAGATTGCTCCAAATTCTGCTCTCCATGCTTGATCATCATCATCATCATCATACGCATTGTTACGTGCAACATCATATGAGTCCTCTCTATATAGTGGTTTCAGTGCAGCCTCTGGTAATTTGCTCTCTGCTAGGTAATGCTTCATGGTTGTCATCTCCATCTTCTGTTTCTTTTGGAGCTTCTCTATTTTCTTTTTCAACTTCTCGTTCTCTTCTTGTACATTTGCAAAATTCTCCTGTATAAAACAGAGATATATGAGATTCATATGAGATAAATCAGAATGTTTTGACGGCGTGGATTTTGAATCTTCTAGCACACATCAACAAAGGTATAATTAAAGCTCTACGAACGAAAACTGAGAGAAGAAAACGGAAGGAGATGATTGAATGACAGCTCTCCTTTCCGTGATTTCAATAATTGTCTTCCCCAAATTAGAATTACTTTAAATAATAATGAAAGGGATTTTTGAAGTTTAGCTGAAAATCTTTCATTATCCTTCCATCTTTTATTCATAATTCCCGAAGATTTTGAGCCAAAAGTTTTCAACAAAGGAGGACTCCATTTCAACGCACTGAAGCAATGGCTAACAACCCTATAGGATGGAATTTTACCTGGGTGACGGATACTGCATGCTCGGCTTCTCTAAGTCGAACGAGTAGTTCTCCAGCTGCATGCACAGCTTCTGCAGTGTCTCTAAGTTGAATCTTGAGGCTTCTGTTCTCCTTTTTCAAAAATTCTCTCTCCCTTTCTCTCTCTACCCTCATTGTAGAAAGCTCAGCTGCAAGAGATTTGGCAAATTTAGCATGGCTCTTTTTGCCTGTCTTTGCTGCCGCATGCTTCATTTTTGCTATTCCTTGCATAATAGCAGTGTGCTTTGCAGACACGTCATCATATCTTTCTTGTAGTTCAGCATAGTGTTCAATCATTCTCGAATGCCCTTCAACCGCTCTTTTCAATGCATCTTCCAACTCTTCCTTGCACTTCTTCTCTAACATCAATTCCATCTCCACCTTCTCTAAATGTTGACGGTTTGACTCAAGATCAACTCTCAGTTCATCAGTGAGACAAATCCATTCACTTTCCATTTCTGTCCATCTTTGTCTTTCTTTCTCTGGCTCTTCCCCACCATTAGCCTGAAAAAATCCACCACTTTTTTGCAGCTGTATGGATCTGGATATCAATGAAGATCTTAATTTATCTGTAGATTTTTTAATTGGTGCATCACCACCACACAAGTGCAACTTATTTCTTAGATTCTGAATTTCCTTCAGAAGTTCTTCCTTCTCACTATCGTCAAAACAGTTGTCTCTTCGAGGAAAATCTTTTTGTACTTCTTTAATTTCTGATTTTCCCTCTGAAATTTGTCGTAGAAGATTTTCTGAGATAGAGCCGCTCAGAAGCTGCAAATGACACCAAGAAACTGATAAGAAACCATAAAGATTGATCAACTCAATCATCAAAAGTTTACTTTTTTTAAGATTCCTTTTTTTTTTTTTTAAACTTCTAATAAGAACGCAGAGTAAGCGTATTATTAATCCTTTATCTTATGAAAGTTGTATCAGAGTCAAAGAATTGTCAAATAGATGAAATGCATAGAGTAAATAAATTACTGAAGCAGCTGACCTTTTCTTGATCTTTTAATGAGTTGTACTCTTCATCTTTGATCTTCCTGTCGGTGGCTTCATCATACACAATGATGGAGTTTATTTCCTTTTCACCTTTGTATTTCTCGACCTAGAGAAGTCAAATTGTCAATTACGGAAAAAATTCACACCGTATGCCCAATTCATGAGACACAAGATTCTTACCAACTGACTTAGCTGTTCAATTCTATCTCTTTGTTCCTTGCAAATGATTTCAAGCTCCTGCTCTCTCTTCATGGCTCTTGCCATTTCATTTTCTAAATGCTAGAAAAAGGAGAACAGAAATAAACAATTAGCAATAATCACTAAATATTATTAATGGAAACTTAAAGTCACAATGCAGAAATGCAGACTTTTGGAACCCTATCTTCCAAGCTTTCTTTTTTGCCACAAGATCCACAGAGGAAAATAGCAGGTACTACATCACTTGAAGGTTTCTCCTGTGTTTGCGTAGAAGAATCAACCTCTTCGATTTCTGAGCAGGGTTTCAAGGTTAAGTGCTCAAAGGAGAAGGAAGTTGAAGATTTGTTCAATGCAGAGTTCTGCTGATGATAGTCAATTATCTGTAAGCCTCTCTGAAGACTGGCTGCCAAGGACTCAGTGGGGCCCGGCAAAACCTTACCCGATTGCCTTAACCTGTCCTTACTATAGTTCAAACTCCCTGCTGCGTTATTCCAACCTCCAAGATAACTTGACGAAACAGCCATGCTTTTCCTTTGTGTATTTCTTAGTTTTGGAGACTCAGACAACGGAGGTTCCAAGGTCGGAGAGCCAACTGAAATGCTGTTTCTAGATGAAGATTTAATCGCCCTTAAACTGCACGATGGAGCCATTTCATCCTCATGACAAAGCTTGCTCACAGTTTTTTCTGAATTTACTTCCTCTCTTGCAATGTCATCGCCCTCAATCATGTCAGCATCAAAACTTTCATCAACGGAATAAACCTGGGAACCATCTTCATCGACAGGTATGTCTTTTGGATGATCAATTTCACATGAACCGTACAAATCATTAATGTGCTTGCTTAATTGCTTTATCTCAGCTTCATCCACATTTACCTCTTCATCAGTATCATCATCTATGTGAGGTAGGAGTAAAGAGCGGTTTAAGCTGACTCTCAACTTATTCAAGCTTTCCCGAACATTGCATCCTTGGAAGTATCCATTTTTACTCCCAGTTGAATTATGAGCATTAGTCTTTTCTCTAATAAGTTCTTCCTGCGTCCCAAAAGAAAATGGTTATACATTTTGAGAATTACATTAGCTTAATCCTTGAAAAAATATATATAGTAAATTTCCTAGAGATGACATATACCTTTAGCTGCCGGATTTGATCACTCAAACCATTAGCTTCATCCTCTTGTAATTCACTGACAACTGACTTGTTCCTAATGGATCTTATTCGTTGTCCCAATCTAAGAGTACATAGTGTTTCGCCATTACTCCTGCAATCAACAAGAACAATCTTTATCTTCAGAATGGTGGGGCCCACATGTTGTCATTGGTACTTGGCTCTGTACACAGAGAAAAATATGCTCTTTGATTTAAGTACAGTACTTGTTATCAGGGGAGATGGAACATATTACTGAGAGTTTGACATTTCCACCGAGTGATCCTTGTAGCAAGCGTGTTAAACAAGAACTCCTGTTAGTAATTTCTGCGGATTTGACAGACTGAGTTTCTTCAGTCAGAGCATCCACTAGGTCCCTACACCAACGAGATAATTAAAACAGTCATTACTGATATGATGTATTGATGTGTAGAGTCCTGATAAAATTTAATCATCATATTTACATATTCATATAGGCAAGATAAGAGTAGCGATCCACATTCAGCCAACGTAACCGAAAGTCATCTATGCAGACGCTCACAAACATTCCTAAGCCACCTTTACTAGTCAATTCTAAGTGGGTGTAATACATACATAAGGACTATACATCAACTAAATGTAATTATTCACAACACATAATAAATTATAAATACTCCTCCAGTCCTAAATATAAGATCCTTTTGTAGTGGAAATTCCACTACAAAAGGATCTTATATTTAGGACCGGAGAAGTATCATTTTAATTCTATATACATGAAAATGTTCTGCACCGCATCTTACCCAATGTCAAATGAGGACTTCTTCAAATTTTTGCTTGCCCTTAGACATGGTCTATCTCCATCTTCAATTTTATTTTCGTTCAATCCAGCAAGATCAATAAGGGTAATTCTTCTTGTTTTTGAGCTCCTCAAACCCTTTGATGAGATTCCCTGAAGCATTAGTTGACAATTATGACATTTGCTATGAAAATGATAGTAAAATGAGCAATACAAGCCCCCTTTTGTATACTTCTAAAAGATACAGCATACACAAAAGCAGCAATTCTATGTTGTCAGAATATAATCATGTGCTGATACCTCGCACCAAGACTCAATTGTAAAAGTGAAAATGATGTGTGATGTGGAGCTCTCAGAATTTAAGCTTGCTGCTTCAACTTTTCTGCTTGAAAGGCCCTGCAAAATATGTAGAAAACTTTACATTAGTGGACCAGATATGATAAATTACTGCACTCGTCAATGGAACAAAGAACTTTCAATTTTGTCACCACAAAGCAGCAGTAGTTACTCAAATGCTTCCATACCTTTATAAGAATTCGTGCCACATCCTCATAGCCAGTGACATATTCCTCTGTCAAATTCTCAATATACAAGACATTATTGGAATCTTCCTTCAGCTGCGATATTTTGGACCAAGCCCTCATTAAATTGAAAACAAGTGGCACAATATAATCACTTGATGGAAAAACTGTAGCATAAGGGATGGCGCAAACCTAACCTCAAGGTTTTGCTGGACTGGATCAAGCAAATCCCCAATTTTCTCATTCCATATCTGCTTAAAAACAACAAACTAATATGAATTAACGAGGTTTATGGTCATTTGAGCAAGAAAACCCACCCCCTCCCCTCCATAATTGGCCCAAAGTAATTAATAAATAAATAAATATGAATATGAAAACAAATTTACCTCAAGGAAAGAACAACGACATTGATGATTGAACTGTTTCCCTTCGTGTCGCTCCTACGAATGACAAAACAAGCTCATTGTCAAAACTCCAAACCCATGATAGAAAATTTACCCCTAACAATTAAACTCAAATCATACTTTCTCAAGTTCAGAAAATAACATTCTGAAGATCCGAGGAGCCATTCCCTGTTTACTATAACGCGAGGGTTCTTCAACCATGGCACTTAGGGGACCCCACATTGTACAAGTCTTTCCAGTTCCAGACTAGCAAAAAATAAAAGAAAGTATCTCAGATAATCATCGTTGGTGTTAATAACCATTTACTACAAATTCAAATACATTATATAAAGCTTTGGATACCTGTCCATATGACAGGAGCGAAGTGTTGTAACCAGCTAAAGAATTTTTAACTAATGGGACTCCAACTGAGTGAAAAATATCTTCCTGTACAAACCAAAGCTTATCATTATTTTCCACCCTTAGGTGCAGAAAGCAAGAATGGAAGACTATTGAAGCAAAGAAAGTGAACTACTAGCAACAAAATCTAGGTTGTAATAGTCTCTTCTAATGATCCCATCGGGCAATTTTATCATTATATTGATCCCTTCTGGATTGGAAGAGTAAATTCTTCGCATTAAAAAAATGGAAATTCGAAGTAAAAGGAAATAAAATAAAAGTCAAACATGCCCCAGTGAAGCGTTTTAAATAAGAGGTTGATGCTTTTAAAATTCCATTGAGAGAGACGAAAACAGATAAAGAATGAGAGGAGAGCTAAGCTGAGTTAAGCCCATTCAATCCTGCAACGAAAAATGCAAGAAAAAAACACCACAAAGCTACGGAAACTTCAATCCCAGATTACAGCAACAAAGAAAAACAAATTGATTATACCAGAGAGGGAGAGATAAGAGAGGGATAAAATGAAGAAGCCCTTCTCTCTTTGCTAAAACCAATTAAGCATAGAGTGGCCCAAAAAAAAGCTCGCTCCCACCATTTATATGAAGATAAACGACTAAGCATTAAAATGCATATCAAGATTCCAAAGTGAAATTTCTTTACCTGATTGGACTTTGAATCAAAAACCGAATCAAATGTGAATTGTTTGTCGGCAATACATAATGTATCAGGTGAAACCTTCTTAATGATCTCATCTCCTTCTCTTCCTTCGTTATTAGCAGGTCTGATTCGTACTACAACCTGTCACAAAACGCGATTTTCGTCAGCCAAACAGATTATATCTCAATTCAAATTCTTACCTCAACCATTAAAAATTACAGATTCATTGTGCAGCGCCAAGCAGAAAGAAAATATATTATCTACTTGCCTTAACTGGGGAGTCCTGAGAAGCATCCGATTCAACAACTTCGGGCTGGGAAGATGGGGCTTTGGACTGTACTTGCTTCGTTGTGGCAGCGGACGATTGGTCATTGCAAACTTGGATGTTTGGATCAGATGGTGGAGTATTTTCGCTATTTGGTTTGGGGATTTTGGGGTTTGAGATAGACTTCTGTTTGGAAGAGATTGATCTGGGAAGAAAGCTTTTGATGGAAGAGGACGAAATACTACCGAAGAAACCAGTCTCGGCACTTTCCGCCTTTCTGCTTTGCCTCATGTTTTTTGCCCAACAAGCAAACAAGCCAGCCAAGAATCAGAAGTAAGCAACTGTGCAGAGATAGAGAGAGAGGGGAATTTGGATTCAGACGTTGTAGAGGAAAGAGGAAGAAGAAAGGGCATTTCTTAACCCAGCAGCTGATTGAAGAGTGACAGGGGATGAGTGAGAGAGATGACCGTTAGAAAGCTGGCATATTACTAATCTTACTGAAATGACTAAATTGCGCCTAAATCCTAAATCAATGTAATTTTAGGAGCCTGTCAGAAGAACCCAAGAATCACGCTTTTTGCCAGATTGATCCTTCTTGTCTTTGCAAGAAAACGAAATATTGTATATTTGTATCAACTCGATTTAAATAAATGGATGAATAGCTCCTTATCATTTTTTTTTTTGGGAAAAAAAAGATGAATTATTTAGGGCTTAAGAGAAATGTTAACTGTTTTTTTGGCCAAAAGAAAATGTTAACTTTGATGCATAAAAAAATTAGTTGATATAATCTTTAGTTCCTCAAATTTGTCTTTATTTTGATTTTAGTTCTTCAAGTCCCAAATCATATATTTTGGTCTCTCAAAAAATAAAATAGTCTAAATTTTTATTAGATTATAAAGACTAATATTTTAAATAAAAAAAAACTTAAAGGACTAAAACTTATAATTTAAAACTTGATGAACCAAAACAAAAATGAGTGTAAATTTGAAGGACCAAAGTTTTTATTAACCCTAAAAAAATAGTTAACTTTGGATTTGAAACAAAAAAAAAAAACAAATTTTCTGCTCTAATTTTGTCCCAAAAAATTGCTGTTATAAGAAAAAAATAGTTCCGACGGTCGCCTTCCTATGTTTTAATAATTCAATTTTTATGAAAGTGCAACAAAATCATTCTATTCATTATATACATGGAATCGTTTGTGTCTTAAATTTACTTAGAAATTAAAAAATCTCTGTACAAGTGAAAATGTAATTCATTAGACATCATGTCACATATTCTTCAATATACAATTTACAAATAAAATGTAATTAACTATATATACACCTGGTAAAAAAAAAATTAACTATATATACACACACGCAAGTCGATATCAATTTAGTAAATATTTAGTGATAATGAAATAAATCTACTTATCATATTAAGGAGGAGTGGATAAGTCATTAATATTGTCTAAAAATAAAATAATTTTTTATTTGAACTGTATTTAAATAAAAAAATTGAAATTTGTATTATGCTTGAAAAAATTCAACAATAAACCTGTGTTATATTTTACAAAAAAAATAAATACTGGTTAGCATGATAAAAATTACTCCAACCTAAAACAGTATTCGCAGTTATTAAAATATAATGATCATGAAAAATATAAAGCTTATGTGTTGTGTCTTTTTCATATTCTCAAGCAAAAAGGCGAGAATCCCATCAGCATCAGCGGGTGAGCGGGGGACAAAATAGTCCACGCAATAAGCGAGATTCAAATAAAAGTAGCCGTTGGGGTCGGAAAGCTTACCTTGACGCTGGATCACCACTGTCTTTTCATATAGCATTAGGGACCACGATAATCAATATTTAAATCTTAATCTCAATCATAATTATTTAAGATCTACCTAACTAATTTGATGAGTAGATTAAATAAAATAATTAAATTAATTATTTGTTAAAAATTTGTATTAGTTTTCCTAAAATACCTTTTTGAGCTTCAAATATTGATCATTATGGTCCCTAATGATAATATGATATTAGTGTTAGTAGTTATGATTTGAATCTTATATTTAAAATTAAAGTCATCTTCCTACTAACTCTTATACTACCTCCTGTCATTAATATAAGACCATGTTTGGCTTTTATTGTGATTCTAAATATAAGACCATAATCCACTTTGTCTGTCATATTTATATATTTTTTTTTCTAATATAGTCCTTCTAATAATAGTAGTTTTAGCCAATACACTTGATTAGTAAGGATATTTTAGAAAAAAAATACTTATTTATTACAAATAACTAACTTAACTTCTTTCCTTAATCTTCTCAAATTAATTAACTAGTTCTTATAAATAGGACAAGAGGTAGCACTAAAAATCAAACATATTATTTTCATATTAATATTAGTGTTATTACTACGTCCAGTACTCAGTATAAGAGCTACTTAAGAGTTGAGCTTGAATCTAAATATAAAATCATAGTTCACTTTGTCTCTGGTATTTTTTACAAAATATCCTTATTAATTGCAAAGGTTCCTACCGAGGGATAATTTTAATGATCACATGCACATGATTGAAGAAGCTGATTTAGGAAGATCAATACACATTTATGACAAGTAATTAATTTAATTTTTTTAATATTTTAAAATTATTTAGTTTTTATATTAAAAAGAGGATGAGCTGGTAATTTAAACAAGTCCTAGTGATATTGCGCGCAGGGATAAATTTGTGGGCCTGAGCCCATTACACAAAAACAAAGATAGAAACGAATGAAAGAAAGCAGACCAGCCCATCAAAAATGGATTGGCTTTGCTGAGCTGTAAACCAAACGAGGCAGGCAGTGATTTTTCTAGTCCAACCTTTCAATTCATCCTTTTTTCAATATATTTTTAAAATTTTCACAAATTCAAGTTGGTTCTGTATTTTCATTAAAGTTAATAATGAAATTAACTCTAATTTTTTTGAAAATGAGCCATTACCCTTTTTCTACGTAATTGTTCTAGTTGTATAAAAATGATGAGTCATTGTAAAAATAAAATAAGGGCAAGCCCTAAACCAATGAGATTTGGACGCATGCCTTTATGACATATAGCTTAACTCTTTGTTATTATGACTTGATAGGTTTCTTGAGAACTTACGCCAAAACGCATATGATCAGCTGCAAATTTTTCGGTTTGACTTGTAATTCTTTTTCCTAATTTTATGGTTTAGGATTTGCATGGAGAACTTTCTATAAGTCCTCATGTGATAGTTATGAGTCAAACTTAGAAATTTATAATTTATTTGAAACCTATTATTTTTTTCCATTAATAATTAATTTCCTAGCCAAGCGACTAATATGTAATTTTCCTAATAACACATTTTTCAAATTGATATAGTCCTAGCACTATGTGTAGAAACCAGAAGAAATACAATTTATTTAGTTTTTTGTCATGAATATATAAAGCATGGGTCTAAAATACTCACAAAGGTATGTTAAAATTAGCCACATTTTGCAAAGAAGGAAGAACAAATTTTAATGAGGTTGATTTAAAAAATTAAACAAACAAAATTAAAGGTTTTTTTTTTTTTTTTAGCTTTTTACGTTACATTTTCTCCCTACTAAATTATTATTATAAACTCGCTTTTCCAATATTTTAAAACAAACTTATTAAAAAAATTTCTTCCTTCCATTTCTCTCACATCAAACATTGGCTTAGAAACACAAGAAGTGTTATAAATAATAAAATATGTCCAACTATGCTTCATTTGCTTTTATCTTCTTTTATGGTTTTTATTATGCTACTATATACCACTTCCGGTTATTAATATAAGAGCTTGTTTGACTTTTATTTTGATTATAAATATAAAACTACAGTCAACTTTGTTTCTCATATTTATCTATTTTTCTTAAAGTAATTCTTGTAATAATAATAGTTCTGGCTAATACACTTGATTAACAAGAATGTTTTGGGAAAGACAATACCTATTCATTGCAAATAACTAACTTAATTAATTTTCTTAATATATTAAAATTAATCAATTAGCTCTTATATTAAAAATCAGAGGTAGTATATATATAGTCATCAGCTTATATTTGAGCATTATGAGATTCAATTGAAAATAATTCTCTCCAGAGTGATACATGCATTCATATTGATTCCAACTGAAGGTTTTGTTTTGATTTAAAAAAAAAAACTCAAAGTTTTGTACTTAAATGGTGAAAACCCTTTTCAATATTATATATATATATATATATATATATATATTTGTCTATCTTCTTTCACAAGCTTCTGTATATCCATTAAAAGTTCTCACATTATTGATTGATTATTGACATAGTGTCACATGATGACACGATCGCCTTTAATTTGCATTATATAAAAGTTACTCTTGTTTAATTAAATTGTTTTCTTATATTACTACTCATTCTATTCTTAATATAAGAACTATTTAACTAGTTTGATTAGATTAAAAAAATTAGACAAATTAATTAATTATAAAAAATATGATATGTTTTTTTAAAATACCATAATCATTTTCGTTAATATTCTCATTTTCTCTTTTACTTGATTATAGTTGAGGGAGTATTTATAGGGATAATTTTAAAAAAATTAATAAATATGAGAAATAGATCTTATATAGAACTAAAATCAACTCAATAATTAGATCATATATTAAGAACGAAGTATTATATATTTTCAAAAACTACTATTTCTCATGTGTATCATACGATTGAAGACTTATAACCTAAAACTAACCAAACCATAACTAAAAATGCGGCATTAAATTATTATTTTAAAGATATAAAATCAACGATCAGTGATTCTAATAAATAATAATAACAAGAGTAGGGTGAGATTTTTCAAAAAGTGAAATACACATAATTCAAAGATATTGTCAGGGAGTCGTTGAAATAGCGGGAATATGGAGAGAGACACGTGGCCCCACAATAATTAACGTTTGATTTTATAATTCAGATTTGGTGTATTAATAATTGCCCAAGACATAGGGCATTGTATATGCTTTTGGACCCACCTTAGAAAAAAAAAAAAGTGGCGGCATTTTTCTAAATCAAAGTGCTCTTGTTGCTTTCTAAAGCTGGAGATTTCTTTGTTTTAAGATCCACTGAGTTCTCACACACTTTTTTGTTTAGGTAATTATCTGTGTCTTTATACATATTTTTTGTGCATAATTTTTTATTGTAAAATTTGTTCATAGTCTCAAGGTAGGAATGATTCTTTGGATGATTATACATGATTTTGGAAAAAAGAATATCATACTAAATATAATAATATGAATTAGATATATAAGGTTCACATACTAAAAATTTGTGAGTTGAGTTTGTATAATGAAAAGTTGGTTTGAGGCAAGTTTATTTTAGTTCATATCCATTGTGAGCTTACTTGCTTTTTTTTTTATAACAATATCTTTATTTTAATTTTAATAAAAGAGTTTATTGTTTTGCATTTAATATAAATATAACATTTTTATATTTTATTTATCATTTTTATATTAATGGAATAATTATATAAGATAAATCGCATGTTTATACTTGTAATTTTTGAATTAATTTGGTTCTATAACTTCATAAAAATATAAAAATAATTTGAATTTGCTCAATAAAATTTATAATTTTATTTTAAAATTAAAAACAATTTGAAAATATAATAAAATAATACTAAAAAAAGGTGAGTTCGGCCTGCCAACCCAACTTTATTCGGCCTCAAACCAACAAAATGTCATCCTATCTTGAGAATGAGTTCTCCAATCTGACTTGTCAAATCTATAACTTGCATAAACTGGTTCTACTTAATAATCATAAACACTCATATGATCTTTAGTGTAAGACATAACTGAATAGTTGATATTAGTTTTATATGTAGCCATTTCATATGTTTATTAATTTCTTTTAAATTAATTCTATTACTACTCTCTCAGTAATAATTAAGTAAGAGAGAGAGGTAAAAAGGGAGTTAAGGAAGATGTTTAGAGTGTTTTAAAAAAATTATATTAATTAATTTAACTAACAACTTTAATTTACTTAAATTAATTAATTAATTCTTATATTAAAGATAGTATGGAATTGGATTTTTCCTTTTTGTGTTTTGTGTATGATGTTATTGGGAGATACAAAAGCTTGTCAAAATTACACCTATCAAGATCATTTTCTTCTTTTTTAGGAAAAATTCGAAGTGAGTTGAACTTCATATTTTTACTAAGACCAATCTATGCCTCGCAACTTAAAAAACATATGTACAAATATTTATAAATTATCAATCACCAACAAAAAAATTAAGACATAAATTAATTAAACTTATTTTTCTGTCCAGTTCAATTATTTGCTGCTAGTAGTAGTGACTAATTTCGTTACACTGCAGATTTTTTAAAAGGGCTTTAGTGGTGACCATGACACCAATTCAAATCATTTCATTAATATAAGTGAGCTATGTAAAAAAATGGTAATGGAGGAAGGGACCATAATAAGATGTTTAAAAGTTCGTCTGTTCGCTTCGGCAGCAACTAGTAAGAGATGTAACAAAGGCGCGCGCGCGCGTGTAGCGCCTGTAAAGAAGATACAGTGCGGAGACGAAAAAGTCATACGCATGATGCCAGCGCTGCCTTCAGATCGCACTCAGCTTCATTCCTATTGGCATTCTCATTGTCTGGGTCCACCGCGTGGGACGGTGTAGGTATCCCTTATCCCATCCTCTTCCCACACCCGACGTCCCTTTTCTCCTCTCTCTATATATATTCACACGTTCTCACAAGTATACTCTCGCATTCCCAGTTGCATTCTGCAGAAGTAGACATAGGAGTAGATTTTATTCTCTTCTTTTACATTTCTCTGTTTTCTCTCTCTTTCTCTTCAAATTCCCAGCTTTATTGTTTTTCTTTCAATCTCACCTCGATTCGTGATCTGGGTCTCTGTTGATTGTGGATTTGAGCCACAGCAGTTTCCACTTTGACTTTCGAGGCGACCCCGGCAGGGTAATCCACTTGCGCTCATTACTCTCTCCTCCTTTATTCGCTCTTTTGTTTATCCTTTTGTCAAATTTTTCTGTTCATTTGGTTTTTATGCTTTTGGTTGATTCGGATGTCGAAGGAGGATTTTAAGTGGTTTCGTTAAGAAACGTTGCGCTTTTGCTTTCCCTGTTTCCCTCCCTCGGATTCTGGCGGTACTGTTTCTGCGTCGAAAAAGTTGATAGGTGGCGGTGGTAGCTTTATTGAAATCTGATCAAAATTTGGCTCCATTCGCTGATTCTAATTTGTTCTTCTAGTTCTTTTATCTTGGTCGGTTTTGGGGTATTCTAGCAGTTCATCTGAATTTTTCACTTTGGGGCCTGCTTGAGAATCTTTCATACCGCCTAAGAGATTTGTGTGCTTTGGCTCTCCAATTTGCATTTGTCCGCTTGTACAACATTGTGGAGGATTTCTATTTAAACCTTCTCATTTCTCTCACCTGTAGAAGTAGATTGAGTGTTACATTTCTTTTGATATTATTTCACCTGCAACTGGTAGATCTGCTTGAACCAAGGTTTTAAAGTGGTCTATTCATGCTATGTTTCTATAATGTGTGGGTTATACCAAGTACTGAATCTTTAAATTTTTAGTTCTAGCCAGCTACTTTTGTTTTAATTACAGTCTTTTAGTGCTGGTGTGTAACTGTAAGTGTTAAGAATTGTCTGTGGCTTTTGTCTGGGCTAAAGCCTGTCTTTAACTTAGGGTTACTTGATTTTCTTCTAGTTATCCTTCTGTGATATGGAATCTCCGCAATCTGTGGTGTCACCTTTCAAGAGCTCTGTCTTGTCTAAGGACATTGAGGTCAATGGGAAGGAAGCTGTTATGTCTAATGTAGAAGACAACTTCATCGGTGTTCTTGAGGTTTACATACATCAAGCTAGGGACATCCACAACATCTGCATATACCACAAGCAAGATGTTTATGCCAAGATTTGCCTCACTAGCAATCCTGAGAACACGGCATCCACCAAGATCATCAATGGCGGCGGAAGAAACCCTGTGTTTAATGAGAACCTTTCTCTGAACGTCAGAACTGTGGAGTCTTCTCTCAAATGTGAGATATGGATGTTAAGCAGGGTGAAGAACTATCTAGAAGACCAGCTTCTTGGTTTTGCTTTGGTGCCTTTGTCTGAAGTGCTTGTCAAGAATGGTGGGACGCTAGAAAAGGAGTTCTCTCTTTCTTCAACTGACCTGTTTCATTCACCAGCAGGCTTTGTTCACATGTCTCTGGGATACACTGGAGCTTCACCTGATGTTATGGTGGCTCCAGCTGAAGAAGTTGCTCAGAGGGACTCGGAAACTTGTCAGTCTCTGGCCAAAGACTTGGAAAAGATTGAGTTCCCGGACCCAGAAATAGCGAAAGAAGACCACCGGATGGTTTCAGAATACTTTGGCATTCCATGTGAGGAGAGCTTTACTACCTCTTCTGATGCTGCTGAAAGCCATAGCTCTGAAGAAGCAGGTGTTCAGCTTGTAGAGAGCTTCTCAGCATGCAGTGTTGAGTCTGCCCAACCTCATAAAACTGTTGATTCCCCAAAGAGCAGCGTGTCAACAAATGGGGTTTCCTCATCTACTCCTTCAGTGCCTGCAACCTCAGATTCATCTGAGCTTGAACAAGTCTCAGGAACCAAAGAGAAGAAAACTGTGGAACACAAAGATGGTGAGAGTGATGCCTCAAATGGTGTGCCAAATGATTCAGTTTCAAAGCCTGTTGTGACTATGAAGATTGAGCCAGAACCAAAGGTGGTGCAGCAGGACATAGTAGACATGTACATGAAGAGCATGCAGCAAGTCAATGAGTCCCTGGCGAAGATGAAGTTTCCTAATATAGACGTTGAAAATGGACCAACCAGTTCAGGAAACTCGACCTCAGAGCAGAATAGTAGCTCCCGCGTGTTTTATGGGAGTAGAGCTTTCTTCTGAGCTTATGTTCAATGAGTAAACTTAGTGAAGTTCTTTAGGTGTTTGCCATGAGATCATTCAATAAAAATATGACATGTAAAAGAACTTTCTGAAATGTCTCAGGTAATACTGATCTTACAAAAGACATGACATGTCATATTTTTATTGGAGAACATATCACAAAGATCTTAAGAATAATACCTGAAGTGTTGTTGCTTAACTGGTTGAAGAAGATACTGGCAGGTGACTAATGATTTAGATTACAGAACCAAACCTGATATGAGTGATAGAAAAACATAATAATGTATTATCTAGTATTCTGTTGTGGTTTCTTCTTTGGTACTTTGAGCTATGTAGACTTGTACATGAAGAGACTGAGTCATTAGCAGAAATGAAGCTTCCTAATTTCGTCATTAAAAGCATAGTTTTCTGCTGAGCTTTTTGGCATAAATGATTAAGAAAATTGCTGACAGGTAACTGTCGAGTTTAGAACCAAAAATGATGATAATAGCATTGAAATATAGTGATGCAAGTATCTTGCAGTGTGGTTTCTGCCTGTGTACTTCAAGATTTTAAGGTGATATGGATAAATATTGTACTCACACAAGCATGCTTCTTTCATGTTAATCCCAGATGATGCTTCTTCTGTTTTGAATGAGAGAGGTAGTCAGGTAGTTACAAACAGTCTGAGCAGGATTGAACTTGCAATTTCCCATTTACAGGAAAGCTAGGGGGTGTTTGGAAACCTCTCAGGAAGCATTTTTTAGAAGTGTTTTCACGCAAATAAGACAAAACTCTTTTCACATGCTTATTTCGTATATCGTAAAATTACTTTTAAAATTTTAACCTGGTTTCTATCCAAACACTCTTTACTTTTCTATAAGTGGGAGATAGCAATGCCATTGATAACCCATATGCATCATGATCTTTCTTGTGTCACTACGGTTTTATTTATTGGCCTTGAATTTCTAATCAAATTCCACCTAACCATGCCAGCATGCATTGGTAAAATGTACTCGAGTAAAATCATTGTTTTAAATTCTGTAGATGAAACCATGCTAGGAGAGTTATCTCTGTTTATGTATAATCCAATTATAATTGGATAGTCCTTTTCTTTCATTGGTTTTTTTGGGGAAAAAAATCCATGTAGGCATGAGTTAATCATGAGTGATTATTTGATATCCCTTTCTCATGGAGAATGCAAAAGCTAATTGAATTTAATATACCTTCCTCTACAGTTATCTCAAATATAAAAATTAATTATATTTTGGATGTGTGAAATCATTGCTTCTTGTACCTATAGGAGTAAGACGTGATTTTCAAAAGGGGGAAATACACTTTCAAATATGTTGTTGGAGAATCGTTGAAGTAGTGGAACGTTGAGATGAATAGAGAGACACCCAAGACCCCACCATAATTGAACCTTTTTTTTTTTGGGTACATTTGGGCGTACAATTATTGCCCAACATCTAGGGAATGTAGCATATGATATGCTGTGGGATCCATACACCAAAGAAGATTTTTATTGCTCAGTATCTTTAGGGTTATAGGATACCCTTTTTTTATTTGGGGTAAAAGTTCTTTGGCACTTTTTGTTTTGGTAGTTATGTCTCCATTTTTTTTTGTATATATAATCTTCTACTCGTCTGATTCTTAATATAAGACTTAATTAATTAATTTGAGTAAATTAAGGATATTAGTTGAATTAATTAATATGATACATTTCTTTTAAAATAACCTAAGCATCTTCCCTAATCTCTTTCTTTCTTTCCTATTTGACTATTGTAAGGAAATATTAATAGGGTTAATTTAAAAAAAATGATAAATATATGAAATAGGTCATATATATTACTAATATTAACTCTCTAATTATGTCTTATATTAAGGATGAGAAAAGTATTATAAAACACACCTTATAGTGACTCTATATATGATTATGTATGGTCTTTTTCTCCCCTTGCCAGCTATGTATGGCCTTAAATAGTAGCTCAGACCTTCAAATGTATGTGTTCATATAGGATTATACATAATAAAAAATAAAAATTCATCTAAAAGGAATTATAGTCTTACAAATAAAAGGTTTGTATCATGAAAAAGAAAAATTAAACAAGCATGGCAACTTTACACCCATTTTTGAAACTTGCATTGAATTGGGGTCATCAATAAAAATATAAAATTTATAACAAATCATTTAGTTCTTTTCTTAATGTAATATATAATGTGATTATGGCGTGAAAAACACATTAAAATAATCAAATGTCATATTGTCTTCTTTTTTTTTTTTAACTACAGCGGTCAAAATATAGCTAAGCAATTAATATACTTTCTTCAATTCCATCCCATACATGAGAGATACTTATGACATGTTTAAAATTTTTAGTACTACTTATATTCTTAAATATAAGGTTTAGTTTATAGTGCACATTGTACTCCAAATTAGATCTCATATTTAGAACTCAAGGTAGTATCATTTTTCATTTTTTTAATTAATTATTCGTTAGTATTACCATATTAATTTTCTCTCTCTTTCGCCAAACATTCTCTCTCTTTCATGCACCTCTTGTTCACCCTCCTCCTCTCACTTATTTTTTCCTTCATAAATAAGAATATTCTTGAAAAAAAAAAGTTAATTTTTTTTATATATTTATTGTATTCAATCGATTTCAATTAACGTTTTAATATATGTATGCGTGGACATAGGAGACATATATACCTTAAAAGACTGAGTCATTTACCAGAAATGAAGCTTCCTAATTTGGACGTTGAGAGCAGAAACTACAGAAACATCACATAACAGTATTAGTTCCTTTTGTGTCTTATATAAGCAAAGGCAAAAGCTTTATATATATATATATATATATATATATATTGAGTCATAATGTCATATATTTTAATATTTATTAATTAAATCAGTTTTCCTTCACTTCTTCAATCTCTATTTTAGCCGTACCACGAGCTTTGCTGGATGTCCATAGTTGCACCCTGTAAATCAAATCATGAGTGATAGCTTTAGCCCCACACACACATGGTGAGCACTAATGTTTGTTGAGCTTGAATTAGGTTGAAAATACATTATTGTCCTTTACCACTTTCTTTCCTTTTCTTTATTTAGAAAAAAAATTGAAATCTCCTTGTCAAAAGTAATTCTGTTTGAAATATAAGGATTAATCTTTTGGGTTAAGCTCAACTCCCATCTTGTTTTTGTACTTTCAGATCATATTCAACTCCTATTCATTTTTAAAAAAATTTCGAAGTCAAATGAAACTAAAAATATGATAATAATTACATCAATAAATAAAATAATAAACATAATACAATCAATTTATTTATAATAATATAATATAATATTTTAATTTATTTGTTTATCTATTGTTTACAACAAATAATAGGTTCAAGAGAGGAAGTCATTAAGAAAATATTTACAAAGGATGTCTTGTATCAAGGAAAAGTATTTTGAATGAGAGAGAGAAGGTATCCTTGGCTTTATATATTTAAGGTACTTATAATTATTTTTTGGCCAAAAATTTAAGGTACTTATTTTCAATCAAATTAAAACATATGATTTTCTTAAATAAACATAAAATTCGGAAGAAATAATGGGCGGAAATAAAATTCCATGGTATGAAACGGTGCGTTGAAGTCAGAGAGACCGGATCTGCTGCTTCCTCTTCTCCGGCTGCTAGGGCACTGCATTCTGCGAGCAGCAGAAATCCAGCAACGAGACGGAGCCTAGGCGCCGGTCGAAATTTCACACATCGCTCGCATTCCGCAGTAAGATCTTATCTCTCGCCTGGGTATTGCCTTTCCATTTTATTTTTCCCAACGCAACTATTTTTCTTGGAGGAACTATTCGAATGATGGGTTGGATTACTGTGTTTGGTGACTAATTATTGAACTGTCATGATTTTTGTAAAATTAAAGACCTTGAGCTTTGATTATAAGTTTAATGAGTGAGAAGGCTGCGATAAAATAATTCTACAAAACAATGTATCTTGCTTTTCATTACTAAACTCACTGGTCATTGATTTTGTTGTAGAAACGAATTCTAGATGCGAGTGTTTTTCCCTTCTCTTGCAGGATTCTATGGCGACCATAAGAAGTCTGAAGATTAAGACGAGTACCTGCAAACGCATTGTGAAGGAGCTTCATTCGTATGAGAAAGAAGTTGAGAGAGAAGCTGCCAAAACAGCCGACATGAAGGAGAAAGGAGCTGACATCTATGACCTTAAGCAGCAGGTAAGACTATGCCTTCCCCCATCCGTCCAGATGCAGTGTGGAGCTCCTCAGTGTTCATGCCGTACCATATTCTTGCAATATTCAGTGAATGGTGTAATTGGTAATCTAATATGAGGCTGAAATATCTGCTTGTCAATGTAACCTTTTCTCTTTGAAATCTAAGTCCTGTAGCCTTTGGCTTCGAACCAGTACCTTTGAAATTAAACTGAAGCACAAAATGTTAATATTTTATCCTGAAATTATCAAGTGTTTTCTGAACAAAAGAGGTAGGTCAAGTGTAGCAATTTTGTCACATCAACTGGCACTTGTTACACTGGGAGAAATCCTGTCTTGCTTGGTGTAAGTTCATTCAAAGGCAGCTTCAGCACTGTCTTAATCTCCACTTCTGTATGTTCCTCCCCTCCCCACTTTCTCATATACCAAGGTCTATTCTCTATCAACACATGGACCAAATAAGGGCAACTTCAGCATTGTCTTAATCTGAACTCTTTTTATGATCCTCTCTTCCCCACTTCCTAACAAAAATAAATAACGAAAAAGTGAAAGACGCTTAGAGGCAGAAATTGATATTCTCAGCATCTTGATCTGTGAGATGGAATTCTCAATATTTTACTTGGGCTGTAATAAGAGCTAAGTAAGCATGATAGGGACTGTGTCTTTGCAATTGCATTATGCTTGAATTGGAGCATCACTTTTTTTAAAAAAATAAATAAATAGGATATTAAATTATTAATCTTTGAGTGTGCCTTTCATATGCTTCCCTTGTAAATTAGTTGTATCTTTTGTTGATATCATTTGAACAGGAAAATGTACTGGCTGAATCGAGGATGATGATACCTGACTGCCGCAATCGCCTAGAGGCTGCACTAGCAGACTTAAAAGGAATAGTGGTACTCTATTCTTGCTTTTCTTATGTCTTAGTTTTCTATGTTGTCTGATGTCATGTCATAAAATTTTCTACAAAATCAATACTTTGAAGTCTGAACTTTTGATGACTTGGCATTATTAACAAATCAGTTAGCTGACCCTACAACTTTGATTAGAGAGTATTACCCCTTTGTTGATTTTATATGATTATAAGCACGCTATTGGTATAGAAATATGGCTAGATTACCGCTGATTCTAGGGATAGTTACATATGAAAACGTTGACAACTTGAGGGCAACCAGCAACGAATCATATTCCGTTGAAGAATGCTAAAACATAATCATTTTCGTGACTTTGCCCTTCTCAAGTTTTACATAAACAAAGCATATTGTGTTTTAGTATGCTAAACCATAAACCTGTTTGTCTTATCGAATCTCTCCCTGCTTTAAGTATAACAATACCGGGAGTTGAGTCTGGGATGTGCGGGAAAATGGACTCTTGTCCGGTGCCACTATTTTATTTTAGAATGTTTGCTTCAATTTCAGGCGGAGATGGAGGAGTCAAACGAGAAGGAAGGCCCTGAAATTGATGAAGCTCGTAGCACCATCGCTGATGTTGAAAAATTATTTGAAACAACTGAAGCTTAGCAGGGCTGTTTCGTTGATGCCTTCAATGCAAGATATCAGACCGTGTTATATAGTCTTCAGGCCAAACATCCGCCATACCTAGTGGCTTAACGATCGAGGGAAAACTTTGCTTATGAGTTTGAAACTTGGATGATTCCGTCTTGTCAATTATTGTTTGTTACAATGTGATATCGATCTGAGTGTTCTAGCCTGGAAGCAGCTTATTACAACCGCTACTTAAGCTTGTCAAGTTTTTCCAATTTTATATGCATAACACATCTTGCTTGTTGCATCACGTGGATCTCTTGCACAGAGTACGCTTTTGTTCTGGATTGTATATGTCAGATTTTGGTAGCTTAGTTTAATCTCCCGCATTTCTCTCCCCGAAGCTTGTGGAGGAGACTTGGACATTTCTTGTTTAATATCAGGCTGTTATGGTTCAGCTGGTACGTACAAGCACTACTTTTGAGCCAATTTGTACATTAATTGGACGCGTCGTTTTTTTACAAAAACAAATATTGGTTAAGGATATCTTGGACGTTATTATGACAATTTTAAAAACAATTTTCAATGGGCCAAATCCCAAAAAATTACACTGCAAAATCCTTTGGTTTTTCTGAGAACCCAAGTACCTTCCTCACTGAGTTAACAACACTGATTTCAATTAGATTCCCATCCCTTATCCTTGTTTAAGAGTATATTTGGGAGTTGAAAGGAAACGACTTGGAAAGAAAACAATATGCATAACAAGATAATTGAACAGGAAATTTATTATTTACTGGTAAGTTTCCACCTCCTTGGCCAGAGGCACTGCTTTTTATTTTGGTTTTTTTTTGGGGGGTGGGGGGGTCACAATTCTCAGGATCCATCCCCCACGTTAAGGTCTCCCCTGAAAGGAAAAGCTCTCAATATAACCCCTCTTTCCCTTACGTTATCTTCCATCCAAACGAACAGTTTATTAAACATTCTACAATTGAGCTTTTTCATGAAAGAAATTATTTGATGCTTAAAAATAGAAGGGAAAAGACATTCCCTATCTAGATGCTTTCCAATGCGGTTTCTTTCTTCCTTGGATCATTGCAAGAGATGTTATAGAACTCAGCAAGGTAAGCCAAAGCCTGTGAGTTGCTTTCACAAACCTTCCACAGGGATGCAACCTCTCCTTTGTAGACAGTGCCCCAATCCTCACAAGAATCCAGAAAGTCAAGCAGCTTTGAATAGAACGAATCGTAGTTCATCAAGATGAAGGGAATGGGAAGCTTTGATCCAATCCGTTCAAGCTGTATTAACCCCATAATCTCAAACATCTCATCTAGAGTGCCAACACCACCAGGAAGAGCAACAAAGGCAGTCTTATCAGATGACTTGTTCCTCACTGCAGCATCCACCAGTCCATGTTTCCTTGCTGAGAAAAACCTGAAAAAGTAAAATCAGTCTAAAATCTATGGAAATTTGGCATAGATGTGGACAAGACTAGTATGTCTTTTGTCAATGCATGAATCAGTTTTTAAATGGTAGAAGGAAGTTGGGAATATCTAGAAGCAAGATCAAAAGCAAAATGTCTTTTTCTTCAAAAGAAAAACCCTTACTACGAAAATATCATCCAACATTATGCTATTTCTAGATATATCATTTTTTAAGGCAATTTAACAATAAAAGTACCTTTCTGAAAGATTAGCTAAGCATTCGGGGTATTGCTAGAGGTACTCACCCAAAATGCCTTTTTGTTATGGCACTTTTTGAGAAGGACAAAACACTTTGATGTATTTTGCAAGTGTTAGTAACAAGTTAGTCAATAAGAAAAAGACAAATTCATATTATTTCCAGCTCAACATCACGTGAATACATGTTTTTCAAATTTTTCTTCCACGTGTTACAATTTTATTGAAGAACCTAATGGCAAGTTCTTAAGGAACTTTACCCAAGTTTCATTGTTTCAGAAAATGTTTTATTGAAAGCACTGCCAAACTAGAACTAAGCAATCAAGGAATGGTGGTAAGTTGCCTGCAAGTGAAGTAGGTTTCGGAAGGTAAATAAGGATGGACATTGGAGCTTGTCGACTCCCCTGGCTCCCTTCCAATCTTGAGTCCACCGACTGGTTTTCCTGCTTGCATAGCACCTTGAGTGACAGCATCCATTAGCCCTGGTCCAGCTCCAGACCATGAAGTGCAGTCTAAAAGATTTGCTATCTGTGAAGACATGTATGTAAACAAGACTCATAGCAACAGCTGCTGGAGATCCAGTCACTATGATTATTGTACTTTTAGAGACAGTAAGAATGTTGTTTACAAAAAAAAGGAATAAGGCCTTATATCTTTTATAGTCTTCATGCTTATATCACCACAAACAAGCGTGCAAGAGAACAGGAAAGAAGCTCAAATTTGATACTTTAAAATCATGCAGTTGTACATTGAGAGAGAGTGATACAAAAGAATGGAAACTATATGTTTGATTCGTTTTCTCTCTTTACACTCACTCTTTCCTTTGTTTTTATCTCTTTCCGACTTTTTGTGACTGCAGAGGATTCTTATTGAAGCTCAAATGGTATACTCTATCAAACCCTATAAAGTTTCCTAAAAAAGACAACAAAGGCCAATCCTATTAAATTTTCTAATCCCCTCAAATTGGAAGGAAGCTATAGGAAGAATATACTTGCCTCTTTAGCCAGCTCTTGTGCTCGCATGTAATGTGAATGACTGGGCCCCATCCTTGAAGAACCCAGATACACAACTCCTCTCCCTTGTCTGTTTATGAGGTCATAACATCGTTTGATCTCCTCTTTAACCTTTCAAATTCCAAGACCAGAGTGAGTGTCAATTTTCTGGATTTTCAGTTTAACCGCAAATTTTCCACAAATTCTTGATATAAATAGAGAAGAAGGCACATGCTGGCCATTAGTGGAACATCCATGAGCATTATCCTAAAATACTTTTCTGGAGATTCTACAACATCGTTCCAGTTTCCAACCACATCTATACACACAGTCATGCAATACGTTTCATCATAGACAGTTCCATCATAGTTTACTGATTGTCTGGCTCAAATATGATTATCCAAGACCATTTAACCATGACATTAAAAGGCACCATGTGGAATAATAGAACTAAAAATGAGAAAAGATGTCAGAATCCGAACACGAACCAGCAGCAAATTAGTAGGTGCTAGGCATCAACTACAATGAACCCATTATTATATTTGGTCCATAATTGTGTTTACATTGAAGAACATGATACTGCCATTCCTGTCCTCATATTATGTCATTATTTTGCATAAGAATATTAGTATTATTGTAGCATTCAGACCCAATATGAGCAGGTGATAACTGTCAAGCAGTCATAAACAAACTCACTCATAATTACCTCCTTTTGGTGTCTCAGACTCCCTATAACTTCCCCCTCCCTAGACCTAAAGCCCAAAACAACAAAATGAAGATCCTAAGCAATGGCATGCGATTGCAAAATGTTACCCAATAGAACACTTCCTCGATTTACATATTAAACAGTGAGCAAATAAGGAAAAACATATTAACTAAAAATTTGTTCCTTGGATTATCAGAGTCTATTTATTTTTGGTCTCCAAAAATTACTCAATGAGCTACAGGTAGCACACATGGAAACACATCAGACTGACCCACTGTAAGGACTAACAAGCAACGATTTTGTTGTTTACTGGCTCAAGCCATTCACTCACCAGTTTTCTGGATTAGAAGCAAAATATGTCTAACAACCCAATAATCAAATTGCTGATTTAGACGAAAAATAATTAACTGAAGTATATCCCACAGTCTATTACGATGTAGCTACTTCTAGAGCAGAGAAATAGGTTGTTCACCCTTAACAAAACAGTACATGAAAATATATCGGCAAAAGCAATGCTACAACAGTAACATTTGCGTCAAGGAAGTAGATATTACAGTTCACCTCATCTGGGCTTTTCCTCTCATCAAATTCAATTGACTCTTGTTTACTCAGAGAAACCCCCACTTGAGTAAGCCTCCGCTTTGGGAACTTGAAATTAAGAGTGTTCTGCTCTGTTGTACTGAAAGACTGAAACTTGATTCGTCTTTGATGAAATCGAGAGCCTCCCACCACAACATGAGAACCTAACGAACCCCATGTTGAAAATCCCATTATGAAGGAGCCTACAAGCTTCAAAGAAGGGTTACTAATTACTATGATTCCGCCAAAAGGTTTCAGACTTTCAGTCATCTGGGAAAACACCGAAGAAAAGCTGGCTTTGTTTTCTCACGTTATCTATTTGGACCTTTAACCATGGGCTTAGGCTCGATGCACCGTGATGGACTTTTGGGCCGCATTTTTATTTTAGTTTCGAATTTGTAACGAGCATAATAGCATCCAATAAAGTTGAGTTTAGTATAAGGGGTTAGTTCCTCATAATGTGACGAACTAAGATTTGAATCTCCATTAAAAGAGTGTCCACATTTAGTACCCGATAATATCTTGAGTGGAATTGCTTCCAATAGAAAGATACCTATATTTTAGTAATAATAATAATAATAAGCATAAGCATAAGCATAAGCATAACAGCACATACGGTTTGATCATATCAAACATCGGATTCTCAGACCTCTTGGATTCCCCTACTGATCAATTTGCCAAGCATTAAGATGAGGATTGACTGGAATAATCATAGTAGCGGAAAAAGCAGATAAAGACGATGGCTTGACTTTGCGAAGGACAAAATGTGCATCGAAATTCATTTACAGAAATGTGTCTAAATCACAATTCTTAGGGATACGGTGATATTTACCCAGTAGTCTAATCACTCAAGCATAACCATTCCAGCAGTTCTTAAACACGGAAAATTGTTTCTGCAAGCCAAACAGAGCGAAATAGTGATAAGATTCCTAATATATTTTTTTAAAGTATGTCTAATATCTTAACATATTCTGTGATTTATTTATTATTTTAAAATATTTTTTCAAGTGCGTCCAATGTGTTAAATATTTTAGGATGTAATTTTACTCATAAATTATTAAAATGCTGAATGTACCTGAAAAAATATTAGAAAATACTGCATCTAAAATAATTTATGTGTCTAATGATGTACTTAAAAAAATATTTCAAAATGTTAAACCAACCACAAAATATTTTGGACTATAGAAATACTTCATAATACTAGATCAACTTTAACTCAATAAAATATGAAATCTCTTTCGTTTTTTTATTTTTTGGGGTCACATTTTGACTTATCAAACATGACTCTACTCTACAATTTTTTTTTTGCCACACACTTTTACACTTGTTAAAATCTAAATTAAAATTAGAATATAAGCAAATGCTAAGAAAATATAGGGGTTTTGTATGTTTGATATTAAAGCATCCAACGTCATCATTATGATTTTTTTTTAATTTTAGTTTATTCATGAGACCATAGTTAAGCAACTATTTTTTGAAAAAAAGAAATCAAGTGGTATTCTCCGGCCGATAGCTAACTAGAAACTAATCCTTCTAAAGTGTAAAGATCATTAAGCACGTATTTTGAGGCGGCACAATTAGGTCCATCTTCCATTTTTTTGGCCGACAAGGCCATCATCCAACCATAATCCGATTACTAAACTCCATAATTAAATGGATTAATCACAGTCAACTTCTAATATAGCAATATACTGTCATTTCTATTTAATCTCTCAACGCTTGATGGAACCACGCGGCAACATTGTAGAAATCTGGTGTTTTGTTATAGTTTGGGTTTTATTGCTTCAAATTTTTAATTTATTAATAATGTTTCTTCTCTGATACTACCCCTTGTCCTAATTATAAAAATTGATTTGTAGACTATAAACGGGGTTTTATAATTAGAACTGAATGTGGTATTAGTTACATGGTTATGTAAAAGCCTGGAGTGTTTTTATGTAACTTTTTACTTATGGTTGAATGAAATTGTTTTTTATTAAAAAAAGAGAATAAGTATGAGAAAATAATAGAATTATGCCAAATCTTACTCTCTCTCTCTCTCTAATTATGAATGAATACGAGCAAAATGGCATGACTTTTATCATATATCTCAGTTACTCTCTGATTCCATTATAAGTCATTTTCATCTCCTTAAAATTAAGAAAAAATAGTTAACTCGCTAAATCTAATCTTAAAATTAAATTAAAAAAACCATCAACTTTGCCCGTCAAAGAGAAAAAAACAGTTTCCAAGGAGCCATATAAAATATTTTTTGGCCAAAAAAAAAAAAGGAGCCATATAAAATATGGATTAGAA
The DNA here is from genome assembly GCF_004799145.2 of Neltuma alba. Classification (NCBI taxonomy): domain Eukaryota; kingdom Viridiplantae; phylum Streptophyta; class Magnoliopsida; order Fabales; family Fabaceae; genus Neltuma; species Neltuma alba. The sequence goes on along the minus strand of NW_021632854.1, from coordinate 333,223 downwards.
TTAAATTCTTTTAATAATCTGGAGCAGAGATAAAATTAAAAAAAATGTTAATTAAAAATCTTTTAGGTGACTCCTTGTGAGAATCATAAATGTACTATAGAAGGCGCTTACAATGGAGATCAGATCATCAGAGGAAGTAACATGTTTAAGACTTTTTGGAATATATATGTGATGTTTGGTTGATAAAAGATATTTTATTTTATTTTAAAATACTAACAATGTTAATTTAATAATATCAATATATTTACATAAACACAATAATAAAAGTGAGGTTAAAAGCCTCCCCTACAACAAGAGGACAAATCAAAGGGCAACTAAAAACTATTACTGATCTTACTTATAAGTCACTTTTAATGTGTTTCACGCAAATAAAAAAAATCTTAAAACTTTGTTAACTCTCATTTAAAATTCAAGATTTTTTAAACTTTATTCCTATTTAATATATATTAGACTTCATGTAAACAAAATCAACACAATAATAAATTAATAGTAAAACTGTACATCTATATAAAAAATTTATCTTAGTATTTTACAAATAAGACCAACAAATATCTTTTATCTCTGGTTTATAAATAGGACCTAAGGAGTACTCTTAGCCTCATAAGTCAGAACTTTACTTTTTCCTTTCATAAATTATTTATTTAAAAAATATAAAATACAAAAATGTCCGGTTTAAATATTTAATACGCATATCCATTGACCAAGCTTGTTAATTATATGGGATGTACGTGCATCCACGTCAGAACATGACAGCCAACATGCTGCCAATTTGACTTTGTCAAAAATATTTCCTCAATTTTTTATGTATTTTGCATTAAATATATATTAAAAAAAAGACAAAGTCATACAAGCTATCTATATCTTATAAATAACACAGCTTTTTAAAAATTAATTATTGAGTGGCATTGCAAAATTTTATAATTTTAAATTATTTAATCTAAAAATGTTGCCCAAAATTATTTAATCCAATTTTACTTATTTTCGTATCATTGAGACAGTGAGACTGATAATTTTAGGTAAATAATACATACATGATCTTTGAGTTCGTAGACAGTACACTTTTCCTTTTAAAGGATTTATTGGAAATAAAAGGGATATTCATGTAATTTTAATAAAGTAAAATGTTAAAATTTTTCTATTATTCTGACAAATCTCTTTGACAGGTACTTCGAAATTCAAGTCAAGCTTGAAAATTAATTTTTTTATAAACAAATGTATCACTACAAATTATATTATTAATTAATTATACCAAGTCATGATGGGAATAAAATAAAAACTATAAATCAAATTATATTTGATGAGCAAAAAATAATTTAATTAGACGGCACTATTTGCGGGTCAAGTTTTGACATATTTGAGCCAAGTGGCAATCTCTTACTACTCCTCCGGTCCTAATTATAAGACCCAATTGACTTATTTGAGGAGATTAAGGAAGTAAGTTAAGTTGGTTATTTATAATAAATAAGTGTTGTCATTCCTAAAATATCCTTGCTAATTAAGTATATTGGCTAAAACTATCATTATTAGAAGGATTATCTTGGAAAAAAATGCATAAATATAAGAGAGAAAATGGATTGGGTCTTATAATTAGGACCAAATAAAAAGTCAAATTGGGTCTTATAATAAGGACCGGAGGAGTACATCTTTTTCTTCTCGTGGAACCTACCTTATTTATTAAATGGCAGAAAAGTAATAGCACAAATAAATAATAACATAAGCAGATAAGAAAATTATATTTAATGTGTAAGAAAAACATTGAAATATGTATAAATAAATAAAGTATTATTCATTCTTCATCCAGTTTCTTGGCGCTATTTTCTCTCTTCTAATGGTATTATATTATAATACCAGTATTATCAACCCAGGATCCAAACTTATATATTTTCAAAGATGAGAGAATAAGACAAATTCAAAATTCAGTGTTGAATAAAGACAAAATTAAATTTTTATTAATTTTTAGATAAAATTAATACGTTTTAAATGTTTTCATAATTTTGGTAAAAATTCTGGGAGTAATTTTGATATATATGCCATTGTAATGCTTATTATTTGTCACTTGTTGGAGTTTTTTACGTACCAAAAAAACTATTGAATAAATGAGATTTTTTTTACTTTTATTCTTATTAAATTAAAGTTAGTAGTATATTTTCTCTTACTTATTATACTTCTCTTCACCTTTACTATAATTAATAAGAACAGAGATGAAAACTAAACATTAAAAAGAATACAACTTACCAGTAAAAACCATCAAATTCAGAGACTTAAGGGGTGTTTGGGTAAGATCAAAACTATAATTTTAAAAATACTTTTACAATATACGAGATAAATATATAAAAGAGTTTGTCTCGATTTATAAAAAAAATACCTCTGAAAAGTGATTATTGGGGTACCAAACACCCTTAATAAGTGACAGATAATAAGTAGAGCAGTATTTTACCCGGAAGAAGACGTTGACATGATATTTTATACTTTACAGTGATGATTTAAAGCGAACATAAATACGCAGAAATGTTTGCTACGCTACTCGCTTGCTGTAGCCATCACAAGTTTTTCTCTCACCTCTTCGTCTTCTTCCTCGGCCTCGCTATGGTCTTTCCATTTTTGTTTCTTCTATTTTCCTTTTCTTCATTTCTTTCCGTCAATCGCTGAAGAACTGAAAATGCCAGCTTTGTGTGAGACTGAAGGCGTACATTTGAATCTATTTTAGTTTCAAAACCGCGTGATCATATATATTAAAGTACGGGCCTTATCTAGTCACAAAAATGACAATTCTTTAAGACTTGTCTGGCTCCAGACAGAGTCGTGAACATGAACAGAGGAAGAAAGGGACCAAGGTGGGGTATCCTATGGCTGTGATTGATATTATGTTTATATATAACAGACAGCTTCTTCACTTCATCCTTACAGGACTAGCTTCTGGTTCTACTTTCTCCTGCCGTTGACTCGTCAGTTGTCTCGCAATTCTTTTTCCCGGGAAAACACCAGGGAAACTTTTTCTGGGTAGGATTTTGAATATTGTACCATGTGGTGGAACTTGAGGACTCGCTCTCGCCTGCTTGCTCTGCTTATTCTTTATTCTCTGATAGCGTTGGTCTCTTCTTCTGGACCTGCCTGGAAAACATTGAAAGGTATGTGTTTTTTTAATTGTTTTATTTATTTGGCCTGCGTTCTTCTAAGCTTCAAGAGAAAGACGTGCATGCCCATAAGAAAATGAGTTCGATTTTTAAGGTTCTTTTTCTTTTTTTAATATCGCATGTTAGAGGTGGTATCTCGGCAAGGCATGGATGATATTAAAGTCACAAACTTTCTAATTTTGAAGATGAAGTAATTGATCAGATTTTTTCAAATTTAATAAAGCTATTTTGATTTGGTTATCGTTTGAGTCTTACTATATATCACGTTAATTGAATGGTCATTGTTATTTGTGTTTGAGAATAAAACGTCCTTTTAAATTAAATAACGTTAAGCTGATACAAACATCAAACACACGCATGACTCTGAGAAAATAAGAAATTTTGGATTTTTGTCCATTCTTTCTTCTTGGTCCTTACTGTTTTGTAGTCTTCGCCTCTTGAGTTCGTGTATCAGCGAACAAGGAACGTACTTTCGACATCTAAAGACACATTTAGATAATCGGAAGGATCGAAAATAATAAATCAGTTATAACATTTATCGTTATTTTGAAGGAGTTGGTCGCAGAATGGCGGGTCTCATGAAGACGTTATCATGCAATTTTGATGATACAATCTTTGCGATGCAGGGTCTCCGCCGCTGGTGGTGGCGCGTGGAGGATTTTCAGGTATATTTCCGGATTCGAGCGACGCTGCATATGAATTAGCGCTAAACAAAAGCGCATCGGACGTCGTTCTGTGGTGCGATTTGCAATTGACGAAGGACGGAGCAGGAATTTGCTTTCCGGACTTGAAGCTCAACAATGCCACTAACATCGCCAACGTTTACTTGAACAAGACTAGGGTTTACAATGTTAACGGGTTTCCAACGAGGGGTTGGTTCACCGTCGATTACAACTTGAGCGAGCTCGCACCTGTATCTCGTAAGCCCCATTTAGTGTTGGATGAGTTTGAATTTTACCATTTGGGCTGGAGTAATATATTATCGTCATGTTTTTGTTTTAAAAAAAGATGATTTCTGAAGTACTAAACTCGTTAATTGTGTGCTTGCATTTGATAATTGCCCACAAGGGAAGAATTTGTTTCTCTGCTTGAGTCATGAAATGTGATTATTATCCTTGACAATTCTCTTTTTACTTGTCAGTTGTTCAGGGAGTCTACTCTCGAACTGATAGATTTGACCGCAATAAATTTAGAATTCTCACAGTTGAAGATGTAGCCAAATTAGCAAAGCCACAGGGCTTGTGGTTGAATGTTCAGGTAAGTGATTGAAAATAGGCTCCTTGCCCGAACACAGAGCTTCTTTCTTGTGTTTCAAGGAAATTCCAGAGAGCTAGTGCTTGATAGAATCTGACTTTGTATCTACATTATTTGACTTTGATATTTTCAAATGCAATACAGAATGATGCATTCTTCAAGGAACGGAATTTGAGTATAAATGGGTTCTTAAATTCTCTATCTTCTCGTCAAGTATCTGTCGGCTACATCTCTTCACCTGATGTGGGCTTCTTGAGAGAAATTATGTCAGGCAAAAGCTATAGAACAACAAGAATTATCTTCAGGTTTCTAAATCAGAATGAGGTTGAACCTACAACTAATCAGACTTATGGTACACTCTTGAAAAATCTTAAGCTTGTCAAGACATTTGCTTCTGGAATTCTTGTTCCCAAGGATTACATATGGCCTACAGATCCAAACCTTTATCTAGAGCCGTCCACGTCAGTTGTAGCAGATGCTCATAGAGAAGGGCTTCAAGTTTTTGTATCAAACGTTATAAATGATCTTTTACTTAGCTACAATTACAGTTATGATCCTCTAGCTGAGTGCCTGTCTTTCATAGACAACAATGTCTCCTCTGTTGATGGTGTGCTGTCTGACTTCCCTGCCACTCCATCCGCAGCCATAAGTAAGTTTTCTTTCTTCTGAATGAGAAAAAAAGGCCTTTTAGAAATTTTTGAGATGCCTGTCATGTAGCTGAAGGCTAGAAATTGACCTGTTGCTGCACTTTCATGCATGATTCTTATGTATTTTCCAACTAAACTTCATTTCCACATAATGTCTGATTTTTGTGGCCCCCCATTTTTTTTTTTCCTTTTTTTGAGTTCGGAAGCGAAATGCTTGTTAGGAAAGACCATGATCTACATGAGTTGAGTGCCACTGAGCCATAAAGGCTTCAGCACCCTTATTCCTTTTCCTGTTGACTCCTTAATGTGACCCATGGTCTATTTGGACATGATACTCTATTACTTATGGTTTATAATTTCAAGGAACATTCCAATTGATATTCTGAATTCTTTTGCACTGCAGATTGCTTTTCTGGCATAGGGGAAAATGCAACCAGGAAAGGTATCTCGCTAGTTTTGCTCTCAATTGATATCCCTAGCTAGTTTTGCTTTTTGTTGACCTGTTCCTGCTTCTTCACAGTGGACACATGGGTCATCACAAAATACGGAGCAAGTGGAGACTATCCTCCCTGCACTGACTTGGCATATAAAAAAGCTATGTCAGATGGTGCGGATGTACTTGATTGTCCTGTTCAAATGTCCAAGGATGGAATACCGTTTTGTTTAAGCTCCATTGACCTTACAGAGAGCACGACAGCCGCTGAAACCAGTTTCAGCAGCCGTGCAACAACTATTCCAGAGATCAAGACTGGCAGTGGCATATTTACTTTCAGCTTGACATGGGATGAGATAAAAACCTTGCGTCGTAAGTTTAATGTATTTGTTTAAATCTACGATCCTTATCTTGATTTCCTTCCGTTGTTGGATATTAATTGGGGAACTTGGCATTGTTTTTAAAAGTTTGTTAGAAGTATTTTTACTTTGAAGTCTTGACCAGCCAAGGTCCTATACAACGATACATATATGGGGGGAAAAAAAAAGGAACTAATGGATCCACAGAAGAAATTATTCTTTCAAGAGAGGAAAAATAACTTAATTCTTTATATCATAGATTGAAATATTGATCTGAATAAAAATTTATATATTTTTTAGTTTCTTCTATGTCAGTGGCAGGTCTAGCTTTGAAATATTTTCAAATTAATTATGAAACCTTTTTCCTCTATGAAGGCTACTAGTAGGACCATTATAATCAACATATAATTTGCTTTCCATTAGCCATTTTAGCTTCGTAATATTTTGGCATTGTAGTGATGTTTGCTTCTATAACAAAGTACTAGTAAAAGATGTATGAAATTTGTCCCCGTAAACGCTAACGTTTTTCTATTTTCTTCATTCTTCGTTTTTTGTTGCAGCCTCAATGTTGAACCCTTATTCAAAATACACACTGTTCCGCAACCCAAAAGCAAAAAATGCAGGGACATTTGTAACATTATCTGATTTTTTGACCTTGACTAAAGATCCGAAATATGGCATCTTGGTCAGCATCGAGGTGAGTTTTTCAACTGCCGATTTCAAATTTGTTTCTTTAGGACCTGTTCTTGTGTAATTACTCTCCAACCTGTATCTTATGATTATGTTGGTCACCACATGACGTGGTATAGAGAAATAATAAGTAGCTTTATGAAAGACTTTTTGCAGGGTGACCCAAGCTTTTAAAACCTTGGCGTCATGATTCTTTGATTAGTAAAATTATTGGCATCTGTGTCCACTTTCTGGTGATTTATAAACCTCAATTTTATTTGGGCCCAAGCACTTTCATTTCTCTGTATATTAACAGATGCTTCTTGAAGATGATCATGTGAATTCCCTGTGATTTAATTCTTGACTCCTCTGAATTAGTCATGCCAGAAAAAAAACCAGAAGTGCAAGTGATTTCTGCCCAGTTATCGAGAATGATTACTTTAATCGCCAATTCGCCATCAATATGGGATGAATCATTTATGCCGTGATTATTTGCTTGTGTGATTTTATTAATGACATTTTTGTTTTGTTTATTCATAATAGAATGCAGCCTACCTTGCCGAGAGGCAGGGATTAAATGTGATCGATGCAGTCCATGATGCTTTGAACAAAGCAGGATATGATAAACCAGGGCCTCAAAAAGTCATGATACAGTCCACCCATGGCTCTGTGCTGATGAAATTTAAGGAAAATCCCAAATATGAAAGGGTATACAAAATTAAAGAGAATATTTACGATGCCCTCGATTCAACTGTAGAGGACATCAAGACATTTGCCGACTCTGTGGTCGTAAAAAAGTTTTCGGTTTTCCCAGAGGTTTCGGCCTTTCTAGTTAACTCCACAAAGACTGTATCAAAGCTACAGTCATTCAATCTCTCAGTCTATGTGGAAACTTTCAGCAATGAGTTTGTATCTCAGGCATGGGACTACTACTCAGATGCATTTGTTGAGATAAATTCATTTGTCATTGGAGCCAAAGTTAATGGCATCATCACCGACTTCCCTAAGACAGCTGATAGATACAGAAGTAAGTTGACACTTCTTTACAGAACTTTGCTTCTTTAGCAAGAATTCTAGAAAATTCATATCTTCAAGAGGCATTTTCATATCATCTTTTCCTCCCTTTTCTTTTTCCTATCTTTTTCCAAATGCACCATACATTCATCTTTTTGAATGTAGAAGATTTGAATTACTAATCTCATACCAAGCATATAAGATACCAAGGGCCGAAAGATAACAGGGTATGGGGGTGAAAAATCAACAGACTAATATTTTATGTTTATGTTCTACAAGTTGTGCACCGTTCAAATTCGTGCATGATTACTTCCAGCATTGTTTAGGATTTAAACTCTTGAACTGTTTATGTATGAAAGCCATTAGTCATGGCTACTGATATGACAGTTTATGAATTTGTTGCAGAGAACCTGTGTTTAAATCTTGGAGACAAAACTCCTCCATATATGAGCCCTATTGAACCTGGCCGTCTCTTGCAACAAGTTAGCCAGGCGTACCTTCCACCTCCGGCTCCTCCACTCCCTGTCTTGAATGATACAAGCGTGGCAGATCCACCGTTGTCTGCTGTTTCCGGGTTTAGGACAGGAGCCCCGGCTCACGCCCCAGCCCCGGCAGCGGCATCAGGATGAAGATAGGGGAAGAGGAAAAGATAATAATGTAGTATGAGTATCTATGTCATAAACATGAAGTTAGTGTTTGGTTGTGTTATTATTATTGTTATTTTGATGTTTTATTACATGAAGGAGAGGAGGTTTGAATTAAAGATCTGTTGCATAAATATTCTGCCTCCACTCAGCGTAATGTCTTAAACTGGATGCATCAATGATAGTTCATGTGTACAATCTGACCATTCATGAGAACTTATTATACATTAAACTAACAATTTGGCTAATGGGTTGATAAGCTTGTTTAGTTTTGTTTTCCAGAAAATTAGAAATTATAATTGTTTCCAAAAATTAAAGTTACTATTAAGTTTTACAGGATTTTTTTAATTAAAGATATTATAGAATATTTTTAAAGAGTTTTTTTTTTTGGGCCAACATTGGTCATTAAAGAGAACTATAATATTTAAAAAAAAAATTATTTCAATTTTTTAAAAATTTTAATCCCTTGATATTAAGCTTCTAAGATAATTATGATTTTAGGTTTATACTCCTCCGGTCCTAAATATAAGACTCTTATACTAGTATGTATAAGGATATTATATTTAGGACCGGAGGGGTAGTTAATTTTGGCACAAACTTTGTTCCTCCCTTTTCTTAGGCCCTAGAAAATTAGGGAAGTTCACAGTATAAAATCATTTACATCCAATACCTTATTTTGAGAAATATTCTCATTTACTTATTGCGATAATAATAAAAACTATATCCGACGTGCTCATATCATATGCTTAATAAATACAGTACAAATATAGAAATGCCTTATAAACTTATCCTGATCACTTATAGTAAAATCAAGGTTGGCGTAACCCATTTCTGCTCATAGTGCCTGCAAATACAAAGAACATGCTATAATGCTTTCAATTAATGGTGATAACTTAATTTAGACTGACTTGTAACATTTTTCTTATCCTTTTTCTATTCTTGCTTCCAAAGAACAATAATTCACCCAACAACTTAAATTGTTATTACCATTATTGATGGCCAAATGACTTTTAATTGGTGGCACATGGGACTTGTATTCTTTTTTTGCTTCAAACGTATATCATTGCCTAAAGTACTGCAAGGCCCTGTGATTTTCTGCATTTCTATTTTCCATTGCATCAAAAAGCTTGGTTTTGTAACCCAAAAAAAAAAAGGCTTGGTTTTGAGATTGAGAGTTTCAGTTGTATACTATTTTTTTTAATAAAATAGTAGACAACAAAATTGATTAAAATTTGTTAAATGCAAGAAATATGTAAAAATATAACTTATTTTTCAAGAACACCATTATTTATAGAGAAATAGTGAGAAAGAGAATGTGCAAATAGAAATTTGAATATAATCTGATGGTATTGAAAATTATAAAGTTATATTAAAGCAAGTGTCTCTGTGTGTGTGTGTGTGAGTGTGTGTGAGAGATGCCTTTTTATTTGTTTGGAAAAAAGGATGATGGCATGTTACCAAGAAAAAAAGCTACCTACTACATTTTCTGCATTGAAAAAGTAAAATTAATTCCAATAACAGCACAATAATTTGAGAGGGCCGGCAATGAGGATGACAATTCAAAAAGACTAGTAACGTAATGGCGCCTCCTTTCTATGGATATTGTCCTAATAAGGATTGTTATCTTTCAAATGTTTAAAAGTTATGTTGAATTAATCGTGATTTTATTTTATTCACATCTTTTAATAAAATTAATTGAGAATGGGTTGACTTGATAACAAGAAATAATTTTTTAAAATGTTTTTAGTATTAAATAACTGAAAAATAAAACATTTTTATGCATTAGTAACATTCTCCGGCAAAAAAAAAAGTCAATATTATTATTGGTGTTTACAAATTGATCCAATTTTGGTTGTGATCTTGTAACTTTAAACTATCGGTTTCAGTCTCTATAATTTTATAAGGACTTAGTCTGAATTTTTTTTTTTATAACTTATAGTATCTTTAAGTCATTTTGAATTTGTCAAAACCCTTTGAACAAGTTATATTTTTCGAGATTTGAATTTATATTCTTTTTCTTACAAAATGAGACCATTTGCTATTTCAATAACCAGTTTATTGGTTTTAGTCTAAATTTAAATATGAGAATCAGAATCAAAATTTATTAAAAAATAAAGATCATTCCTTAAACTTGAATAAAAAATCATCAAATTATAATGACTACAACTAACGATTTGAAACTATAAAAAAAATAAAATTCCATAAAAATATAGGAATTAACAATACTATTTAAAAAATTAGAAAGATTCTAAAAGAGAAAACGAAATGTGGGACTTAGGGGTGTTTGGATGTAGCCAAACCATGGTTTAGAAAATAGCTTCTAAAAAATATACTTTAAAATAATAGATTTTCTGAAAAAGTGATTATGATAAAATGAGAGTGTTTAGTAAATAGTTGTTGTCAGAAATACTTTTTTATATGTAAAAATTACTAAAAAGGTTATAAGTTTAAATGATAATTACATATAAGATATATTTCATAATATATGTTTATTTGAAGTAATAAATTTGTTAATAATATATATTTTGGCAACATAATAAATAAGACATAAATAATATAAATAATAAAAAATTAATGTGTATATATATTAATAAAATAATTAAATATGTTTTTAGAAAAGTGATTTATTTTGCCAACAAAAAACTATTATTATTTCACTGTTGGAGAAGAGGCAGAATGGGAGAAGAGGCACTGGTTTCAAATGGCACTGGATGTTTTTTACTGTTGGAGCCTCAGACACGAATAATGATGACTCCAACTCTTCAAAAGCGAAAATGGGGATGCTTATACAAAAACCATGGTCTGACTGGCCAAAACTATAGTTTTCTCTAAAAGCTGGGTTTTAAAAAGAATGGGGGTGCTTGGCAATTAGCTTCTCCAAACCATGGAACACCTTTTTAAAGACAGAACAGAAGAAACGCTCAAGGCTGAACGGACCTTGCACTTCCTCTCGTTTCTGAGTTATACGGTCACGTTATTCATCTCTCGAAATGGCGCCAACGTTCAAAAAATGTGACCGTTTTGCGCGTCCGTTTGAAACCGCCACTGAACTACCAATGACATCACGCCATGTGGATAACTGCCACATCGGGACCTTAATGCCTGGACCCACAGCAGCTCTCATCTGGTAATGCTAATCTTGTTCCTAATTGGGTCAATTCCGTCGTAATTTTTATTTTCTTTTCCCGTTGAATTGTAATTTCCCAATTGGTTTTTTTTCCAATTCCATTCTGCTTATTGTTTTTCTTAAAATTATTTTTTAATTTTCTATTTTTTGACTGATTCAAGTAATTGTTTAAAACTAAATTATAATTATATAAATCAGGGTGATGCCATAGAATTAACGTTAGTTACTTTTTAGAAAAAATCCAAAAAAAATGATTGTTGAATTTTAAAATTCTAAATCAGTATTGGTAATGACTACACTCAAAAAGTAAATGACAACATATTTTTGTAATAATCCTGATTTAAAAATTTAAAATTCAATAATCATTTAGAATTTTTTTATTTAAACAAGATTTTAAAAAAAAATTGATGCGACTTTCATATTTTTTTAGTCACCCAAAAAGGTACATATCCTTGAGCTAACCTTGTCCTTACAATACCAAAATTAAAGGACAATTAAACTTAAAAATATTTCTTATTTTTTTTATAGGCTTCATTATCACTTCTACCAGTGGTATTTTTCAATCCCACGTACATAGATTTGTCTAATCTCATGTAATAAGCAATCTCTTATACTAAAAGCTATTTTCTTAATCTCAATCTCAATACTTAACTTTTATTTTCAATACTTATTAAACGGTATCATTATTTATTAAAACTGACGTGTGGAATTCAATACGCAGTCTCTGAAGGGTCATTCTGATAGGCTACTTTCTCCTTTTTCAGCAAAGCATCGCCTAAATGCGGAGAATTGGCATATTAAGGGACTGAGACTGTCATTTTCCTTATAAACACTTACCATAATTTATATTACTCCTCCGGTCCTTATTATAAGACCCAATTTGACTTTTTATTTGGTCCTAATTATAAGACCCAATCCATTTTGTCTCTTATATTTATGCATTTTTTTCCAAGATAATCCTTCTAATAATGATAGTTTTAGCCAATATACTTAATTAGCAAGGATATTTTAGGAATGACAACACTTATTTATTATAAATAACCAACTTAACTTACTTCCTTAATCTCCACAAATAAGTCAATTGGGTCTTATAATTAGGACCGGAGGAGTATTAGATTTATAATATTCAATAATTCCACAATGCTTTTGTAGAATTAATGAAAAAGAAAAGGTGCCTATGATTCTTATAATTGTAAATATAATTAGTGAAGGCTCACTTATACCACATTTCCCTTAATTTTATGTCATATGTAAATAAATTCTCCAACTTTTGAAACTTTATGATAAAACTCTCTAAATTTTTAAATTTAACAAATAACTCCCATAGTATTAGGTTTTTAATTATTTATTTGCAAATGCCTTAAAGTTCAAGAAATTTGTTTGCATATAAGTCAAAGTTTGAAGAGATTATATACATGCAAAAAATAAAGTTTAAGGAGCATTAAAATGATAATTTAGGGTTATATGTATAGACTTGAAAATTTTGGAGGATTTATTATTAAGTTTTAGGACAATATTTAAGTCAAGTTCTTTATATTCATTATGCCAAATTCTCTAGTCATATGTAGCTGTATTTGTGACAACCGTTCTTTTAAAACTCATTTAGATCAAAATTTTCAATTTATTCAAATGATTAACCATGATAAAAAAGGAGAAACCTTAAAATTTTAAAATCACTATCATAGTTAAAAGAAATAAACTTATATTACGAGCAACATCGATCATTAATTTGGGCCTTGGACTTTCAAAGTCCAGAAATATCATTCAACCATTAGCCCAAATCAAACTTATACTTTCAAACATACGAACTGATAAATCATTTTAATATAAGTCATAGAGTCCATTAGTCAAAAGTCAACACCATCAAAAGAGCGTAATATGCAAAGTCTTAAATATCTCTAGCCTTTCAACGACCCCCATATCAGATAGTAGTAATTAAAAGTATTAGTTTATAGCATTAGAGTGTATGGGCCCTATGTGGCAATATATAACAAGTCAGCACATAAAACAAAAACAAGGAAGCTATACAAGCTATAACAGCACACTATGTCTCCGGAGCCTTCTCTGATGGGCCACCACCTGAACTATCACCTGAAGATAGTAAAAACCACGGGATGAGACAAACGCCTCTGTAAACAACTTCTCAACTCATCATACATACTAACATGTGCTCGTGAGGTGTCAAGTGGGATAATTATTAAATCTCAATATATATATCAATGAAAATACAAATATGTATATTCAAATAATTTCAATCATCCAAACCCTCATTACGGGGGCTAACACACAAGTCACATAAGTCTATCCCTTCCTATAGGGGATCAATCCGACATATAGGTTTATCCCACACTTTGGGGATGAATAAGTAGTGACAAATATTCATCCCTTATTATAGGCTTATCCCACACTTTGGGAGACGAATAAAAAGTCACAAAGGTCTATCCCTTACTCTAGGGATGAAGGAAGTCATCCAATGTGCATCAATGGCGGCCTTACCACGTGGTAGGATAGAGCTCAATCCAAAATCCAAACAACAACCAATCATTCACAATATAACAAAAATGTCTCAATCTTTTCCTAGTATAATCCATAAGATATAAATCATATGTCTTTTTTGAACTTCTCAATCACAATTCCAAAAATCTCACAAGACAATTTTTCATAACTCAAAAAGTATAATATATCTACTCAAGTTTCAAATAACACATCATTATTCTAAAATAATAAATATTCACAAACAACATATTAGCACATATAACAAGTGAAAAGTGGTTACCTCTCGTCAAAGCAATATTAAGGATTACTACAAGGTCAATCCTTTGCTTAATCAATAATTAATCTACACAATTAATATAACCAGATATTAATATTAATTAATTAATTAATTAATTAAACTTCTCTATATTAGTTGAATTTCTAATTTAATTTAATCTTTATTCTAAATTTCCGCAACTCTCATAACCCAAAAATTATTAAGTATTTTTAGGAATAACTTAAAATTTCTAACAAGCCAAATTATTTATTTACCACCTCCAAATTATTTACCTTAATAAAAAGGATTTTCCACAATTTCTAAATATAAAATTATTATGTTCTAAATTCTAAAAATATCATTTTAAGTTTAAACCTCAAAATCAAACTATTAAAAATTCAATAATACTTCAAATATTTATAAATAAATAATCTAATCAAAACTTTAATGGTATAACTACCATATATATATTTCCATAAATAATAAACTTTTTATCTACAATAATTATTTTAAAACCTCCAGTCACCCGATAAATAAAACTAAACTGATTAAAATCTCAATAATATATCAAACAATCCAAATAAATTATTTAACTTAAATTTAATTTGCAAAAATATGGTATATCCCATAAATAACAGATTTTTAACTAAATAAATTAATTTAAATATTAAAACTAACAAATAGAGAAATCTAAACCGATTAAAATTAACAACTCATTTACTTCTAAATTTCTATAGTAATCTTTTGTCAAAACTCAATACTTAGATCATATATAAGTCTCAAAATTTTCTCTAATTACTATAGTAATAATGTAAATAGGAAGCTCAAAATATACAGGAAATATTCATAAAGAAAGTTTGATGAAAAGAAGTAATTTTATGTACCTAAATTATCCTCAAAGCTTTGCCTTCTTTTTCACGAGGAGTGCTGATATGCTCTTTCTATTTCTCTCTTGCTCTCTTTCTCTCTTCCCCTCTTTCTCTCATGCATTCTCATCTGCCGGCGATCTCTTTTATTTTATCTCCATCTTCCCAACTATATTTTTCATTTTTTTTCTATCATTAAATACGTCAGCCCCAAAATTCTTCAGTCTTCTTTCAATCCTACCTCCATTTTCCACCCTACTCCAACTTTCCACCTCTCAATTTTCAATCTTCAACCTTTAGTGTTCAACTTTCCACATGTGGAAAGTTGACTCAATTAATATAATTTTTAAATTTTTATTATTATTTTATTTATATATATATTTTAATTTTTTTTCTAAATCCTAAAATAAAGTTTAGAATATTACAGTATTGCCTAATCTTTTCATGTGGGTGTATAGTTTTTGATAATATTTTAAGAATAAAAAACATGATTATATGTGAGTGGGAAATTTGACATATTAGATATAAGGAACTTAAAACAAGTATTTTTCTAGGTTTTAAAGATTGAAAAATGTATTTGTATATGATTCTAAATTCAGTGAAATTTTATATAATTTAGCCATTAGCATTATATATATTTGGCTAGATAAGGGGATTTGAATTTCCTCCTGTATCTTATCCCATTTTTATTTTTCTTCAGCAAATTATTATAGCAAAAACCAAAAAGAGTTATTATACCGGAAAAAATAAAAAATTATAAACGCGTGAAAGGGTGGCGGAAGGCTAGCATGGAGTGAAAGTATCGTGCCAACAAGCTTCAGCTTCACTCCTCCACATTTCAGTTCACACTTCACAGTGCCTCTCTGACGCATTTCCCGGAGAAACCCGCCGGAGTGTCTTACAGGAAGAAGCTGAAAGTTCGTCACGCGCTTCAAATTTCGTCGGAATGTGGAGCTTGCGCGCAATCTCTCGTCTGTTCATTCTGCTGCTGCTTCACTCGGTGCCTTTAGTCTCTGCTCGACGATCAAACAGAACCACTTGGAAGACACTCAGCGGTATGTTTCTCGTTTTACTTCGATTTTCTCTTCGTTTTTTTCCCCTCGTTTACGATGAAGAGGAAGTGTCGGCAATGCCACCGAGAAGATGTACGAAAATTACGATGAACACTCGGATGTTTGTCTTTACTATTCCATCGATATCCACTGATTAGAAAATGAGAGTATAAATTGAACTCACTCCATTGTGGCCTTTTGTTCTTGGTTCTTTGAGAGGTTGGTTTCATCAATGTGTCTGGTGGAAAAATTCACCAGAATCTGCTACTAAACAGAAATTTGTGCATTTCTTGCATGTGTGTCTAAACTCCAGGGAAATTGATGAATCTGAGCTTCTGCTTAAGTACTGTTGGGTTTGATTTCTCCGCTATTAATTAAACGAAGTTTCCTATTTCTAATATTTGCTGCGACTGCGAGCAAATTATTCCGTAATTAGAAAGCATCCGATGCTTCTTGGGTTGAACATAAAAATTATTGCTCAAATAATGACCAGTGGGGATAAAGGTCGATTAGCAACTGAATTCTATTCCGGATATACTAAGATCTAGGTCCGTTGATATTTTAAATTGCCTTTAAGAACAGAGTTTCACGAATGCTTGTCTTGCAGGACCTGATGTTCTCTTTACTGTGGCCCTTCTTCCTTTTTAGTGAAACTTACTCATTCTCTTGTTATGCAGGAAGTCCACCAGTAGTCATAGCACGTGGGGGTTTTTCAGGTCTATTTCCTGATTCTAGCGTGGTTGCCTATAAGTTTGCATTGGCAACCAGTAAACGAAATGTCGTTCTGTGGTGTGATGTCCAATTAACAAAAGATGGAGCTGGGATTTGCCTTCCAGACATCAAGCTGGACAATGCTACAAACATTGCTCAGGTTTTCCCAAATAAAGCTACAAATTATGCAGTCAATGGTATACCAACCCGTGGGTATTTTTCGGTGGATTACCCTCTGAAGGATCTGTCCAAAGTCGTGCGTAAGTTCACTTATTTCTTTCCTACTACTTTAATTGTTACTTGATGCCAGTATCAAATGCATGTATTTTTTAATGTATCTAGTTTAGAAGATCTAGTGGCTTTTAGACCATTTAGCCATCAGGCATTAATTTGACCCTCAATCATCAGTGACATTTACTGTACCTTCCTTATTGATTTTTTTGTGGGGGGGGGGTGTTGACACTAAACCTTAAGATATCAGGTTTGTTTTGTTTTGTTTTTTTTTTAAACTAGTGATTAGGCTCCTATGACGAGTGAACTTCTTGTTGTCTAGGCTTGATTATGAACTGTTCGATACTTCTGTATTTTCTGACAATTTCTTGTTTCTTAACAGTTGTTCAAGGAGTCCTGTCTCGTACTCCAAGGTTTGATGGCAATGGGTTTCCAATTCTTACTGTTGAAGACATGGTTAAACAAGTCAGCCCACCAGCCTTGTGGTTGAATATTCAGGTGAAAAGGAGACATATTTCACTTCAATAATTCGGTATCCTAGTTTCTTCGGAAGCCAACCCATTCTTTTCTTATGTTTCGCAGCATGATGCATTCTTCACACAACACAAATTGAGCATGAGAAGCTTCATACTCTCTGTTTCTAGAAGAGTAGTTATCACTTATATCTCATCAACGGAGGTTAAGTTCCTGAGAAGTATAGCAACACAATTCAACCGCAGAACAACAAAACTGGTTTTCAGGTTTCTGAGACAGGAAGACACAGAACCGTCAACCAATCAGACTTATGGTTCACTCTTGAAAAATATTACGTTTATAAAGTCATTTGCTTCTGGTATTATTGTTCCCAAAGAGTACATATGGCCAGTAGATGCAAGAAATTATCTGAAGTCACATAACTCTTTGGTCTTAGATGCTCAAAAAGAGGGATTGGAAGTCTTTGCTTCAGATTTTGTGAGCGACGTTCCACTAAGCTTCAATTACAGTTATGATCCTCTTGCTGAATACCTCCAATTCATCGATAACGGTGACTTTTCTGTCGATGGCATGCTGTCTGACTTCCCTATAACCACATCTGAAGCCATTGGTATGTGATGTCTTTTATTCCATCAGCACGCATCAATATTCAATACTGCTAGTATTTTTATGTCCTCTGGATATGGCCTACGCTCATCGTGTTCCCCAACCTTAACTGTTGTAGCCTTAGATGTATTTGCATTCATACTCTTTCTCTTTCGTTTCATTCTTAAGTATCTGAATTAGTATTTCCTGGAGTTATTGAAGTATTTTCTTATTCTGCAGATTGCTTTGCTGACCTAGGCGAAAATGCCACAGAAAGAGGTATATATGTATCACTGCTTCGTTAAAATCGTGGATCTATATTCATCTCTTATTCATTAATATTTCTCAGATTCTTTTATTTTATAAATCCCATGGAGAATAGCTTTTTTCATATTATTGATCTATTTCTCACACTTTTTTTCATGTTTCAGTTAACACCTTGGTCATCTCTAAATATGGAGCAAGCGGAGACTATCCTGCGTGTACGGACTTGGCATATAAAATGGCCATAACGGATGGTGCGGATGTTCTTGACTGTCCTGTTCAAATGTCAAAGGATGGAATACCATTTTGCTTGAGCTCTATCGATCTTATGTAAAGTACAACAGCCGCTCAATCGAATTTCAGAAATATGACGACAACTATCCCAGAGATCAAGTCTGGCAGCGGCATATTTGCATTCAACTTGTCATGGAATAATATAAAAACCCTGAAATGTAAGTCATATCAAGTCTGGCAGCGGCATATTCCTCTAATTCGTTCTAGTATAAATTATAATCCGCCTTACTTGATTGGCTCGTGTTAACGTACGCGATCCTTCGCCCATCATCTTCTTAAATTTGGCCGTATGTTGGGCGTTTGGCTCGGCCTCGTGTTATTTATAAGGGACAAAAGTCAGGCATGTGGTTTAGCCTATTTTAAACACATCTCCTTCGTGCCACAAGACCTGTTAAGGAGTTAAACATTTGCATTCAAGTAATCCGAAGGTCAAGTAGCGTGATATAATATAAATATAAATATAAACGCACACTCGATAGAACAAATCAAATAGTGCATAACACGAGAAAAGTGAGATTGCTACTTCACACCACTTGCATTCCTGATTAAGGTCATCCCAAAGTCTTAAATGCTACTGAATTAATCCTTCTGATTATAAACGCATTCATTTGAACGCATTCATTTTTTTCCCCTTTATTCGCAAAATTTTTGGAGTTTTGACCTTGATGTTTAATAAAGGAAAAGAAAAACTAAAAATTATTCTAATCAAGCATGACATCTGTGTTTTCCTATCTACTGTTTCCCTGCAGCCTCAATATTGAATCCCTATGTAAAATACGGAATGTTGCGGAATCCAAATAACAAGAATGCTGGGAATCTTGTAACATTATCAGATTTCTTGTCCATTACAAAGAATCAGACGTCTCTATCTGGTATCATGATTATTATTGAGGTGAGTTCTTGCTCAAAGTTCATTTCATGAGTTGTATATGAAATGATGATATGAATGTACACGCACGATTATTATTATTTTTACCATCAATGCATGCAATTATTATTTATGAATATCCTTGATGAAAACCATCCTCCTAATAGGAACCTTTGCTAAATGCTGATTGTGAAATTTGAAATTTCCCAAATTGGTCTTATTCTGCTAGAAGCCCTTGTTTTGATGTCTAGACTACGGAGTCTAAGCATATGACCAAATCTTGAATTATCAGTTATGCCCAAGGGACTTCCAGCTTACATGCATTAGGCTTACTCTTCTTTAAGATTAAGGTGAATATGACAAACTTTTATACACTACGTTCATTGTAAAGTCCTTCCGTAACTTATCCCATTTTTTTGTTTTTGTGTGAGTACACAAATGGCTACATATTATTATCATGGTGAATAATGATTACATGTTCTGAATATTCTAAAACAAGAGATGTTGAATAATTGTTTTCGTTGATGTTCAATTTATTCTCACAATCATGTGTTCTACTGTTGCCAGAATGCCGCCTATCTTGCAGAGAAGCAAGGATTAAGCGTGACTGATGCAGTCATTGATACCTTGAGCAAATCAGGTTATGAAAAGTCAGGGGGCCATAAGGTTATGATTCAGTCCACTAATAGCTCTGTGCTAAAGAAATTTAAAGAGAAAACAAAATATGAGCTTATGTACAAAATTGACGAAGACGTTGGTAATGCTGTTGATTCAGCTGTTGAGGATATAAAGAACGTTGCCGATTCTGTGGTTGTCCAGAAGACATCTGTATTTCCTCTCAATTCACAATTCCTGATTGGCTCTACGAGGATCGTGTCAAAGCTAAAACCCTTCAACCTCTCTGTTTATGTAGAAAGCTTCAGCAATGAGTTTACTTCTCAAGCATGGGATTTCTTCTCAGATGCAACTGTTGAGATCAACTCATTTGTTCGTGGAGCAGATATTGATGGTGTCATCACAGACTTCCCCAAGACAGCTAATAGATACAGAAGTAAGCGCACGACTACTGTATTTTTTTTTTCTTTTTTTGCTGAAAGAAATTCACATGAAAGTCGCGGATAGTATACAGCTCTTTGTTTATAGTTCCTGATTTGCAGGCGAAAATTTCGCCTTGTTTGGTTAATATTCTTCTTTAAAACTTCAGGCACTCTGTACCACCACCAGTTCTCTACCATGCTCTTAGTCGTAGTAATTTTGCCTCAGGGTAGCCGTAGACATAATAAAACTAAAAACGGACGATTAATTTTCGTTTTGTTTTGATTGAGATGACAATTTGATCCTCAAAGTATACACATCGTATTAATCCTTTAAATGTCTTCAGCCTATAACAAAGTACTCATGTTAATGCCGTCAACTTCAAGTTAATAAAAATGGTATAAGTTGCCTCAGAGCTGACACGGTGTTAAAAACTTAGCTTTGATTTCATGAACTTGATTATATTGCAAAATGCTTCTGTTTTTCACTTTTCAGCTACAATGTAGTATTTATGGGCTTGAAGACGAAATAAAATATATTGGATTGTGTGATCAGAACGTCAAAATTTGTAGAATCAAATTTTGAGAAGATATATGTTTTAAGAATCTAAGCATCATTACTCATTTGTGTTTGACTGGATCGGTTGATCTATAGCAAACTGAGCTGTATTATAAAGTTTTCCACCTCTGATTCCTGATGTCCCCTAATCTCACTACAGGGAACAGATGTTTAAATTTGGGTGACAAAACACCTCCTTACATGGCTGCTGCTCGTCCCGGTGCTCTTTTCGAACTTATCACCGATGATGACTTGCCGCCAGCTGAGGCTCCGTTACCAGTTCTCACAGAATCTGAAGTGTCAGAACCAGCTTTGCCTCCAGTTTCAAAGGTAATCAATTCCTCCACACCCAACAAAGCTAGCCCAGGTGTTTCACCCCAAGGAAATGCACAATCTAAGGTCAATATCTGCATCCTTTTTTACGGTCTAGCCTTCTTTGTCGCTCCTCTTCCGCTTTAAGTGCAGTATTCCTCCCAAAAAGGTTTCTTATGCATAACTTAGGCCTCTATGTTCCCATGTCTCTGTCGTTATAACTTAGGTAGGTCAATTTCTCCTTCCCATTTCCCAGTGTCTCTACGTGGGTTAATTATGTGAACACAATCCTAAGTTACATGTTAGGCTACTGCTGTTTGATGAACCTTTTTGGACCTTTTATTATTATATATGAGTATTTATTACGACTATCTGTGTGCGCATGTATCATGAGATGAACAAGTTGGGTTCAGATTTGTAAAAATGTAGTGATAATTTTTCTTGCTCCTGTTCCCACATGAATTTTTTTTTCCAGATGCATATTAGCTGTGTGCAGTTAGAAAGCAAAAGTACTATGATAAATCATAGGTGATTAAATGGTTTTTGAAATTCGATGAAAGCTTTTCGCAGTTGATTTGAAAATCTGGCAACAACTTTTTGCTCAATCTCTGTTCTCTGATATCATCACAAGACTTTATATTTTCTCGGAACAATATTTGTTTTCTAAAATAACAAAAAAAAGGTAAATTGAGCCAATCAGAAATTCATGCCTAAATATGTTTAATCACACACACACACACCATGCATGCCAATTTTAAACAATCATGCCTAAAGCAAATATCTATGTTATCTTTTCATTTGAACACAATATCTACTACCTTAGTGGATTTGAGAAACCTAAGAATTGGGCATGATTTTGGTGGCCACATGCCCAACATAATTAATTGACTTCAGCCATTATCATTAACTCTCCCATCATTAACTGTCTCAGATGTGCCCATTACATCTGTCTTCTCTCTCTCATGAGTGTCAGGTCTTGAGTAGCATAATCATGATCTTATTGGATTGATTAAAATACGGAATAGTTAGAGAAAAAGGCAAACAATTATAAATCAATGTGGTGTATCTAAGCATGATGTGAGGTGCTTAACACAAACACAGCTCAAAATGCTCACTAGAAAAATGGGGGGAAAAAATCTTCTGCATATTGCATCAATCAACATCTTGACAATTTCTTCATTTCTCTTCATAACTTTGTCCCTAGATATGATAATTGAAGCACATGAAAACCTTTTGAACTTTGAGTTGTTACCATAAGAAATTTATATATACCAGGTTATACAAAATGATATCGTTGCCTATATAAATATATATATATATATATTATATTTAGATGTCATAGCTCCAACCAAAATTGCTAGTTAATGAAGAGTAAAATTAGAAGAGAATTGCATAAAAAGAAATTTGACGCTACTAAATCTTAAATCAGGTTTGGTTCTCACCAGCTTAATTCACCAACCCATTATAAGGTGGTGGGCTGGATTAAAAAAATAGAAATTGTTTTGATATGGTTCTTTTAGCCTGCACTGCCAACCCGTAGCTTACCATGGGCTAGCCCGCCAACCTCTTTTTTTAATTGTTTTACAATTTTTATTTTAATTTTAATAAGAAAAAGTTTTATAATTTTTACTTAATTTACATATAACTTTGTATTTTGTTAGAAACTGATTCTAAATTTGATTTTTCATTTTTTTTTATTTTATCATTTTTATACTAATAAAATAACTATTAACAATGAATTATATGTTTATATTTCAACTTTTGAGATTAATTTAATTATATAATTATATAAAAATATAAGAATAAGAAAAATTTTGGTCTATAAAAATTAATAATTTAATTAAAAAAATAAATATAAGTGTAAAAAAAATTTTTTTAAAAAAAAAAGAAAATGAAGATTGGGGAGCTAACCCACCCCACCTCTTAGAAGGGTGGGTTGGCCAAATGTGAGCCTGATAGAAGGCGATTCTTTTAAAATAAGCCTGTATGGTTTCATATCTGTAATGGGCTAGTCTGTAACCGGTAAGTCAATTGGTTTAATCACATCTAGTTCTCATGCTATAATAGGATTGGATTCAAATTTTTTTTATAGTCCACTATTCACTTGAACTCTACTTGAAATTATGCTGAAATAAGAGTCAAATTTCATGTTCCCACAATAGATTCAAACATAAAAAGTTTTTCAATTCAAACATGGTAACACCACGAGGAATTGCATAGTACTATTAATTCTTCATTCGTTTTTCTTGACAAAAACATTGAAAAGGAAAAGGGGAGTCCCAAAAAAAAAAAGTCATGATAATCAAAAGTGGGAAATGCCATGCAAGGAAAGCAAAGCAAAGCATTTACTCATTCCATGCTTTTCCTTTCTTTTTTTTTTTTCCCCCGACCAGCCATGCTTTTCCATTTATACGCGCACACACATATAGATAGATAGATATATATATATATATATATATATCACCCTCTTTTCAATTTGACCTGCTTTTTTCCCTTGCGTCATGCTTTTGCCTTCATGATCTCACTCCCTCCATCCCCAGATACAGTCACTCATTCTTTATTTCATTCTGCATGCTAAAATGGTCCTTATATATTTATATACATAAACACTTTTTTATTCCAACTTGCATCCTGCAAATACTAGTTTAGAATAAATCACTTTTGCCCTTCTTCCTTGTAGTACAAGTCCTACCAAATTTAAAGTGTTAATATTAAAATTAAATGAAAAGATAATTCAAGGGAACAAAATGGTGTGAGATGATGATCATAAATTAGTTTAACATTTATTTAAACATAATTGGGTTAAGGTGTGTCCAACACCTTAAAATTTTTTGTTGTCTTGGTGTTGGATACACCAAAAAATATTTTATGTGCAGCACACACTTCAAAAAAATATTTCACAGTACTGAATACACCTCATAAAATATTTAAAGATGCTAGATATATTATAAAATATTTTATAGTACTGGATGTACTCGAGAAGATATTTCAGAGTACCAGATGCATCTTAATTCAAATTAATTACTAATAGGGATTGAGTTTGAAAAAAAAAACTTGTCTATCATGACATAGCAAACCAAAGATCGAATTTCATTAAAAAAAAGTATTACATGTAATATCTAACAGTGTCTCGATCATGTATGCTTTTAAGCGCGCACATACACACATATACATATAAACACATGGCATACAAGAAAAGGTAATAGCTCAATTTAAAGAAAATATCGGCTGACCTAAGAGTGCTCCTCAATTGTGGCTAGGATGGAAATTCGTGGTTAATTAGCATATACGCATCATTATTCCTCCCGGAATCAAAATTCAACTATTTGGAATTTTTCACGCGAGGGAGCATTCAATTTGATGATGATATGAGAGATGTGACTCACCTATAAAGAAACTGTGTGATCATCATGATGACAATAATGAAATTATTATGCAAATTTGAAGGACTTGTTATATCATCATCACTTAATATTGAGAACGATGTTATTAATTTCAATGATAGCTAGGTACTGAAAAGTGAAAACAGTTAAAATTAATTGCTTCATTATCACTTCAACCATTTTTTGAATTATGCAAAGATTGAGAATTATTGGCCAACATCAACTTTTCAATTTGGACTCTACAAAAATATATATTCTATGATAATTGTGGCATCCAACTTTTAATTTTTTATTGAAATAATTATTAAAAAAAATAACAAGTTATATGTCAACAGAAATTAACTTCTAAAACTTATGATTATTCCGCAAACTATTCTAATTTATATTTCATGACTAATAAAATAAATTTTGGAAATGAATTTTCATTGATATTGCTGTTTTCAATTTTTTATAATAATTAAAATAAATAAAATATCACATTTGATTTAGCTTCTGTAATTTTAATAACAATAATCAATAATTATATTAAACGCTCCTGGAGCCCACAAATTATGTGAGCCACATCCACTCCAGCCAGGTACAAAGTCTATTCTGAGTTTGAAAATGATTTTGTAGTTATAAGCAATTTTAGTTATTTAAGAACTTATACAATTAATCAATTTAAATTATCAATTTTAAGTTTATTGTTAAAATTATTAATTATGGGGCTTGTAGTTTTGCCTCTGAACTAATCCCGAACTGACACGTGGCAATCATGCAACGGCTGAGATTGTGATTGCCTGGAACCAGCATCATGAGGACGTTATGCTGACGTTGATACAAGGATCAGCGCAAAGTCTTTCGATTCAATCGAATCCCATAATCTCAAGCAAGCCAACTTCCTTTCTTCCAATTTCCGTATTTATTCGGATGTCTTATTTGGCCGCCAAACTTCTCTCTTCTTTAAATCTCTCTCTATCTCTCTCCTCTTTCAATGTCACAATCTTCCATTGTCACTTCTATAAATACATATTCCATTGTCCTCCTTTAGCTCCTCACAATTTGAGTTTGTTTCCCAACTGTTTTACAAAATGCCACAAAGAGAAATTTGCAGTTCGGTTGCAGAACCACGTCCTGTGGTCAGGAAGTTCTTGGCCAGACCTGCTGAAGGTGTCGGGGCCATTGTTAGAAGAAGCTTGGACGGTAAGCATACTTGCGCTATACTCATGAAGCTTGAAGAGCTTGCTGGACATTTTTCTTGCGCTACTTGATTCTTCTTTCTTCTTCTTTATTCCCTCTTCACTTCCTTGACTAATGGGTTTTCTGGGTTTCTTCATGTTTGAGCTTCTGTTGTTTTATTCTTGTGTATAAATTTACTGTTAAGCATCTATAATTCAATGTTTTCAGTGAAGTTTCTCTTTATGTTGTGCTTTTATTTCAATGGAAACCCTGAGGCAAGGACCAGTTAACTTTTGTCCTGCATCTTTTCTTCCTTTCTTGGGATGGAAACAACAGAATATTAAGGAACTTTGAGATTTTTTGCCCCCCACATTGATAGCGTTTCTGGGTTTATTTTTTCAGGTTTGAGCTGAAGTACTTTGATCCCTTCCTTGTACTGGATGAATTCTCAGGTGGGTATCTCTGTATTATGCTCTGCTTTCTCAGGGGGAAAAAAAAGAAGCAATCTGTTTATAGTTATTATGACGTGAATTTTCTTCTAAGAACACAAATTTTTTAATTCTGCAGTCACTGCCCCCGCTGGCTTTCCCGATCATCCACATAGAGGTTTGCAAATCGTCCCTCCTCTGTTTTATACATTTGTTCTTACAAATCTTCTTCTCTGAGATCCTGATTTCCTTTACTTCGTCTCCGTGTTTTCTTCTCTACCCAGGATTTGAGACTGTTACATACATGTTACAGGTATAGACCAAACTTCTCGTTTCATTTCATAAATTTACTCCAGCTTCCTATGAAAATTAAGTTAATATAATCGTTGCTTTTTCTGGGATTTCAAAAACAGAATGGCAAAAAGGTTAACACCCCCCCCCCCCAAAAAAAAGAAAGATAAAAGATCAAATTTTTGACTTTCAGTCCTACAGGTCTAGCTGTACAGCATCATCCCAAGCTTTGTTACAAAATGATGTTTCGGAGCAGGAGGGGGGGGGAAGATCGGAATGTTGTTTACTTTTAATTTTGAAAACTCAACCAATGATATATGAGCTATTAAATTAGTTCATTAGATGTTGAAGTTTTAATTTAATTACCTACTAATAAATATCTGGTCTGTTGGTGGCCAATCTGTGTGCTGGCGCGGCCACATATAAGCCATTACTTTATATACCTGGCCACCAAAGGAGCCTATTTAATTAGTGCTACCAAACTGCAACACTGCAACCATCTAAAGTTGACCTAGTAATTGCCAACGATAACTGATTCCATAAGCAAGAAAAGAAAACCAAGATGACCCCACTTTTTGCTGTCTTGTTTCTTGTCCAGAATAACAAACTCCAGCTTGCCTTTTGTGTTACGATGTTGTCTGCGTCCTGCATGCGTCACATACACGTTTTTGTTTGTGACACCATACTACATGCATGCATGCATACATAAATACATACATGTTCAGTTGGGATTTAGTTTGGACACAACTCCTTTTATACAACCATATCAGTTCAAGAATGATAATTTTATCTGATTTTGATCCCTCTTTGAGTCTTATCAAGATAACATGCTAGCCCTTTTTCCCAAGTCATGCTTGGAGCAAAGTTTTTTCCTAGATAATTAAATTCATGACTAGAGCTTTGATACTGATTGTTGCCCCGAGCAATTATCATTATGCTAAAAGTTATAGTTAACTGTCACAGCGTAATTTTTTTTCACTTAACCATATCAACTTAAGTGCCATCGTTTGGTTTGACTTTGATCTCTTGTTGAGTTCTGTCGAGAGAGAATATTCACCCAATCCAAGAATATAGATATGTAAATAATGGATTTTTTGTTTAATGCATGTTGGGTTGACAAGTTAAATAGAAGACAAAATTGATTTTTGGGGATGGAATTCTTGTACATAAATACTTACATAATCCGTGGCGTAAATGTTTGGTAATCAGGGAGCTGTGACTCATGAAGATTTTGAAGGACACAAGGGAACTATAGAAGCCGGTGATTTGCAGTGGATGACTGCAGGGAGAGGGATAGTCCACTCAGAGATGCCTGCAGCTCAAGGCACCCAAAAGGGCCTACAGCTTTGGATCAACCTCTCTTCCAAACATAAAATGTACGTTCACACCACTGTCAAACTTTAACTATTAATACGGTTTTAAAATATTAAAATATTTTTTTTCTGATGAGGTTAACAGTAAGTTTATGCATCAATCAGCATATGGTTGGCGTGCTCTATTATTAAAAAAAATATTGAAATATTAAAATCGTAATTTTGGCTCATGACATATATGTTACGTCACTAGACATCATCAGTGTTTGTTAATTAGTACTTTAGAGGGTTACTTTGGATATTGCATACTGGGGATGAATCAAAAAGGAAATTCTTTTCTTTTTGTACAAAGAAAAAGTCAAATGCATCTTTTATACCCTTTGCAATAGGTCAAGATCGGTGTCACAAAAGGCTTTATCTCATCATTCCACATCATGGACCATTTCATATACAAAGTGCTCTTGAATAGAGCACCCAGTGATGTCAAGTGTGCATAACCATCTGAAATGGCCACCACCATAAACCCATATTCTATGGTGATTGGTGATGATGGAAACTTCAATAACAAGATCTGCAACATGTTGGCGCTGCTAGTTTCTGAACTTTTCTGGTTTTCAAAGATTATTTCTGGGTAAAACAATAGGTCACAGACACTAGGCTTGAGTTTTGTTTTTTTCCTGCTAACTTTTTCTCTTGGCCAGGTGTTTCTGTTAATTACTTACGGTACAATGTTATCTCCTAAGTCAAATCTGTTTATTAACTTTAAAGAACTTCTGTCTTGGAGGTAACTGATATATAGTTAAGAACCCATTATAAACCTTGATTGTCACGTCAGATCTGTACCAAAAAGTTTCTTAATTTACAAGCTAAGCTTTGGTTTAACCAATCAATCATTGTGTTCTAACATCATATCTCTATCTCACAGGATTGAGCCAAGGTACCAAGAAATGCTAAGTAGGGACATAGCAGAAACTTCAAAAGATGGAATCAAAGTGAGAGTAATAGCAGGGGAAGCCTTAGGAATAAAGTCTCCTATCCAAACATGGACTCCAACAATGTACTTGGACTTCACTGTCAAACCAGGATCCCACCTGCAACAACCCATACCAGAGTCTTGGAATGCCTTTGTTTATGTGTTGGAAGGAGAGGGCGTGTTTGGTAGCCCTAAATCTCAGCCTGTGACCGCCCATCACATTCTTCTTCTTGGTTCTTCTGGGGATGGCTTGGAGGCTTGGAATAAGTCCAGCAGTAAGGTGGTTCGGTTCATTCTGGTTGGGGGTGAACCGTTGGGTGAGCCTCTGGTCCAGTTTGGACCGTTTGTGATGAACACTCAAGAGGAGATTGATCAAACTGTGAGTGATTTTGAGAACTGTGTTAATGGGTTTGAGAAAGCTAGACAATGGAGATCTGAAGCTGCAATTGGTCTTGATTTATAGTGTTGTTTTTTGTTGGTTTCATTTGGAAATTAGTTTATTTATAGAGAAAAAAATGATATGGAAATAAGTGGTGTGACCTCTTTCACTGGAAATTGCAGAAAGCTTAGGGCCTGCTTCCTTGGTTTAAAAATTACCTGTCAACAAATTTGACTTGTTGACCCCTGTTATCAATACAAGTATACTATTTTTACAGGTCAAAATAATGTGGCTAAAATGTTTTGAACTTTGAAGGCTAATATGGATCTTTTTATTAAAGGCAGATCAAGTAAAATTCTTTTTTCTTTAAGTTTTTATTTTCACATTACATTTATCAGCACCGACATTCAGTACATAAAATCCACTATAAACTTTTATATATGCATATAAATTTAATTCATTGAAAACTTAATTAAATAACATCACGATTCATCTAGTAGTATAGCTCTATTGATTTTATATTTTGTCATTCTCATGTTAATTAGAATTGTTCGTACTTTCAAAGGAAATGAATACTTATTAGTAAAATAGGAATGATTAATTTGTCTCCAACTAAGACTAAACATTTATTTTAAGATTATTTTAAATATGAGTTTAAAAGTTTGAATTCTTAGTAGATATGAGATAGATGTGTAAGTTATGACAAAAAAATTGGAAAAAATTACAAATAAAGACCATTCAATATATAAAATAGCGATTAGGAATCTTGAATTTGGAAAATAGCTTCAAAGGACCCGATCTCAAATTGCAAATATGAAATAATGGTGGAATGTTCAAAATGCCCTTCTATTTTTTCTCTTTTTCCCTCTCTAGATCTTCTTCCCTTTCATTCTTCTTTTTCTCTCTCTCTTCGTTCTTCTCTTTCCTAGTAGGAAGGAATTATTCTCATCTTCTGCATCGGATGCTCTTCATATATTGTAGCTTGAGATGAAAACGTATCATCTTTTGATTCACTCTTCCTTGACCCCATGCCTAAAGAGGGGGATTCGAATATTGTCTTCTTTGTTCTGTTCTTCCCCTGATTTATTGATTGGTTTGTAAGTAGAGAATGAAGCTAAACACAGAGGGTTCTCTTTTAATATTCTTTAGTTTGTTCTTTGAGTTTATGTTCTCTTTATTCGTAAATGATTGGCAATGTGCAAGTTCAATGATAAGCTTTATTTTGTTGGGAAGTTTTTGGAGTGTGGTCAAACTAAACTTTTATATTCTTCTATTTTTTGTTTTCAAGAAAATATATAAACAATTGAAATCAAGGGCAATGCAAAAAAGGTAACGTAGTGGACTAGAAAGCATGAGCTGTGCATTTTTTATCTTATATGAAAACCTCATCGAAACTTATCATTGGCCTTACTTAACTTGTAATTAGCCTAACTAAACTCGTCATGAATCCTATATCAGAAGTACTTGCTGTCAAAAAATCTACAAATTCTCATTTCAATAGAAAAATTTAAAATTGTATGACAACCTTATCAGAACTTGTTATTGGCTTTACTTAATTTGTCATTAGTCTAATTAAACTTGTCATAAATCCTATATCAGAAGTGTTTGCTGTCAAAGAAATCTGCAAATTCTCATTTCAACAGAAAAATTTAAAATTGTATACAAATTTTATCGGAACTTGTCATTGGCCTTACTAAACTTGCCATTTACTGCTTATCAAAAGTGGCTGCTGTCAGAAATATGCAAAGTTTAATTTCAACAAAGAAATTTTAAATTGTATGCAAATCTTATTGAAACTTGTCATTGGCCTTACTGAATTTGTCATTTATTGCTTATCAAAAGTGGCTACTGTTAGAAATCTGCAAAGTTTAATTTCAACAGAGAAATTTTAAATTGCATGAAAATCTTATTGGAACTTGTTATTGGCCTTAGTGAACTTGTCATTTGCCATAGCAAATTTGTTACTTCATAAATCCATGTGAAAATTCAGTCATTTTGACAGAAAAATTTGACAGAGATAAGTAGTAAATGACAAGTTTATTAAGGCTAATGACAAGTTCAGTAAAGCCAATGACAAGTTCAGTAAAACCAATAACAAGTTTCGATGAGATTTTCATACAATTTAAAATTTCTCTAGTGAAATTAAACTTGGCAAATTTTTGACAGCAGCCACTTCTGATAAGCAGTAAATGACAAGTTCAGTAAGGCTAATGACAAGTTCTGATAAGATTTCATGCCATTTAAAATTTCTTTGTTGAAATTAAACTATGCAGATTTATGACAATAGCCACTTCTGATAAGCAGTAAATGATAAGTTCAGTCAGGCCAATGATAAGTTCTGATAAGATTTTCATACCATTTTAAATTTCTCTGTTGAAATGAGAATTTGTATATTTCTTTGATAGTAAACACTTTTGATAAGCAGTAAATGACAAGTTCAGTAAGGCCAATGACAAGTTCCGATAAGATTTGCATACAATTTTAAATTTCTCTGTTAAAATGAGAATTTGCGGATTTCTTTGAGAGCAAACACTTCTGATATAGGATTCATGACAAGTTCAGTCAGGCCAATGATAAGTTAATTAAAGCCAATGACAAGTTTCGATAAGGTTGTCATACCACTTTAAATTTCTCTGTTGAAATGAGAATTTGCAAATTTCTCTGTTGAAATGAGAATTTGCAAATTTCTTTGACAGCAAGTACTTTTGATATAGGATTCATGATAAGTTCAGTTAGACCAATTACAAGTTAAGTAAGGCCAATGACAAGTTCCGATAAGGTTTTCATACAAGATAAAAAGTGCACAGCTCATGCTTTCTAGTCCACTACGTTACCCTTTTTGCGTTGCCTTTGATTTCAATTGTTTATATATTTTCTTAAAAACAAAAAATAGAAGGAATATAAAAGTTTAGTTTGACCACACTCCAAAAACTTCTCAACAAAATAAAACTTATCATTGAACTCTCACATTGCCAATAATTTATGAATAAAGAGAACATAAACTCAAAGAACAAATCAAAGAATATTAAAAGGGAACCCTCCGTGTTTAGCTTCATTCGCTACTTACAAACCAATCAATGAATCAGGGGAAAGAACATAACAAAGAAGACAATATTTGAATCCCCCTCTTTGGGTATGGATTCAAGTAAGAGTGAATCAAAAGATGATACATTTTCATCTCAAACTACAATATATGGAGGCATCTGATACAGAAGATGGGAATGATTCCTTCCTACTAAAAAAGAGAAGAATGAAGAGAGAGAGGAAAAGAAGAACGAAAGGGAAGAAGCTCTGGAGAGGAAGAAAGAGAAAAAAACATAAGGGTATTTTGGGACATTCCACCATCATTTCATATTTGCAATTTGAGATTGGGTCCTCTGAAACTATTTTCCAAATCCAGGGTCTCTAATCGTTATTTTATATATTGGGAGGTTTTTATTTGCAATTTTCCCAAAAAATTATCAATTTATCCAAAAAAATATCAAAAAGTTACTCCTCTGGCCCTACCTATAAGGTAGAGAGAAGGTTTTTCTTAATCCTATTTATAAGTCGTTTCATTAAATTTTCAGCGTGGATATACTATTTTGTTTTTTATTTATTATAGTGTAGATAGTTATTTTTTTTAAAAGATATACATATTAAATAGCAATAAAATTAAAAAATTTGTTATATTTTAATAAATAATTAATGTAGTTTAAGATTTTTTTTATCCGTATAAAGCAGTGTTTTATAAATAAGACGAGATGAGCGAGATAAAATGTAATTCAATAAATCTAAATCTATACCGCGTGGTTAATTTCTCCTCTTAATAAACGCCCTTGGCTTAATGCCGCGGTAAGCGCAATAATCACAGTGCTAATCCAGCCCCAAACCAGAGTTATATTGACTCCAAGTCCAACAATAGATGCCATTGGACCAAGGCAGAACAAAAGAACAAGCTAAATTTGCATCGCTACACGTGGCAACAAACGATTTGCTGTACCAGACTGAGGGAAAAAACCGGACGCGCCTTCACCATTCCTACCTCCTTTCTTTCTCGCGACGACTAGCGCAGTTGCGGTGTTCGTCGCCGCCCCTATCAGAAAGCTGAGGGAGGAGAGAGAGATAGATAGAGAGAGAGAAGCCATGAACAGAAGAAACGATATTCTTCTGAAGATCATTGTCCTCCTCTTCGCCCTCAATTCTTTCTCCCTGTTCCTCTACTTCACTTCCTACTACTCCCCCACCAAGCCTCCTCTTCCCCGACCTTCACTCCGTAACCTTCGAACGCAATCACAATACTTGAAACCTTGGCCTATCCTCCCCTCTTACCTCCCCTGGACCCAAGCCTCCACCAATTCTGTAGATTTCCGCTCCTGCGAAGCCTATTTTGGTAACGGCTTCACTCATCGCGTCGATCTCCTTTCCTCCAACAGTTCCGGTGGCGGCGGATGGTTTCGGTGTTGGCACAGCGATACATTGAGGAGCTCGATATGCGAGGGAGGGAAGCTTCGAATGTTGCCGGAGAAGATCCAGATGTCAATGGGAGGCGAGAACTTGAAGGAGGTATTGGGGAGGAAAGAGGAGGATGAACTTCCTATGTTTCAGAATGGTGCGTTTGAGATTCACGGAGGGGAGGGGCTTAGTGAGGAGAAGCAGCTCGTGAGCCGAGAGTTGTTGGATGATTATGTGCCTCGGGGTGAGATTCAGAGGCATACGATGCGCGATTTGATCAGTTCGATCAGGGTAGTGGGTGAGAAGGGCTTCGCTTGCGATGAGGTTATAGGGATTTGTTGGTTTTCACTTTTTGGTTCTAACTTTGGTGATCACAAATTCGAAACTTGATTTAATCCATTGGGAATGGACATCACCTGAATACTATGTGATTGCATTACTGTCATCTCACATGCCCCAAATGGTATCGATATAATTCGGTGCCATCATGGCTTTTTATCACAGAAATGAATCTAAGGCGAAAAGATTTGATTGCAATTTTTTATTTCGATTCGTTGGAACACAGCATTGATTTAGTTTACAGTAAACGGATCAAATCATGACTTCTAATAGTACTATCAACCAGTCCTAAAACTTATTTAAGCCTTTTGTATACCTCTCACTATCAACCAGTCCTAAAACTTATTTAAGCCTTTTGTATACCTATCATGTAGTAACGGGAAACATAGAAATCTGTATTTTTTATCTAGGAGTCTGACTTCTGTATGTTAATTGCCCTTTGAAAGCAGAGGGAAAGCCTTTTTTTTTTTTTTTTTGGGTTAGGACCTGATCAATGACGATATAATGGAATGATAAGTCATACTTGGTCAATAGCTTCTGTGACTCAGGAAGTTGAAGATGATGCTATTTGTGTTAATTTCTGTCTTGTTGAGCTTTATCCCTTTGTTTTGTGACTTCTGCTTGCCTGATTCTAACATGAATGTATGATGCAGTGGATTGAGGAGCCAACACTTCTTGTGACACGCTTTGAGTACGCAAATCTTTTTCACACTGTTACAGACTGGTACAATGCATATGTTTCTTCTAGGGTCACTGGCTTGCCAAATCGACCTCGTCTGGTCTTTGTAGATGGCCACTGCATGGTATGCATGATCAGATTTGGTCATTATTTTTCCAATTCATAATTCCTATGCCATTGGTTGCTTGAGATTTGTGTATTATTGTCCACTCTCCGTTATGGAAATCTACTTCTTGCATCTTCAATTTATTCACTAGTTTTCTCCTACTGTGAAAGGATTGATTATCTTCCTTTTCATCTTCCTCACAGTTGGTTAAAAGCTTTGGATTGACTACTTTCTTCCTCCTATTAAACATTTCAGACGCCCCTCGAAGAGACATGGAAAGCATTATTCTCAAGTATCGGATATGCCAAAAACCGCAGTGGGTCAGTTTGTTTTCGCCATGCTGTTCTCTCACCTCTGGGATATGAAAACGCGCTATTTAAAGGTCTAACCGAAGATATAAATTGTGATGGAGCATCTGCACCTCATCTATGGCAAAACCCCGATAATCTCAAAACTGCACGTCTATCGGAGTTTGGAGAGATGATCAGAGCAGCTTTTGAGTTACCCTTAAACCAACACCATGTAAGGAAACCAACCTCTGGTCACAATGTCCTTTTCGTTCGCCGGGAAGATTATTTAGCTCATCCTCGCCATGGTGGCAAAGTCGAATCAAGGCTTACTAATGAAGCAGAGGTATTTAACTCTCTGAAGATCTGGGCATCTGGCTACCAAGGATGCAAAATCAACCTTGTGAATGGATTGTTTGCGCATATGCCTATGAAAGAACAGGTCCAAGCAATTCAAGATGCATCAGTAATCATTGGTGCTCATGGTGCTGGTCTTACTCACATCGTATCCGCATTGCCTAAAACTGTGATTCTTGAGATAATTAGCAGCCAGTTCAGGCGTCCACATTTTCAGTTGATCTCCCGATGGAAAGGATTGGAGTATCATGCTATAAATCTTTCCGGTTCATATGCAAATCCGCAGGATGTTATCAGTGAGCTGAGCAGGATAATGAGAAGCCTTGGATGTTAAGGGTTTGGGTTGTTTTGGACCAGAACTTTTGATCTCTTAACTCAGCGGATGGTATCAGTTTTGCTTGTGGTAGAGCTATACCTACTATGTGTACTTGGGAATATACCAGAATTGAGTCTGACTGATAATGGTTGACAAAAGCAGCCGCTAAGGGGCATGCTATCCTGCGGCATCATCATTTGTATATTGATTCTTGGCTGTATATTACGATAGATTATTATTTATTGCTCCTTTTTTTCCCAGAGTGCTAATTGGAGTATCTAATACTGATGAAAAGAAGTATTGCATATGATTTTTGTCCCAGAGGACAGTTTCGTTTTGAATGGGTAGAAAACTGTGTTGCAAATTAAAGTGGTTAAAGATGAGTTGGACGAAAGAATTAAAATTCAAGTCATATATTGTGCTTTTTGTTATGTTCTTTTTCTGAACTTCCAGTGTAATTATTGTTTTTAATAAAATTCCTTTCTACTCAAAAAAAATTCAAGTCATATTAATGCAATTAAATTGATATATGAACAATATGTGCAGCTCGGTTGAAACTTTGTTGTGAGCCAATTTCATTAAAATTAAAGCTCGCGTTGTTTCAAACGTTGTTGTGGAATCAATAGTAAGTTATCTTAATTATTACTAATTATTAATAACATAAAAATTCTAGTAAATCACACAATCAGTGTACTGCAATGCGTAAAAGATATTTAGTTTGTTTGTGAAATACTGCATTAAAAATATGACATTTTGAAGAAGAAAAAACTCAACTCTATTTTTCTGTTAATAAAGTTTAAAGACATGCTATACGTTTGTTCTTCAAAAATCAGGATGAAATAATTATTCCTATTGTATTAAAAATAAAAATTAATTTCTAATTGGTGTTTGACAATAATTTAAAGGCATCGATTATGATAGTCAAAATTAAATCCCAATTCGATATTGTATAAAAGGTAATTCACTAATTTGTCCGAGACCGACAGAACATATAATAGCAAATGTCCTTAAAATACTGTAAGAAAAGCATTAGAAATTTAGAATATCTAACAGAACAAATATATGTTTATTGAAAAATTACCATAAACAATGCATAGGAGGGAAGGAGAATGAGAATTGAGAAGAACGAGGGATCATTTTGGCTCACACGTGTAAGTCATCGAAGAATGTTTTCTGAAAAAGAAAGAAAAAAACAACCAAAAGTACAAAAGAGGAGAGAATACGATGCTATCTCTGTTCTCTAGTTTTCTTATTTTGCTTGGCCATGTAGACTTGTGTACGAAACATTCTGATTTGCAGACTCAGCATTAGCATTTTGACAAAAGGTTGTAAGAGAGAGCATCAACCTTGCGTAGTTGCCAAGGAGGCATCTTTCCTTTTTAAATGTACTTTATTTATCGTAATAACCCTTTCGCCTTCACCCCCCTTAAGCCATTGTCTCCGCCCTGAAGCCTGCAAAGCCAATAGCAGCCTCTGAAATCACCAGAATATGGCATTTCCAGAATCGCGTTTGGTTTCTTCGGACGAGGTCAAGGATGCTATTACTGAGTTCGGTATGTGAAAGTCCCCTTCATATACATCCCTAGGGTCCCAAACAAGGTTTTGAGAGCCTGAAATCCCACACACAAACACAATGACATAACGCGATGCAGTCTCCTAAGTATAAATTAGTGTTGTGTCTGATGTGGCGTATTGTGAGTCTCACACACTCGGCTGTATTTTTGAAGCTTATGGATGTTTCAAAGTAGTCACTTTTGAACTCATTATTACGTTGAATAAATCTAAGTTAAGTGGCTCTTATTTTAGAGATATCGGTTGGTCAAAAAGGTTGGGGGAGTATGATCAAAAGATCTTTCTTTCTTTCTTTCTTCTTACTTTTTTTTTGTTTTTTTTGTCCTTGCCCTTTGTTCAGAGTCCATGGTGAAAAGGGTGAGACCGGTAGAGTACTACCTGACAGCAATATTTTACTTTATTTGAGGATCTTCTTTATATTTGAACTTTGCTTACTCCTTAGTTGAAGGTTTCACTAGGGTCCTTACTTACTTGAAAAAGTGACAATTCCACTACTACCTGCAAATTTGCTTATGCTAACAGTCCGTTCAGTTGTTCTTCATTTGCACCCTTGACAGTACTTCTACTACAATATTCATGACTTGCATTTTAGATTTTGAGCATGTAGTGCTTGACATGACTATTTGAATAATTTTTTTAGTCTTGAATTTTCTTGCTTCAATATGATTCATTCACATTTTTCTCCTGCTATTGCCAAAAGCTAGGAGATTTAACAACAATTACTACCACCCCTTGCACCTAGCAATACTCAAAGGTGATTGGGAATCTGCGAGGGCATTCTTCGAGCGTGACCCTAGTGCAGTGACAGCAAAGATCACCACCATTGCCAGGACAGCACTACATGTGGCAGCTGTAGCAGGGCAGTGGAAAATTGTGGAGAAGTTGGTGCAGCAAATGCCGGTAGAAGCGCTCACTGAGTTAGACTTAATGGGATGTACTGCCCTGCACTATGTTGCATTGGGTGGAAATACAACAGCTGCTAAGGCATTGGTGACCAGGAGTCCTCTTCTGACACAAATAGCTGATCTTGAAGGATTCTCTCCTCTTGTCTATGCAATTATCTCTTCTACAAGTAAAGAGTTGGTATGGTACCTAGCTTTGGTTACTACAGATGAGAGACCTGCGAGTCCATTCACCGGTCCTTCTGCTAGTCGTCTTGTTGCTTTGCTTACTGCTGGAGGATTTCATGGTAATTGAAACGCTTTTCTGGATAATTTGTGGCTATTTATGTTTTTAGAATTTCTGGTTGATATGAATAGTGTGGTGGAGACAGTGGCGCGTCATAACGTGTCATCTCATGTTAGCCTACCAACAATGATAGCATTTAAGTCACCAATGACAAGGGGAAAAAAACATTGACTGAGACAACAATTGCCTTTTAGTGATGGTCAATAGGGTTGGATTCATGTTGTCAAAAACTAATTAGATGAGAAGCTACTGGACTTGCAGGACGTTAGTTTATATCATACAACCACTAACATAATTTTCATGGACCATGAAAGAACACTTATCCATTGTTTCGGTTTTGACCCCAAGCTTACCAAACTATTCAACTCTTATAGTTTCATACTCTCTTTTCCTTCTTTTCAATAATTATGCTCCTCTCTAATGCGCAGATATCACTTTGTTTCTTCTCCAGCGCTATCCCAGCTTGGCCACTATGGCAGACTCAAATGGGAGTGTTATATTCAATGTGTTGTCCAAAATGCCATCAGACTTCCAAAGTGGAAGTAAGCTTGGGATTTTGGGAAGGTTCATTTACCACTGTAAGTATTCATTTCGGCATAATTCTTTTTCTCTTTCCAAGCTTCATTTTGGTTCTTGCGTTTTATGAAATGTAATATTCTTCTTCTACTATCACACTAGTTGTTCCAGAGGAACTTGATCATTTACAGCCGAGAGGAGATTTGAAGGATCTTCATGACGCACCTAGCAAAGGTTTCGTCTGGAAAACCATTGAGAAGCTGGGTATGTTTTTCATTGTAGTGGAAGTACATTTTCAAAGATCCTCAAGATCCATTCTTAGCCTCACTTTCTATGTAACTAAATTTGCACCTGCAGTTCCAAGCATAAAGCTAGTAAGAGACACAAAGTTGAGACATAAATCTGCTGAGAGATTAGTAGAGCATGTTTGTTCACAAGCCTTTATCATGAACAACTTCATTTTCTGGCAGTCTTTCGTCAGTGCAGACATTTTGTACAACACCATATCATCTGGGATAGTTGAAATTTTAAGGATATGTTTCAAATTCTTTCCTGATTTGATTTGGACTAAAATGCCAAATGAAGGATACATAATGCAAGTTGCCATTAAGAATCGGCAAGAAAAGGTCTTTAGCCTTTTGTGTAAGATGCCAATTGGTAGGCTGCTAGTTTTGGTGGTAGATGAATCACAAAACACCACATCACATCTTGCAGCAAGGTTGACTTCTTCTCCTCAGCTAGCATCAGTTTCCGGCGCGGCATTTCAGATGCAAAAAGAGTTACAATGGTTCAAGGTATGTCTAATCTTATTAGTCACCTCCTTACAGGCTCACAGTTTAATTTCTCACAGATAGCAACAATGAGATAGTCCCTTTCATGCTGAACAAGAAGGGGGGTGGAATGAAAGAACAAAATCTCCAAACTTCAAGGATCAAATCAATGAATCAATAAGTAAAGTATAACAACTACAATTGAATAGACACATATTTAAAGATAAGGAATGGGGATAGTGGCTAAGAAAACCCAAAGCATAAAAGGTTTTTTTTTTTTTTTGCTTCAAATTCATAATGTGATCCTAAGTTCTTTAATTGCCCAACTATATCGGTTAAGAAAACCCTAAGCATAAAAGGTTTTTGTTGGCTTCAAATTCATAATATGATCCTAGGTTCTTTAATTTCCCAACTACAAACCCAAATCGCCAAATAATAATTGCATTGTTACATGGCAAAGAAGATAATAGATATATCTTCTTATACTGCATTGCCCTTGTAGGAAGTGGAGAAATTGGACCATCCTCTTCATAAGCAAGTTAAAAACCAAGAGGGGAAGACAGCTTGGCAGTTATTCAAGGATGAGCATAAGGGTTTGCATGAACAAGGAGAGAAGTGGATGAAGGATACATCAAACTCCAGTATGTTAGTGGCAGCTCT
The DNA here is from genome assembly GCF_004799145.2 of Neltuma alba. Lineage (NCBI taxonomy): Eukaryota > Viridiplantae > Streptophyta > Magnoliopsida > Fabales > Fabaceae > Neltuma > Neltuma alba. The sequence continues at coordinate 292,791 of NW_021632854.1, read as the reverse complement.
TATTGCCACAGTTGCTTTTGCTGCCGCTGTCACTGTTCCTGGAGGCAATGACCAGACTAAAGGAATCCCAATTTTCTTGAGGGATAAAGCATTCATGGTGTTTGCTGTCTCAAATGCTTTAGCTTTATTTTCCTCTGTAGCTTCTATTTTTATGTTCTTATCAATCTTAACTGCGTACTATGCTGAAGAAGATTTCCTCAAGACACTGCCTCGGAAAATAATTCTGTCTCTGGCCTCTCTATTCGTTTCTATAGCAACTATACTGATAGCGTTTGGGGCAGCTCTTTCTTTGGCACTTAGGGAAAGACTCAAATGGGTGCCAATTCCAATTACTCTTCTGGCTTCTCTCCCACTTGCTCTATTTGCAATGCTCCAAGTTCCTTTATTTGTAAGAATGATTGTATCAACTTACGGACGTGCAATTTGTCAGCCTCGAGATCTTTGGTAGGTTCATTCCCTAATGCAATATAGATCAAGGGAGAATATGGGAGATTAAATGCCTGAGTTAAACCCTAGTGCAATATGCCCTAATGCATCACTCACAATGGTCACCAAAGTTGGTGCTGGTCCAGGAAGTTTCAGAGGTCGCAAACGTGTTCCAAGTTCTAACAGCTGGAGAATGCAAGTACAGTCATGGCCTTGCTTCCCAATTTCATTTCTGAGCAATAGGAGCTTTAGTTAAGAATGTAAAGAAATATCAGTATCGTATATAGAAACCAATCCTTCGCCATTTGGGAGAGTCTTCTTCTTGTGATCTAACATCTTAAGAAAAGATATGTTGTCCATTTCTACTATAAAGGGGCAAGGACTAAGACGAAAATTGAAAAATTCCTTTCTTGACTGCTAATTTTTTTTTATATGTGATGTGATAATTTAAAGGTATCCCCAAATAGACTTGAAAGTCTAAGCTTAATCTAACTTAATATATCTTGTTTTCTTGTATACCAACAAGCTCAATAATTTTCTATTTGCATGTGCTAACTTCAAATTATATATGGGATATTTATAAAAAAAACATTTAGAGTCTGTTTGGAGCCGTGAATCTAGTTTTTTCCCTATGGACGACCCCAAAAAAATGATGTTTAAAAGGTGGCCACTTATCTTCACTAGCATCTTCGTTGTATTAACACGCTCAATTATAATGATTTATTACCACGCGCTCAATTATAATGATTTATTACCTCCGATTTTTAGTATAAAATCTCGTTTGATTTTTATTTTAGTTTTATATATAAGATTTTAATTTATTTTTTCTATCATATTTATGTATTTTTTTAAGGCAATCTTTTTAATAATAGTAGTTCTAATCAATATAATTAATTAGCAATGATATTTTAAAAAAGACAGTATATATTTGTTATAAATAACTAATTTAACTTATTTTTTTAATTTATTTAAATTAGTTAACTAATTATTATATTTAGGATCCGAAGTTGTATATTGAAATATTAACACGTTCAATTAACGGCCAGGATATTTTAATAACCCATGCGGCGTCGTTAAGTAGCACCATTCGTCGATGCAGAGTTTCAAGGGGCGAATCGCATGCACTGCTTATTTGAAGCAATGCGTGTGAATGTAGGCTGGGGATTTTCGCCAACCATTTCCCCTAGTCCCTATGCGAGCAGCCCCTTGCCATGCGCGTGCTCTTCAAAGTTCGAAGCTGCTTCGTCTGCAAAATCTCGTCGGCTTTGTATTCCTCTCATTCCCCCTACCTCCCTCACCAACTCACTACCCTCTCCACCAAAATCCCAACTTTCCAATCTCTACTTCAATTTCACGCAATTACTGTCACTACAGGCAACTCCAACAATGTCTTCGTTGCATCCAAGCTCATATCTCTCTACGATTCCTTCAACCACCCCACTTCCTCCACCATGGTATTTCATTCACTTGATGATTCCAAGGACGTCTTTGCTTGGAACTCCATTGTCAAATGCCATTTCTCCCATGGCAATTTTTCTCAAGCTCTTAGCTTCTACTCCCAAATGCGAGAATCCGCTGTCTTGCCTAATGGCTTCACTATCCCCATGGTTGTTTCTGCGTGTGCAGAGCTGATGTTGCTAGACTATGCAAAAAACGTTCATGGCTTGGCTGCCAAGCTTGGGCTTTTGGCTGATGGGTCTGCAGTGGGTTCATCTTTTGTGTCCTTGTATTCCAGATGTGGCCAACTGGATGATGCATCTCACATGTTTGAGGAAATTCCTGTTAAAGATGTGGTTGCTTGGACTGCGCTTGCTATAGGGTATGTGCAAAATGAAGAGAGTGAGAAGGGATTGAATTGTCTTTGTGAGATGCATAGGATTGGTGAAGTTGATGTGAAGCCCAACTTTAGAACATTGGAGGGTGGATTTCAAGCTTGTGGGAATCTTGGTGCTCTTTCAGAAGGCAGATGTTTACACGGGTTAGCATTAAAAAGTGGAGTTGGATGTTCACAAGTCGTACAATCTTCAATTTTGTCCATGTATTGCAAATGTGGGATTCCCCAAGAAGCTTACCAATCCTTTTGTCAATTAATTAACAAAGATCTACTATCATGGACATCAGTCATTGGTAATTTTGCAAGGTTTGGGTTGATGACCAAATGTATAAGGTTTTTTTATGAAATGCAAGAAAAACAAATATATCCGGATGGAATTGTCATATGCTGCATCCTTTTAGGTTTCAGTAATTCCATGAATATATCCGAAGCAAAAGCATTTCATGGGTTAATCGTAAGGAGATATTATGTATTTGATGAGATAGTCCACAATACGTTATTGTCTATGTACTGCAAGTTTGGAATGTTAAGTTTAGCTGAGAGGCTTTTCCACGGGGATAAAAAGAGCCTAGAGTGCTGGAACTCAATGGTTATTGGCTATGGTAGAATAGGTAGGAGTGTGAAATGTATTGAAACCTTGAGGGAGATGCAACATTTAGGTATTCATTCTGAATCAAAAAGCTTAGTTTCTGCAATTGCTTCTTGTACTCAGCTAGGAGCAACCAAAATAGGAAGGTCAATCCATTGCAATGTGATAAAGAATTTTATGGATGTCAATGTCTCAGTGGCCAATTCACTAATAGACATGTATGGAAAATGTGGGAAGATGGCTTTTGCTCGGAGAATATTTGATAGGATGGAGAGGGATGTTGTCTCGTGGAATGCCCTGCTATCGTCTCTTGTTCCAGCTGGGCATCACCAAGAGGCTATAGACCTATTTAATAAAATGGTTGTAGAAGAACAAAAGCCAAATACAGCCACCCTAGTTGTTATTCTTTCAGCTTGTTCTCACCTCGCGTCTCTGGAGGAAGGAGTAAGAGTTCACCATTATCTAAATGAAAGAGGTTTTGAACTCAATGTACCACTTGGCACAGCTTTGGTTGATATGTACGCTAAGTGTGGGCAACTAGAAAGGTCAAAACAAATGTTTGACTCAATGGAAGAGAAGGATGTAGTTTGTTGGAATGCGATGATTTCAGGTTATGGAATGAATGGATATGCAGAATCTGCTGTGGATTTATTTCAAAGAATGGAAAAAGCAAATGTTAAACCAAATGAAATTACCTTCCTTGCTCTTCTCACAGCATGCGCCCATGCAGGACTTGTTGAAGAAGGAAAGCACCTGTTTGCTAGAATGCGGAGTTACTCTATGAAACCCAATTTGAAGCACTACACTTGTATGGTAGATCTTCTAGGGAGGTCAGGTAATCTGCAAGAAGCAGAAGCTCTAGTCCTATCCATGCCCATCTCTCCAGATGGCGGTGTTTGGGGTGCTATATTAAGTGCTTGCAAAACTCATAATCAAATTGAGATGGGAATAAGGATTGCCCAGTACGCTGTTGACTCAGATCCAGTAAATGATGGATACTATGTGACGCTAGCCAATATGTATAGCTCCATTGGGAAGTGGGAAGAAGCAGAAAATGTCAGAAGGATGATGATAGAGAGATGCTCAATAGGAAAGAAAGCTGGTTGGAGCATGCTCTAAGCTATGAGGCATCTCTAGAAGTTTCGGATGTGAAGGCTAAACTGTGGACATGTCAAAGGACAGTTAGCTTAGAAACTTGGCATCGATCTTGAACCCAGTGGCATTTAAACCAAGTTTTAATAGATTATCCATGATTTATTTTGGCCCTATCTGGAACGCTTGCAGAGCCTACTGTTGGGTTAAGCAGCTGATAGGTGATTCCCGTCTACTTTTGTGAAAATTTTACTTTGAATCATGATGGTTGAAAGTGTGACAATTATGTTCCCAAGAATCAGTGCTTTGTGATAAAGTTAGTGTTAGTGATGCTCGAGTCAAAATGACTATATCTTTGAGAAGTTTTGATTGAAACATGACAAATAGTGATTACAGAAACTAGATTGAGAGAAATAGTGGAGGTTATAGTTCGTAAACCTTAGCCTCCAAATCTCTTATACTAGGAGATGGTGAAATAGTTATGGTGCAAAAAAAAATCTCTAAATAGCCCTCTTAAGTCCCTCTTGTTCCTTCCAATTCTTACCCAATCTCACTTTCCTTGTTTCTATTTTCAGAAATTCCTATTGGAGGAGGCTTGTTGATGGCTTTGAGGACCCCTTAATCCTGAGGTAATCAATCAAAGTTCTAGGATAAGCAAATGGCTAACATCAGTGATGCCCTTGGAATTTGATGAATCAAATATTTCGGTTCGATTTTGAAGTTTGATAGCTGCCTTGAATGTTCAGTGCCGATATATATGATACTCAGTTGGAGTTCTATCAGTGAGTCTGTCCAGCTAACTTCTAAATATAACAGGAATTATTAGTCGTAACTCTGTGCAAGTGAAGTTCTACAGTGAGTCTGACCAGATAGCTTCTAAACATAACAGGGATTCTTGGCCATAACTGTTGCAGCAAGTTTGTAGTAGCAGTAATTTTTTAAGCTTATTTGTCATTTTGAAATAATGCTGGTAGATAATGTATATGTTCTTGTTTTATTGGCCTAATTTCATGAACGAGGGGGGATGATTCGGTCATGATGCCTTTAAATTGGATCGTCATATTTCATTCTGGCCTCTGCTCTTGGCAATGCATTCATATTTTACTGTTTATTGCCGTAAATGGCTGCAGAAATGTTTTAGCAGATTGCACGAGGGGTAATAGATATTTTAATATTCTTGTAGATTTATGCAGAAATGGATACTGAAACTTTCGAGTTGTTTTACAGACAAATCCTGAGTAAAATTTTACAGTACAAGTGGGACAAGACACATTCATACATCAACTTTTGCGTGCAGACACATGAGATGAAGCCAATGAGTGCAGATACACTAATTGTTTATTTGAGAGGCACAAAATGTTAATTCAAAAGCCTTTCGATAGTCAATGGAGGAAATGAAGGCAAACCAAGAGTTTGCCTGCAATGGGATATGGTCTTCAAGAGTTGGTTCACTTTGCTGCAACAACAAAGAATATTGAGTTACCAAAGCGTCCAATGCAAAACAAATATTACCAAGTATAAATCCGAAGTTGTACCTAAATATTTCATTCAAAGTTGAGATGAATACCTCAACATCGACGAGGTGTTCTCAGACCACATTTACCAGGCAAGGCCAATGCATTTCTGGGGTTGATTCCAGCTGCAGGTAATAGAGACTTATAACGACATAGACAAGGCAGATTGGCTCGCCTAATGACCGCACAACATCTCCTCGAGGGGGGTGGCGGGTGCCTCCCAGTACTTGCTGCACGGCACAAGTTCAGCCTGGATGTTTCCACGTTACATATCACAACAGCTTGGGCACCACTCAACAAGGCAATGAGCAGTGCTACCACCAGCCACTGCCCCAAAGCTTTGCCACTAGTCTGAGCCATACTTGACCAGGTAGAACTCAGAAGCAGTGAATTAGCTAGGTCTAGTTGATAATGCTCTCATGTCTGAACGTTAATTTATAGAGAATTCGTATTGATATGTTGGAAATATTTTGCATTAGTTTAGTTTAGCGTCAAAAGTTCTCCTTGTTTTAGGCTTGTCATGTGAGGCCAGTCTGTAAGAGAGGTTCACGAGATGGGTTTGCATGAAAATAAAAAGGAGGGATCATAATCATAAGCAAGCAAACAAACAAGCTTAAACTAGCCCATCACTTGCTAACAAACAAAAATTGGTTATTTTGTTTGAGAGTCAGCAGGCAAAACTTATTATTCTTTATGTCTTCCTGCAGTAGATTGCTCGTTAGGTTTTTCATGGTCAGAGATTGCTTGCTGGATACTGGCCCGTGAAACCATAGTATTGACTTAGAAAAAGGAATCTCGTTTTGTTTTGAATAGAAGCCAGCATATAAATAGTGCAGAGCTAATTAGCATGATTGGACATGAAAATGAAAATGAGCATGAATTTTGATGGAATGAAATCTTATGATCTTTAATTATATTTGACTAGAGATGAAAAAAAATTTAAAAAAAAATAATTATAGTTTTTCCCATGAAAAGAGAAAATAGGTCTTCTTAACAACTAAACAAGCTTGATGAAGAAATCAGCTTTCCCTTTGTTTATATTCAACGCAAAGGGTGTTTGGATTAGTGAAAATATACTTTTTAAAAATATTTTTTTCTTAAATCGAGACAAAATATCATATATATTTATTTTATACATAATAAAAACATTTTTAAATTTATGGTTTTGTTTCTACTCAAATATTCCTGTGACCATTGATTTTCCTTAGAGGAAAACAACTATAATTTCAATTTGTCGGCATGCTGACTTATTTAGATTATACGATATATGGTGTTGAACATGTCTTTGAAGTATGCTTGAACGTACTGGGGTCTGAGTGGCCAAAATTTTCTATACAAATTTAAAAAGTGCAAACACTATAAATTATTTTAGACCATTTATTTTTAAGGAAAACTAATTTGGAGGTCCTTATAGTTTTTATTAATTTTGAATCAGGTGCCTAAGCTTTTTTTATTTATTTAATTGAATTCTTTAACTTTCTATCATTAGATCCGTTAATCCCGTTGAATTAAAACAAACACTGTTAAAATCTCTATTAGTAAGCAAAGCTGAACATCTGAAACACTGTGCCCATCCTTCTCTTCTGCCATAAGTCCATAACCCAAGCTGAGAGACCAAGCATACGGAGCGTTTCGTGAAGAGTTGAAATTGAACTCATGTCGTTCATTAAAAAAAGAAGACAAACCTTTCATAACAGCATGATTTTATTTTCTTTGCCTTTTTAAGATACTACCTCCGGTTCTTAATATAAGATCCTATTTTATTTTTATTTTGATCCTAAATATAAGATCCTAATCCACTTTGTCTTTCATATTTATATATTTTTTCAAAGTAGTCCTTTTAATAATAAGAGTTTTAGTTAATATATTTAATTAGCAAAGATATTTTTAGAAAAACAATACTTATTTAGGAAAAATAATTAAACCAATTAAATTCTTTAATCTTCTCAAATTAATCAACTGGTTCTTATAATTAGGACAAAAACAATAGTTTGAAGTGAAAAATGACGTGAGGGATCGGATTCACAGGGTAATGTCTTTTCCTGCTAAGCCAAAGAGTAATACTTCTTAGTGGAAAGCATTTTTCTCTCTCTATAGAATGAATCCCCAATCTGTTACTAAAAAAGCATGAAACTCCAGTCATTCATCCTCCATTTCCAAGCTTCACTTTAACAGGGAAATCTCTATCCACTGTGCTTGCTCCATTTGTGGCGATCCAAGGCGACACGATAAAACCCCATTTTTTAACATAAAAAATATATATTATACGAAGAGATGGAGGGGGGAGCTTGGTTTCAAAGCTTGGGATGTGATGGAGGAGATGGACGGATATGATTTTTCAAATCGAGAAGATGTTTCAAAGCTGTGCTTACTAACGGAAATTTTAACTGCGTTTGATTTATTTGACGACAAAGACTAACAGATTTAACAGTATAAAATTAAAGGACTCAATAAAAAGAGAAAGAGTTTAAAAACCTTATTCAAAATTGATAAAAATTATAAGACCCTCTAAATTAGTTTTTCCTATTTTTAATTACAGATTGGGTTTTACGATCTATAAAGTATTAAAAAAACACAGATAGTGAAAGAAACTGGGCTCTATATTCATTTTAATGACGAGTGTTTCGCACTCATTATAAATTTAAATGGAGAAAATCCCTTATAAAGCTAATTAAATAACTTAAATTTTAATTTGGGTCAATAAACTTATAAAATTTTTAACCTAGTCAGATAATCTGAAGAAGGATTTTATTAGTTCAGGCTACTTTATATGAGATTTTCTCAATTTAAATTGTTAACGAAGCCCAGTTTTTTAGTGCAAAATAAAACTATTTTTCCAGTAACTATTCTTTATAAGGATTATTGTTGAAAATTCAGCCTACATTTTTTTCTCAATTGAATATTCAAAAACTTTTAACTTAAATTTTATTTTATTTTTTATGAAGTCATCCTCAATAAAAAAAAATTTGATATTTTTAAAATCCCTAAAATTTACTGTTCTGTTCTCAGATGTGATTATCGAGCTTGTAACGTGAGATCCTCGGGCTTCATTTTCTTCCTCAGAAATTAGCAACACGAAAATCGAAGTCGAAGTTTGAAGTTCTCCTCCACAGGTGCATTGCCATTTATAATTTCTGATATAAACTTAAGCGAATAGGTCTGTTAATTATGGATAGTCCGGCCGGTTTTTCATTCGCTTAGCGTTGCCGTTGACAAAACAGAGCTGCCCCAGTCAGAAGCTGCTGGTGAAGTCCCATGGAAGAAGAAGATCGGAGTCAGAAAGAAACAGGAAATGAGCCGCGGGAAGTAGATAGAGCACAACCACAACAGCTGCAACTGCGACGACCACGGCTCCATCCTGGAGTGGAAGAGAAACTTGTCTTGCAATTCATGGATTCTATGCATAATTACCTTTCCCTCTTTGATGCGTTGTCTTCGACACTTCGTCAGGTAGAAACATCGATTCTTACCTAATCACAGCCATCTTACAGCTGCTTCTGCCTTAATTGTGACCTTTAAATGTTTGGGTGTTCTTTGAATTAGTAAATTGTTCATTATTTTAAGACGACGGGAGAATGAAGATGTTTCTATTCATTAGGTTGCTTCTGTTGAAGAGGAAAAAAATTTTAGGCTGTGTTTGGATAAATCCCTTCCATAGAGGAATCGACATCTGGGTTCATAGCAAATACTCAATAGTCAGTGCAGTGTAATTTAAACTAATGTTTCTCGTATGATTTGGAAACCATTAGTCCCGGAGTGCATCGATTTATTCATGCAACTGGTCACAGACTATTGCATTTCACAAATAATATGAAAAACCTGTACAAATATCTTTCATCGAGTTCATTCTTCAAAGAAAGTTGCAATATTTAATTTCAAATAAGCGTGAAAGTTCTTGAGCTGATTAAGCTCATTCTCATTTGGCTCAAAGTTGTGTGACAATTTCTGCAAATTTGATACCAATATAATTGTGTAGAAAGATTATGATAAACATTCTCTTCCTCCTCCTCTTTCTCCCTCACTTGTTACCTATTAATTGGTTTTATAATATACAATGAATTGAATCATCTGTAAGTTTTTATCCTTTCTGATGAGAAGGAACAGAAATATTAATAGGATTTGGCAATCATAACTTAATGATGGAATCTCGGTGGTTTAATTCTGGTTGTCTTATCGTATAGATTATTTATTCGCCCTCCCTAGAAAAGCTATAAAAGCTCAATTTACACTTGAGTTGCCAGCTAAGAAATTTTATATTGTCCATTTTTTTCAGTTGATGTGGCATGTTTTCTGTTCTAAAAATATAACAGGGATGGCTGGATTTAGCAAGTGCTCGACACTCTATGGGTGGCTTACGCATCAATAGTTCTTTATTGAACATGAAACTCCATTCAGCTGCTACAACAGTGAAGATAACCCAATATGATGGTAAAGACTGTTCTATTTTTAAAGGACACGCATGCCTGTAACTGCTGAATCGTACTACTTCCCTTATACCAACTCTCTAACAGCCAATCCCTAAAATAATCTCTGTGATTTCTTCACTGTGGCAAAGCTTTCATTTTGCTCTATGCTTTCCCTGCATTGAAATTGAGGAAGCATTTGTTTCAGATGTTGCGGTTGATTCCGTTGCAGTACAACCATGCTTCACTTTGCGCAAATGGGTATCATCTGAACATGGAAATAGTCAATTAGAAGATAACAATGTGCATCTCCATGAGAGTGATGGTATTCTGCAATCATCTGGTATGGAGACTTTCTCGCTTTGCATTGATTGAATGGCATACTTTTCTCTGTGGACCCTGAATAATGTAAGGGGGAGGATTTGTGCAGTGACCCTAAAGCAAATGCCCCCCGCCCAAAAAAAAAAAAAACGAAAGGAAGGAAGGAAGAGCGCATAACTTTAGCTTTATGTTTGAAATGAAGCAGACACATCAGAGTAAAGTTCAATTGAATTTACAAGATGATTCCGCTGCAATATGTTATTAGAACTTAAGAACCGTGCAAGCTGTTTCTCATCTCGTCGTATATTTATTCAGCTGAAGAAAATGCTGAGGTGACTGTTTCAAAGAACTTGTCTGAATTTGCAGACAATGATCAAGTAGGTATTCTGCAACTGTTACTGCTTCCTGAACTCCTGTGTTATATATTTTCTTTTTCTGTAATTAGCACATCCATTAGAAGTACCTCATGCTGGCTTGCTGGTATAACTGCTATTTTGTGTTTACTTGGTTAATAAATAATACTATTAAATACTTCAACATTTATCTTCACGTAACCCTGAATTGCCTGTTCGTAATTCCTTGGATCTTATTCGTGCCTTTTCAGTTTTGTAAGGAGCGATCCAAATCACTGTCAATGTTTGGAATTTTGATTTCCCCAAAGCTTCGAGCCGCCCGGTTGTCATTTGAGAGAGGTGAATATCAGAATATAAGATCTTACTTCCCACCACTCTATCGGCATATTTGCTTTTAATTTTCTATAGCCAGGAAATCTGATTTATTCTGCCTACGAAAATTCTTTGCAGCACTAGAGACGCTTGTAGCAATAGCAAACATGCAGTCCTCTGTGCTATATTCTTTTCATCAACTTCATCAAGAGGCGGAAGATAATAAAAGATGAAAAAGTAGGAATTTTTCAGGTATACGTTGCTGCTGCTGCTGTGTTGTTTGTTTTTTTTTTTTAATTTGTGCCAACCAGATATACTAAATCTTGACTACCTGTATTTTTTTCCCCCTATTTCACGTTTATCTTCTCTAGATACATCTATCTTTATCAATTTTATAGCTAGATCCTAGTTTTTATTTGGTTGTTTAGCTGGTGGATCTATGTCATGTATCATATGTTGTGAAGATTCATGCAAAATAGATACAGAATACCACAGTATTGGACATGCTGGGATACAAAGAAACGACGTGACATTGGTAGTAACTTGTACAAGGAGTGACTGAATATAGTGATTAATTTTTACTCCAGGTTGCCGATATGGTCTGAGTGATTTAATTTGTCTCCGTGAGATTCTTCATCAGCTTTAAACGGTTGGCCTCGAAATGACACCAATCCTTCCAAATAGCAAGTGCCATTTGCGGGTCATTTTTCTGGACCTTAATTCCACAATGTAATGAAGAGATAGGAACTTTCCTTATTATATTTTGTTGCATTTTTCTCAAATGTCTTTGCTACATTACAAATTGCAAAAGTTGGGAGATGTTCTCATCAATTGGTTCCGTCTTGTTGTGACCCCAAGTGATTGATTATTTTTCGCCAAATAGAGACACAAGCAAATTTTATTAGGGTATGTTTGGCTCAATGAGAGGAAGGGGAGGGGAGGGATTTTAATGGAGGAAGGGGAGGGGAGGGGAGTGGAAGGATTTTAATATCACCTTGTTTGGATTTATAAAAAAAGAGGGGAGGGGAGGGAAAAATATTTTAATATGGACAATTTTGCTCTTATTTTATTTAAAGCGTGGGCATAATAGTCACAACATGACAAAATATAAACATAATGGTCACAACATGACAAAATATGAACATAATGGTCATAATATGACAAAATATTGCCTTTTCCCTCCAAATCCTCCCAATTTTGGAGGGGAGGTTGAAGAGGGGAGGGGAGGGGAAATTTTAAAAAATTTTCCCTCCCCTCCTAAAATTTGTGTGTTGCCAAACAAGAGAAAATGATTAAAATCCCTCCCCTCCCCTCCCCTCCCTTCCAAATCCCTCATACCAAACACACCCTTAGTGTGGACTCCATTAAAAGGCTAAAAAAATTTTTAAAACAAAAGGTATTAAATAATATTTAAAGCGTAAGCCCACATTATCGGTCCAACCGGGAAAAAAGAATTCTGATATATTATATCAAAATATGCTTTCTGAATAAACCAAATTCGAGTAGAACTGCCAAGTTTTGTTTTCTTGATAAGATTTTGGAGCACTTTTACTGGTACCCCCTCTCATGAGCCCATGCTAAAGTTTCAATCAATTCCTGCCAATATCCGCGCCGGGAGATTAAGAACATAAATCCAGTAGCCCAAACAAAGATTTCGTGCGATTCTTTCTAGTATGAAATGAGTCAATCATCCACTTTGGTAACTTATTGGACAAAAATGGTGATATTGTTCCTCTATGATCAAATCCTTTTTTTTTTAAATTAAATTCAAACAACCAATTTAAAAAAATTGGTTAACATTAGTTAAAATAATTAAAAGTGATAAATATGAAAAAAATGTATTTTTTTCCAAATATGTCCATATTTTAAGATGGTAAATAAGGGAGAGAAATAGTAAGGAAAAAAATGAAAAAGAAAGATAATAGATATAAAAATATATTAATATTTAGAAAAGTTTAAAGAGAGAATTACAATGAAATCCCAAGTAAAAAAAAATTGAAAAACAAGTACCACAAGTTATTATTTTCACTATAAGACTTATTATTATATACTGTTAAGATTGTTATTGAGACTTTTTAATAATTATTTTTTTATGAGACTTGATCGTAATTCTCTCAAATTTAAACTGTATCTTATAAAAAGAATTGTACGAATTTAAAAATTAAATGTTATAAAAGGCCAAATCAATCCTCCCCATTAGATATTCTCACCAAACAACCACGTCCAATAAGCTTACCAGCAGAGGTCAAAGAAAAAGAAAGCAGAGAGAGTATGGACGATGAAATCCAGAACTTCCTCAAGCTATGGATCAAAGCCATTTCATGCCTTTGTTGCTGCTACTTCGTCTCTTCAAGGATACCAAAAGGCTTCTTGAGGCTTCTCTCTCTTCTTCCCATCTTCTTCATCTTCCTCCTCCTTCCCTTAACCCTAACCCCCCATTCTCTTCTCCACATCGCTGGGCCCACCATCTTCTTCCTCGCTTGGCTCTGCCCTTTCAAACTCCTCCTTTTCTCCTTCGATGAAGGCCCTTTGTCACCCCTCCCTCCAAACATCCTCCATTTCATCCTCATTGCTTCTCTCCCAATCAAAATCGATCCTCAAGGTCTCAAAAAAAACCCAGAAAAACAGAGATTCAAACCGGTTCTCTTTATTAAAGTGCTTCTCCTCGCTGCGATCGTCTCCGCTTACGACTACAGAGATAATCTACACCCTCATTTGATCTTGTTCCTCTACTGCTGTCACATGTACCTCGGCTTGGAGCTCATGCTGAGTCTCTTTGCGGCTCCGGCTCGAGCCGTGTTCGGCTTCCAGATCGAGCCGCAGTTCAACGAGCCGTATCTCAGCACGTCGCTTCAGGACTTCTGGGGTCGTAGGTGGAATCTCATGGTCACCAGTATTCTACGGCCCACCGTATACGACCCTATACGACGTATCTCTACGCTCGCATTGGGCCTGCACTACGGGCCAATGCCAGCCGTGCTGGCCACTTTCATTGTGTCTGGTATGATGCACGAGTTGATGTATTATTACCTTACACGTGTGCCTCCCACGTGGGAAGTCACGTGGTTCTTTGTGTTGCATGGCGTGTGCACAGCGGCGGAGGTGGAGGTGAAGAAGGTGGCTGGTCGTCGTGGATGGAGGTTGCCCCGGGTTGTGTCGGGTCCGCTCACGGTGGCGTTTTTGGCTGTCACCGGTGAATGGTTGTTTTTTCCTCAGTTGAAGAGAAACAGTGTGGATGGGAAAATCATCGAGGAGTATTCAATGATGGTAGATTTCGTGAAGTCCAGGTTACGATGACATTGACATTTTTGGAAAATATTCTGATTATTATGGGAGGATGACAAAAAAGAAACTAGAAATTGTGTAATACCGAATGAAGAATTCATGTAGTTATTTTCAAATCAAATGAAATTAAAACGTATTAAAATGCAAGAAATAAATTTGATTTGAAATTTAATAATTTTCAAGGTTTTTTTAATGTCATGTTCCCTCTCATTATTCTTCCCACAAGTCTATGCATCTTTTTTGTATTTTTACACTAAAAACACTATTTTTTTTACATGCTTCTTTGTATCGAATACTAATGGGTTAGATTTAAGTATGGTTCGATTTTTGATAAAAGTATGTAGCTCTCATTCTTCATATTTGCGTTATTTGATGCCTACTGCTTTTTTTTTTTTAATAAAGAAATTTTAGAAAAAAGGTCGAGTTCATCCACAGTCTAAAATAAGACAACTAACTTATGATCCACTAGAACATATCCTTATAGGTATGGAAGCATGACAAGTAAGTCTTTTTTTTTTTTGTCCTCAATAAGTAGAATCTCTCAACTTTACTAAGCTGTAATATATCTTCCCTAACATCTCGACTATTTTAGGGATCGAATCCACTTCATTTGTGAGAGTATTCCTTGCCAACTACACCCAAAGATGAGGGGGTGATGCCTAATTCTAACAGATCGTATTTAAGCTTTTTTTTTTTTTTGACGTTGGTATTTAAGCATTGTTGAGACCTTATTGTAAAGGCATTTTTCACATACATCATGTTGCTAACAAACAAATTCAAGCACATTATGAAACTCTTGATGGGATTAGCTTTTATAAGAATATTTTTCACGTTCGTACATATTCAAATCCAAAATTTTACTAACAAACTGTTGGTTGATGTAACAAAAAATACAAATTCGAATTTCGAAAAATATACTTATTGTAAAGAACAAATATCCTTTTATGTTCTAAACTTTGAAAAAGAAAAATCATTAGTCAAATAAAAAACAAAATTGACACCCATGCTAATGGTTTTATAGCTTAGTAGATAACTAAAAAATTGTAGGTGAGTATTGTTAGTTCAATCGTACTTATGATCTATGCTTTCAATATCTAATTATCTATCTCTTTCATTTTCAAAAAGAAAAACAAAAAGCTAAACCACAGTATCTGTCTAAATCTCTAATAAGTACGTAAAATTAAAATACATTCCAAAATTAAAACAACTCCGAAAATAATAATTAAAGACATACAAGCGTCTACTTTTTGAGCAGTAAATAAATGTCTTTCTTCGTTTTTTTTTTTCCTTTATTCACAGATTCTCATACTCAAATGTCCTGGGTAAACTCCTGCTAAAAAACAATCAATTTATTGATTATTTTCACCAAATATACACGATTAATTTAAAAAAAACAAGAAGAAAAAGCGTCGACTCCAATATTATTATTCGTTTTCTTCATGAGATTTTTGACGAACGAGTGGTTATATTTTATTTTATCATTACCAACTGCCTCGATCTTCCAACTAATTAGCGCCCCACATCACATTAACTCATAATAAATATTCTAAACCAAAACACGTTTAACAAGCTGTTTTTTTTTTGGTAAAAAAAAAAAACACATTTAACAAGCTTAAAGCAATTGGAGTAGAAGCAGAAAGAGCAAACCAGAAAATGGACGACGAAATCTGCAAGTTCTTCAAGGTATGGATCAAAGCCATTTCGTGCCTCTGTTATTGCTATTACGTTTCTTCAATAATGCCAAGAGGCTTCTTCAGGCTTCTCTCTCTTCTTCCCATCTTCTTCGTCTTCCTCCTTCTCCCATTAACCCTCCATTCTTTCCACCTCGGTGGGCCCACCACCTTCTTCCTTGTTTGGCTCTGCACTTCTAAACTCCTTCTTTTCTCCTTCGATCAAGGCCCTCTATCGCCCCTCCCTCCAAACATCCTCCATTTCGTACTCATCTCTTCTCTCCCAATCAAGATTAAACCTCAGATTCCCGCAAAGAACTCAGAAAAACGAGTCTCGAAATCGATTCTCTTCCTGAAAGTGCTTCTCCTCGCTGCCATTATCCGCGCTTACGACTACAGAGATTACCTCCACCCGCACTTCATCTTGTTCCTCTACTGCTGCCACATGTACCTCGGCTTGGAGCTCGTGCTGGCTCTCTGCGCAGCTCCGGCTCGAGTGTTCGGCTTCCAGATCGAGCCGCAGTTCAACGAGCCGTATCTCAGCACGTCGCTTCAGGACTTTTGGGGTCGTAGATGGAACCTCATGGTCACAGGTATCCTACGGCCCACAGTATACGACCCTATACGACGTTTATCTTGGAGCGTATTGGGCCCGTACAGCCCAATCCCAGCCACGTTGGCCACGTTCGCTGTGTCCGGTTTAATGCATGAGTTGATGTATTATTACCTTGCACGTGTGCCTCCCACGTGGGAGGTCACGTGGTTCTTTATGTTGCATGGCGTGTGCACCGCGGTTGAGGTGGAGGTGAAGAAGGCGGCAGGACGTCGTGGATGGAGGTTGCACCGGGCAGTGTCAGGGCCGGTCACGGTGTTGTTTTTGGCGGTCACCGGCAAGTGGTTGTTTTTTCCTCAGTTAATTAGAAATGGGGTGGATAGGAAGGCAATAAAGGAGTACTCAATAATGATACGTTTTGTGAAGTCCAGGTTATTACAGTGAGGTCGACACTGGGAATTGAAGCCATTCTATTGCGGTTTCGACTTAACCACCGTTGGTTGAATTGAATTATTAATTGTTGGGTGTTAATCTTTCAACTGTTCAAACAAATGCTTTCTCCGCTTTTCTTGACGAATGCATTTTTGATATATTTTATACTCTCTCTTGCTCATACTTTTTATGAGTTATGTTATATACTACATCTAGTTCTAATTATAAAAACTAGTTGATTAATTTGAAGAGATTAAGAAAATAAGTTGAGTTAGTTATTTGTAATAAATAGGTGTTGTCTTTCTTAAAATATCATTGCTAATCAAATGTATTTGCCAAAACTGTCATTATTCAAAGGACTATCTTGAGAAAAATATATAAATATAAGAGACAAAGTGAATTAGAGTCTTATATTTATGACCAAAATAAAAGTCGAATGAAATCTTATATTAAGAACCAAAGAGTATATTTTTTATTGCCTTTGATCAATTTTAACTAATGTTTTAGTTTGTATAATTTAGTTATATAAATAATCTGATACTACTTGCGATCCTTAATATAAGATCTCGTTTGACTTTTATTTTGATCCTAATTACTACTTCCGATCCTAATTATAAGAACTAGTTAACTAATTTGAAGAGATTAAAGAAATAAATTAAGTTAGTTATTTGTAATAAATAGGTGTTTTTTTTCCCAAATATACTTGCTAATCAAGTGTATTCACTAAAATTACCATTATTAGAAGGACTACTTTTAGAAAAAAAATACATAAATATAGGAGACAAAGCAGATTGGGGTCTTATTTAGAACTAAAATAAAAATCAAACGAAACCTTATATTAAGGACCAGAGGTAGTATAAAACTCTAATCCACTTTGTCTCTCATATTTATCCAGTTTTTCCTAAGATAATTTTCATAATAATAGTAATTCTAGTCAATACACTTGATTAGTAAAAATATTTTAAGAAAGATAATATCTACTTATTATAAATAAATAACTCAACAAATTTTTTTAATTTACTTAAATCAACTAATTAGTTCTTATACCATGATTATTAAGTGTTGATGTGAATGGAATCCACGTGATTGGACAGTTAATACCACCCTGGCTCGGTTTGGCGGGTATTGGTTTGATTGGTTTTGGTCAGAAAATATTTTCTTTTTCAGATTTTAGGAGTACTTTTTACTTGTTTGATTTTTATTCATTGGTTGAATTTTTTGGCTATGGATGATGGAACTAGAGAAGTTCATCAATCATCTCAAACTCATCTTCCAATTCACAGGGGTTTTAGTCCTATCTATGTCAACAATTAATTAAACAAAAGAAAGTTATCTATTGAGACCAACCACGTAGTCTCAATTAATGAATACTACTTAATTTTATGCATCACAAAAAGCGAAAATAATAATGGTTTTGAGAATTATTGATGGTATTGGGTTCTTCGTGATGAAGGTGATGGTTCGGAAATTATCAGTGATGGTTCCTTTTCAGCTGGCGGCTGTTGCCATTTGCCAATGTGGATGGATTCTGAGTGGGAAATCACAGCTTTTGCAGAGCTCATGACTCGCCTCTAACGAAATGGAAGATGTCACTTCTGAATCTGACTGTACCACCCTCATTAACTGTGTTCAGAGATGCTCTTAGTGGAAGGGTGATGCCATATTCTGATTGAAGACATCATTTTTACAGTATTTATTTATTTATTTAATAGACAAGCAGAGCTTGTAGTTGTAGGCAGGGATTGACCCCAGATGCTGGCATAAAGTATTTATTTAATATGGATAAAAATAGCACCATTTCGAACTTTCATTTTGCAGTCTTGTATGAAATTTGGAGTGTCCAATCCCAATCTGAAAATAAAAACCAGAGCCTGGTACGGACAAGAGAGCTAGAGAGGGGGAAAAAGAGGGAGAGAGAGAGATGTCAAGACCAGAGGGTATGCATAAACAAGAGTTCAATAACCTAATCAAGGTTCATCTCTCTGTCTTCTTCTCACTATCCTACTCTTTCTTCATTGGCTCTAGAATTCCCAAAGGCAAGCTCAGGTTCCTCTCTCTTTCCCCAGTCTTCTTCGTCTTCATCCTCCTCCCTCTCAAACTTTCCTCTGTTTTTCCCACTGGTCTTATCGCGCTGTTCATCACATGGCTCTCCACCCTCAAACTCGTCCTTTTCTCTTTCGATCTAGGCCCTCTCTCTTCTCACCAATCGAAATCTCTTCAGAATTTCCTCCTCATTTCTTGCCTCCCAATCAAAACCAGCCAAAACCCCAAGAAAACCCCCAAACTTCCCCTCAATTCCCCGATCAAATCCCTTCTCTTCGTTCTCCTTTTGCCAACTCTGAACCAGAAACAGAATCTCCACCCGATCCTACTCCTCGCTATCTACTGCTGCTTGCTGTATCTTCTAGTCGACGTCGTTTCTGGAATCTGCAATTCTTTTACGAAAGCCGTTTTCGGAATGGAGTTGGAAATGCCGTCCGATGAGCCCTACCTCTCAACATCGTTGCAGGACTTCTGGGGAAGACGGTGGAATCTCATGGTCACGAGCCTTCTGCGAGATGCCGCGTACAAGCCGGTGAGATCAATTTGTGGGCCTTTATTGGGCCGCACTGTTGGAGTCGTGGCGGCTTTCGTAGTTTCCGGGCTGATGCACGAGCTGATATTCTACTACGTCACGCGCGAGGCTCCGACGTGGGAGGTCACGTGGTTCTTTGTGCTCCACGGAGTAAGCGTGGTTGTGGAGTTTAGGGTCAAGAAATTGTTGGGCCGGCCCAAGGGGGGGTTTGTTCGGTTGTGTATGGGCCCATGATGGTGGCGTTTGTGATTGTCACGGCCCACTGGTGGTTCTTTACCCCGGTGGTGAGAAACGGGGCGGATGAGAGAGCCGCAAAAGAAATCATGAATCTTCTGGAATGGATGATGGGAAAAGCAGGCCTTACCTCATTGCATGGTTAAAAGTGTTCATTTGAACTTCTTGTTTCGGGGCTTACAGTCTCCAAAGACATCAAAAATTACCACTATGTCCGCTTCTTAATATAAGAGCTAGTTAACTAATTTGATTAGATTAAAAAAAATTAGTTAAGTTAGTTATTTGTAATAAATAAGTATTGTTTTTTTTAAAATATCTTTACGAATAAAGTGTAATAGCTAAAATTACTATTATTATAAAAACTATCTCTTCTCTTTTTTAAAATATCTTTACTAATAAAGTGCAATGACTACAACTACTATTTATTACAAAGACTACTTTAAAAAAATAGATAAATATGAGACGAAATGGATTGAGCTCTTATATTTAAGATCAAAATAAAAATCAAACAAATTCTTATATTAAGGACCGGAGATAATATTATACAATTCAAATCATTAACTCCAGGCATAATATTTTAGATGTGTTGTGTCACTCTATTCTATTTCTTTTTTCCTTCTTTTTTTTTAGATGAAAGGGCAAGCAAAAGCTTGGTAGAAGATATAGATGATATCTAGAAATTAAATTCCAAATGTCATCCTAAGGATCTATAAAACCCGGTTGACCGCAGCAACGCTTATCAGCTAAAAATAACCCTGAGTGCTCTGTTCTATTTCTGTAAGTCAAACTTTCATCCCTTATCATCCTGCGTCAATATATTCATCATACGTTTTCGTTTTATATATGTTCACTTTATCCCAACCTAATTAATTAGTAGCGTGTGGTTATATAAACTAAATTATTACTGCTATTCATAAACTATTCACCTTATATTTGTACATTTAATTTTTAATTGAGTTAATTGAAAGAGTTCACCTGGCAGTGCATTGCAATCTTGCATGAAACTAGATCTGTATTCAATTCCATACGTGATCCCAAATTCTTTAAAATTACGAGGATGAGCATAGCCTTTCAAAGAGAAAATGATAACAAACACTTTGAAGCCGCATCTCATTTTCTTATCCTAGAAAAATTTATTGTTATAGCAGATTGTATCCGCGCGACATTTTTATTTCCACAGTTTCATAAACCATCACCAAAGTTCGGAAAATGGTACATGACATTACCAAAATTCTCCTCCTCTCTAAACTTTTGACATATTTTATTTTTCAAGAAGATATTCTTCCATCAACTTATTGAACAAAAATACATACCTCAGTAACCTTGTCTACAGAGTCCTCAAAATGAATAAGGATCAGTTACAACAATATCAAGAGAGGAACTAATGAGGCAATAATGCATATTGAAACTTCACTGTCCGGCAAGAAATACATATGAACCCAACCTTGGAAGACACTGATAATTCACAATAACGACAACATGTTCTCTCCAGGAGCCAATCTGTGAACCACATTTTCTAATTCGTAAATAAATACCTTACGTGCAGAAATTTATTCGCCCTCATTCAGCACTGGTACTATGAGTGGTTTCATCTGTGCCAAATATACAATCGCCCACCTAGTAACGCAAAGGAAAGACCCATGTGAGCTCATTAAAACAAGGGGGAAAAAAATTGAACACGATTATTCACATATTAGAATTACTATTATCCGATGACAACGTTATCAAAAGCAAAATAACAATAAAGTTCATTAATTCAAGGCATACAATTTATATTCGGAAATTAGCTCTCAAAGAATAATACATATGATCTTCGTTTATGAAAACAGAAACATAATTGAATAAAGATATTTTCTTTTCCATGTCCTGTGTCCATCCAATCTCAAGTGAATAAGTAAATTACTGTTGTAAAATCATTTAGCTAGAATGCAGCTTTTGTATGACACGGCAGTTGTAAGAAACGACAGCCTTCTCTGCTAACTGAATCACAGACTACTCAGAACAGTAACATCACCAGAAGTATATTAGAATACTTTAAGCATACCCATAACCACAAACGAGGTATACAAGCCATACATGTTCCAATTCCTATTCTGACCAGCACAAAACAAAAGAAGAACACTAATCAAGGATGCACTTACATCATCCAGCAACATACTGTTGCAGTGATAACCAAAGTAAGGTGAAACCTGCAGTAGAGTGATAGACGTTCAGTAACATGTAAATGAGAATAGCACATAATTGCACAAGTGACGAATTACAAACGCAGCAAGAAATTGGGGTGAACAATCAATGACAACATCAAGCACTGATCAATATTCGGCACAATATGTGCAAGGGCGTATAGTAATATTTAAATCCAGTAAAGGAACTCGTGTGAAGGGTCTTGGCCCTCAGTGATACAAAAATGATAAAGAGTTAATTAAAGACAGAAGCATGGCAGCAGCTGGACTATATAGTTCTAGCAGCTAAAGATTTGAAGTAAAGTAGCATTTCCGAAACTATAGCCTATTTACGTTCTCTAGGTTGAGTAAAAATGCCCGTTAAAGTCAATTTATTCTCTGCAGGATGGGCATCAAACTGTTTCAATTATTAGGTAGCCTTCTCTGAATTCCATATTGATAGCTGAGTCCAAAATGGTAGAAAATACCATTCCATTTTATCTAAAAAACAAAAAGAAAAAGAAATACAATTCCAGATAAACAATGAAGAGTTATTATCGTCCAGCTTTATCTGCCTTAGTAATGAAAACGCAATTTTCCGCCATTCGCTCAAAAGGTGTACCGTTAAGATGCCAATAACAGAACCGACTTCCAACTTCAAAAAATCGACAAAATTTAAAAATGAAACAGCGAAGGACAAATTAGATCAGGAAACCATAAGCGGCTTCCAGTTATGTGGTTACTTCTCTGATAGCAAAAACAGTTAATAAAATAAGGCCATCCCGTAAACCACTCCACACATTAGTATAGAACCCTGAATCAACAAATGCAGTAACTCAAGCGTGATGAGGACCGGAACATCATCAAATACGTGAGAAGAAATCAAATTAAAGAAAATCCGAAGAACAGTTGAGAGACCAAATATATGCAGATTTCAGAAAGAAAAGAAGATGAGAATCATACAAATTAGTAGAAGGTCCTCTATTGCAGCAAATTCTGGTACAAAGGGCCGCAATTATCCCAATCACAACGAAAATTAGCGTTGTTATCAAGAAACCCATGCCGATTATACCAGATCCTAATCAGGATATGAATTCCTGCAACGAGGGTCAAGGAAAACGAACTAATTTTACATTCCAGTACAAGCAGAAACCAAAAAATTAAAACGTAAAAATAGTTTCGAGACCGCTTACTATTGAAATGAATCACAGAATCGCCCCTTCAATTGGTGTCCTTGTGCCGAGAAAGTGCAGGAAAAGAAAAAGCAGGATTTAGGAACAGGAAGATCTTACCCGGAGATCCGAAGCTCGTCGTCGTTTAGATCTCACGGTGCTGTGGCTTGATCTGCCCACTCGCGGCATATAGATCGTCCAATGATTGAATATGAACTGGGTTGGGCTTTAAACCCACTGGGAAAGAAAAGGCCTCTTGGTTTTTGGTGAAGGAAGAAAAGGCCTCTTTTTATTTGGGTCTTTGTTGGATCCAGTGATTCTTAATTTTGAATCCAATTCCATTGGGGTTGATTAATCGAAAATTTAAAAAAGAAAAATTACATCTCAGAATTCGATTTAATATTAAATCAATTTAAAAAGTATAATTATAGTATTTAATTAAAAAAACCATTTTAATTAGGTTAGTGATATTAATTTTTGAATTTAGTCGCAATATTATTTTAAGTCTTTAAGAACAATTATAGTTTTTAACATTTGTATTTTTAATTATGTTAAACTAGAGTAATAATAATATTTCCAAAATGAGGTGTTTAAAAAATTTAGGAAAATATTATAAAAATAAAGAAAGAATAATGGAGAAGAGAAGATAAAAATATTTCTTATTTATTTAAAGTACTAAATACATGATATATGCTCTCTATTTATAGTCACAACTTTATAATTTTAAAAGAATCTACCGATTACATAATAATAAAAAATAACTATAAATCATAAAGATAAAATAAGATAATAAAAGAGATATAAAATCTATATAAATATTATTATATTCATAATACTTTTTTTTAGATGTCTGTCACATGTTATTACTAGAAAGAAATATAATTTTTGTATATCAAGAAATGAGATTATTTTAAGTGTTTTCAAAAAAAACTTATTCTTATTTGTTGACTTGAAAAACTATAATACGGATGACATGTTCCATTTATAAATACATTTTCATACATATTAAATGTAGGATAATAAAAAATGAAGATTATGTTCGAATGAATAGATAAATGGGGTGAGGGGCATGATAAATCGCACAATTCTCTATATTCATACTACTTGTTAGGTGTTTTAATTTTTTTAAATTAATTTTTATATTACTTAGAGCTAGGGATTAGTTAAAGATTAGTTAACAATTAACATTCTCATTTGAAGGCGGCAAAAATGCGAGGCCGTTGGTTTTGTAAGAGGAAGCCGTCTCTTCGATCCATGTAAGATGGAGGGGAAACGCATATAAACGAAATGGAAAACCTTTCCCCGTCTTTTTTACTTCTTTTCCCTAAAACCCTAATTCTAAAATAGCAAAATAGGATTCTCATTCCTCGTCTTATTTCACACCGTAAGATTTCAGAATAATCATGGCCACGCTTCCCCTGTCAAGCCCGACCGACCTGGTCTCTTCCTCCTCAATTGCCACTCTAATTTACCCCAGTGCGTTCTCTTCCTCTTCCTTTGTTTCTTGCAACCCCAGAAGAAAAGGTTCCTTTGAACGCCAGAGTCGTCGTTCTGTGTCCGTCAGCTGCTCCTTCGCATTGCTTGACAATGCCAAGATTAAGGTGGTCGGCATCGGTGGTGGTGGCAACAATGCTGTTAATCGCATGATTGGTAGTGGTTTACAAGTGGGTTTTTTGGTTCTTCTCCCCTTCCCTTCTCTCTTCTTTTTTGGAATTTCAAATCTTTTCCTATGCTCTTACCCTGATGAAGTTCGGTTATTTTAGAATGCTCTTTTAATTGGGCATCTAGTTAAATGAATTATCTGTCAATGTGGTGCTATCTACCTAGAAGCCTCGGTGTTTTCCTGCATCTTTAAGTGATTACTGATGTTAAACTCTGATTCTTTTTTATTAGGGAGTAGACTTCTATGCAATAAATACTGATGCCCAGGCACTGTTACATTCTGCTTCCGAGAATCCAATTAAAATTGGGGAGCTTCTGACTCGTGGATTAGGTCAGGCACTCTCTCTCATTTGTTTTGGAGCTTCCTTTATTCGACTTTCCTGTGAATCTGAACTTATGTTCATGACTACAATCTATACTTGTGTGGCCTTTGATTGAAATTACTTGATAGAGATGTGCAGGTACTGGTGGGAATCCATTGTTGGGGGAGCAAGCTGCAGAGGAATCACAAGAATTAATTGCTAATGCTCTTAAAGGTTCAGATCTTGTGTTCATAACAGCTGGTATGGGTGGGGGCACAGGATCTGGTGCTGCCCCAGTTGTGGCACGAATATCAAAGGAGGCTGGTTATTTGACAGTTGGTGTGGTTACATATCCATTCAGTTTTGAAGGACGCAAAAGATCCTTGCAGGCAGGTGTCATTTTGTTCTTATTTGGAATATGATTTCATCATTTTATCTATCTAATAAATTACATTTTTAGCATTGTTTGTCATGAATTCATGCTATAGAGAAAATGCTGGAGCCAATGGTAATGTCAGTATGAATATAATGATTAAAGTTCTGAGCTGATAGCTCACCACAGTTAGAATTCTTTGAAAACATTAGTTTGTTATTTGAAATTTTGAAACTAACTATTTAGTTTCATTTGCTCTATCTTCAGGCACTGGAAGCCATAGAAAAACTGCAGAAAAATGTTGACACACTTATAGTAATACCAAATGATCGTCTGCTTGACATTGCTGATGAGCAGACACCTCTTCAGGACGCTTTTCTACTTGCAGATGACGTTTTACGCCAAGGAGTACAAGGAATAGCTGACATCATCACAGTGAGTTTATTGTGAATAATGTAATTATGTTTTCTCAAAAATATGGGTAACCTGTCAAAAGAAAGAGCCTCCATTGAAGCCCAAAGTACTAAAGCCCTGCATTCACACATTGTTGCATTCATAATTGAACTTTTACTCAACTAAGACATGTGTATGCTGGTTTTTATCGATAATATTAATGGCTATGTCATTGATTCACAGATACCTGGGCTGGTAAATGTGGATTTTGCTGATGTTAAAGCTGTGATGAAAGATTCTGGAACTGCAATGCTTGGAGTAGGTGTTTCCTCCAGCAAAAATCGTGCTGAAGAAGCAGCAGAACAGGCTACTTTGGCTCCTCTAATTGGATCATCTATCCAGTCAGCTACTGGAATTGTATATAACATTACTGGAGGAAAGGACATAACCCTACAAGAGGTGAACAGAGTGTCTCAGGTACTAAATCATTTCATCATATCAGCACTCGTCAAATAAACATTCTGTTATTTACCTCTTCAACCTTCTGAATTAGAAATGTATCATATCAGTACAGAAATTACTCCTAGAATCATGTTGGATAATGGTTATTGATTTTATGTGACTCCAATTTGAGTTCTGCAACGTTTGAATTTTTGATATGCTTGTTCTTTTTTTCGGTGGACTGGTTTTGCAATGTCTATTGTGTCCTTTTAATACTTAATCTGCAATTTTTTATCTTATTATTATTTTTAAAGTAATGACGCCAGGAACATTTTGTGTCTTAAAAATTTATCTTTTTTTCTATATTTAATTGCATGGTAAACAGACCTAATAATATTTGACTTGCCTCAATACTGGAGCTTTGAGCCTTTGATGAACAACCCAGCACTTCATTAGAAAAGCAATATAGTTTCTACTTTCATGCAGCTGAGGATCATTAGTTCTTTCTCAGAAGGACCTAATTTAATGTCTAGGATTTTACTATTTTGTTTGCTTTTGATTGACGGTTGCCTTGTGCTGTTTTCCCTGATCATTTGCTTCCTTTCTGCATCCTCTTTCCTCGAGCTCTATCTTGAACACTGGTAATTCGCAGGTTGTGACAAGTTTGGCAGATCCTTCTGCTAATATTATATTTGGGGCTGTTGTTGATGATCGCTACAATGGAGAGATTCATGTGACTATAATCGCAACCGGCTTCTCACAGTCATTTCAGAAGACACTACTAACAGATCCTAAGGCTGCAAAGCTGGCTAATAAGAAGGATGGAGGCCAAGAAAGCAAGGCAATGTCTCCTCCACTCTCAACAGCTCCATCATCTAGAGCATCCTCACGAAGGCTCTTCTTTTAGTTGCTTGCTTAGGTCTTTTTACCTTGTGATTTTATTCTTCTGTAGTCAAGTTTTGCTGTAGTTATTCGATTG
Source organism: Neltuma alba (assembly GCF_004799145.2). Classification (NCBI taxonomy): domain Eukaryota; kingdom Viridiplantae; phylum Streptophyta; class Magnoliopsida; order Fabales; family Fabaceae; genus Neltuma; species Neltuma alba. The sequence goes on along the minus strand of NW_021632854.1, from coordinate 265,714 downwards.
TATATTGATCTTGAAGCTTAATTGAGAGATATATTGCTGTCATTTTAGCAGGGTGAGATATGAATATGAAGCATCTGCCTCAGATTCCAAGTTGTGGTTTGTTTCTTTTTTCTTGATACATTCGGTATTAGATTAATCATTTACGAGTAACGCAAAACCCTCCGCAAGTGCTGAAACAGTTTTTTCCCCCGTTCTAGCGACATTGATCTACTATCACATCCAAAGCTAATCATAGTTCACTGAATTCTATCAAACAATAAGATAGATAGATCCTAATTACTTTATTCAAGATTAGTCGAAATTTGTAAAAACAAAATGTGGGTCCTGTGTAATGCAAGTCCAAAATATGAACATTATTTATAATTGATAAATAATATTTCTCGTTATATTTCATGAAATCAGTAAAAATTGATTTATTGCGAATCGAACAAATAGTAATTTCTAATTAATATTCATACCCCTCGTGCCTCCAGCCATCCCCGAGGTATGCAAAAATTTGATATGATGCAAGTAAAATTAATACGTTCAGAAAGACGAGACAAATTGTAGGCAAGCAATGACAAAGATTTCTCTTATATTCATGCTGCAAGAATTTTAAAACAACTTATTTACACAACGATTGAAGTGTGAGGGAAAAATGCTTATTCAAATATATTCACACTACCGTGCTACAATGTTTTTCCCAGAACAATCAAGGACAACTCTGGAACTGTAATAAAATATCAATTGATTGCATACATATCGTTCTCTCCTAGCCTACAAGGACAAACGCGTGCCCAGTAATTACCGGTATAGTATTGCACCTTTCACAAGAATATGGATGCTTCAGCTTTTGGAATAAAGGAGAATACACCGTGACCAAATATTTCATGCACAGATGATAGCAAATGTCCAGCATCGATGTCATCCTTCCAAGCCTGAGCAAGAGTTGCCGATACCTTACCTTGTTGACCTCCAACCTCTCTTCCTTGGTTTCTTTCATTTAATAACTGACGACTCACAGAGGATATGCCGGCATTAGAAGCTACCATTGAATTGGAAAATCCACCTGGCGTGCCTTGCATATCAACTGGCAAGGAGTTCATTGGCATCAAACCTCCAGAAACATCTGTTGCAATTTTCTTCAGTGGAGGTTGCTGCATTAGATTGTCTGTGCTGGCTTTACGTTTGCCTTCATTCATCGGGAAATAAGAAATGGCACAAGGATCAAAAAATTAAAAACTCAAGGTTTAATGTAGACTTAGGAAAAATGAGTACCGAAAGAAGCAACTAAATTGATGGAGAAGGTTAGTTCTAAGGGGAAAAAGTTTAAGGGCAATCACAAACTCATGCCTCAGTACCCTTTCAATGAAACGCAACTGACATATTGAAGGTTCTTAATCCATCATTTTGAAATTTCTCTCGTAGTGATGTACCAATTTACTACGTTAAGCTTCTTTGTGAAAAGGAAATCATACTTGGCGTTGCTGTGACCACTTTTCCACAGCCGCTTGAAAAAGCACGAGTAGAAGCAGGAGAGAGCATACGGCTGTAGACTTTGGCTCTTTCGTGAATACATTGGCCTGCGGCGCACTGAAATGTTTATGAGTTCAGTAATTAGCCTGAGGGATGTTCAAGAGAAAAGAACTAGATCCCTATTCAGTAAAACCTATTTATTTTATAGGATGAACTAACCAGCAATGCTCCATAAACTTGCCATGCTTCATCCCTCTTTAATGCGTTTTTCTGTTTCTCAATTTGCATTTCTGGCTCAAGAAGGAGTAGATATGCCTCAAGATTCGGAAGTATAAGCATGCGAACCTGCTCAAATTGAAAAGACACCATAACTGTCTGAATCCAATATACTGAAGGTCTTACATCACCAAAGAAGAACACATGCATGCATGCATATGATTGCAATGAGAAACAGGGATTAACAGTTGCATATATTTGAGATGCTAAAGGAGAAGCCTCTTTGTGTCTCTGGTATATCATGTCGAGCTTTTATGTAACTAACCATATTTACTCAAACAGACAGCCACACAGCTCTCTAGTTTGAGTCATAGCTCATAGCTCACAAGAAAGAAATAATTTATGTCAAAACTGAAAACAGCTTCATGAAGGTCAGAGATACCATGTTGGATCCAAGAGCTGCTATCCCTTTAATTGCACCATAATGTTGAGGTAGAGATTTTTTAGGGTCCAAGAAAGCATGAAGCAATGTCTTTGTCACACGTGGCTGAAGGTTATGATAAACATGCCCAAATCTGCGAATTTTCAGACTCAGAGAATAAGATTCAAAATACTGAGGGAACATAGCATGTTTATCATATTTCTATTCTTCTGTAATTTGAATTACTCAGAAAAAAGGTCACCCACCCTTTGCATATTGAAGCAACCAGGTTTGCACTGAAGTTTCTGAGTTCCCAGTGATTATCAGATAGTCTATTCCCTAGCCTTTTTGCAACAAGGCAGGTCATAATAGATGGCATCAGTTGATGTAACTGACAATGGAAAGACGATATTAGATGGCCAATCAAATCAAAGTCCATTTGCATTAATTACGGCTAAACATTAGTAGAGTATAACAGCCATCCATGTGTGACCCAAAAAAGGTAGAATTGTTCGGTCTATGCATGGTAACTAATAATTAATCAATCTCAGCAGAGTTTCACACGCAAAAGAAAGAAGATAATAATCATCTGGAGTTAATACGTTATAGATGTAAATGCATTTACAAAATTAGCACCATACTTACATAGGGCTCTATGTGTATGTGAGGATTTTGCGTAAGGCTCCGAACAAGGCGTATTGAAGCAAATAAAAGATTTAAATTATTTGAATTTCGAGCCACCTGAAATGATATTTGGAAAAAAGGATAAAGTTGACGAACGGATGGCTTTCAAACAAGAAATGTAGTGCACAAGGTCAAGAGAAAACAATAACATTGATAAAATCTTGACTGTACCTGATCAGCAACAAAGTATGAGAAATAAGGAACCAAAGGATGGAGCCCTGAATCTGTTGCCAAGCTAATTAATGCTCTATTAAAGAGAACGGTATTTGGCTTGTTTAATATCAGCTCAGTTATTTTGTTGAAGTAAAGCTGTAGAGGAAAACAAAGTTTATAGAGGTTTACCATAAGAAAATGAAACCCAAAAAAAAAAAAAAAAACTGTGCATGCAGTATGATAGTTAGTGCATACCTGAAGCTCTCTTGAAATTACATGTTTAACAGGTAATTTAATATCAACAGGAAGTCCATCTTCCTTATAGTCGGGTTTTCTTGTGTCAAAGGGAGCTGCAAGTAACCATAAAACAGACTGAAATGACAATGGAAGGGAAAATCAAAGGACTGAAACGACAATGGACAGGAAAATCAAACTTTGCCATCATAATATTATGGCTCGTAGTAATTAAAAGAGAATGCACATTATAAATTCAAAATTTTGCATTGCAAAAAATCAAGAGCATATAGCTGGCAGGTGGTAATGCACCTACATCCGGTGCACTAGGGACATGCATATAGTTTAATTGCACCTCAGTTGATAAAAATACCTTCAATTGGAGCGTTTTCAGGAATTGCAGGCTGTACGCCTTCAATTGCCAGCCAATGAGAGGCAACTGACGTATCAAGAGGTGCTTTTGGCAGTGGTGCTTCAATCACCTATTCAAATTGGGAGCAATGTCAAGATTGAGAATCATTTCAGAAAGTGGCTCGACCTTTTTAGTACACGAATCTTATACTTAGTGGATACTTACATCCTTAAATTCAACATCTTTGTCATCAACGTAGAACAAATCCTTGTGTCCATCAGCTCTTTTGAACCGCAGAGGATCATTAGAGGTGAAACCATATATTGGCTGATAAATAAATGCAAGAAGTAAATGAAACCAAAAAGAGTATCATAAGAAAAACAGCAATTCCAACATAATGAGAGCAGATTGGAACTGGCATTAAAGATTTTATGGGTAAACACTAAACATAAACACAACACACCAAATAGAGAAGCACATGGTAACTTTCCTAGCATGCTACAATTTACCGCCCACACATGCTTACACTGGCAGAGACATGACATCTTTATGTAGATATGCCACCACGGCTTTATAGGTTCCCAGCTCACAAAAGCCAAGCCAGTCATAAAGGACGTGAGTTCATGTGCATGAACTGTACAAAAGTCTAGCCTCTTGAAGCCCAATTTTCAAAGGGAGATTACAGACTACACGCATGGTCAAATTCACAAAATTTTTGGACCAGCACTGCAGAATTTTTTACCAATCTACAAAGCATCAATGGTGCCATTCACTGTAATATGACATCTCTACCATTGAACTATGGCACATACCAATCACGCACTGAAGCATCATCAAAAATCTTAAACTGAAAAGTGTGATCCTATAAACTAGTCTAACACTTCCTGGTTCCAGCACACTTCTTGTACCTGCTTGTCAAACAAATTCAGAGACATACTTAACGGAACTCCCATATGCAGCTTTTTGAAATTTTGTTTCTGATAGTTATATGGTGTGTGTGTGTGTGTGTGTGTGAGTGATGTGAAGTGTAAGAATCTCTCACATGTTTTGACTATGTTAGATTTATCTATTCATCTATTATCAAGGGTCTTTAAATGAAATTTACATTTTCTTTGAACAAGATCGTAACATTGTTGTGCCGTTACTTTCCCTTTCCTTTTCCTTTTCCTTTTCTATCCCCACTACGCCGCAACTCCCTCAAGGCATATTTCCAGAGAAGTGTTTCGGGTAAAAAAGAAAAAGAACAAGAACAAGAAGAAGCAATTTTTTATGCAAGGAAAAGAGGAGTGCTTGGATAAGCTGAATTGAATAACAAACATGATGCAAAACAGAAAATAATCCATCTGAATCTGACCGGTTGTCCATGAACTCTTACCTACTAAACCAAGAGATAATATTGGGAAAAAAGCTCGTACGTGTGGAAAGATTTAAGCATGGAACTACCATTAAAATGTATCCATGGTCTTTTCAAATTCAATCGAGGTTACCATTCCTAACATGTAACTGACACTAATAACAGAGACACAGCGTAAAGCAACTTACCTCCAGATTTCTTAATTTAAGTGCACTATCCACATCATCTGACGTAAGAACAGTTCGCTTTGAATGGCGCATGCATTTTATAGACTCCTATACATGAGAATGAACAAAGAGATTTGTCATCCACTAGCACTAGCACATGATCAACACAAACCACTTGAACATTCTACTTAATGACAGCTCTCAAGTGGCCCACATTTTACATTTAAATTTGCCCAAACAAGGGCGTTATCGTAGCTGCTTCTTAATAGTTAATACCTGCATAATTTCGCGAACCCTGTACTCCACATCGGGAGCGAGAGCGAGGGCGACATCAGGAGACAAATTGGGGATGCCAATGCTCTGCGCAATGACTTCAATTGACTCTTTCGGAACGGCACTCATCTCAATTCACCTTCTTTGCTAATCAATCAATGGTCGCAGAGGCCTTCCACAGATTTGGCAGAACAATCAACAAAAACCTAGCTGAACACTAGCATAATAAATAATTCAGGTTTCCAGTAAATGAAAATCGAATAATCAAGTGGCTATATTTGTCCAAGACTCAATTAGAAGCATTCTGCATTTCCCGTCCTGAATCGGACAGTGTTGGTTGAAATAAATGAAAAAAAAAAAAAGAGGAAAATAGGGAATTTGATGCGTTTAGGACAATCAGGACTGCAAAGCGAGGGAAACTTTAAATAAACATTATTTTTTGAAAAAAAATAGATAAATATATTGTTAATTACAGATGTTAAGAACAAATTTTTGGCCACCAAATAAAAATGTTAATAATAGTTAAACATTTTAAAATATTATAAAATTCATTTTTAAAGACTGTCAAGATGGAAATAAAATTATACGGAGTTATATGAAATATGGGAAGAAAGAACAGAAAACTTTTGAAGAAACTTATATGAATCTTAACGTGACTTACATTATTTATAACATCTTTATATAAATTTTATATAATTTGATTTAAATAATTATTTAAATTAGAAGTGTAATGCCAATGAATTGGGTGTTGTAGCCAAATGTTGTGTTTAAAGAAGTGTTTGAATAGAAACCAAACCATGATTTTAGAAATATTTTTACGGTTTACGAAGTAAAGTAAATATATGAAAAATTTGTCTCGTTTTGCAAAAAAGTACTTCTAAATCCATAGTTTTGAAGGTTGCCAAACACTAAATTGTTCAAGAAAAACTGCATCCCTTCTTAGAATTAAACCAAGCTGATTATAAAAGCTTTTGCTAGTTTCGTTCCTTGTTTGTAATGAAACTCTTGTAAATATTTTTGATTAATAATACATCTTTTCACTCCAAAAAAAAAGAAACTACATCCCTTCGTAATGTAGTTTTTCCCCCCCTAAAACGTCGATTTTTCTCTAAATATCCTGATTTAAAAATTTCTAATTAATTAAACATGTTCACTAACTAAGCAATCTCTTCTAATTAATAAATTTTATTAAAGACCATTCTGAAATTTTATAAGAATTGATTAGTTCTTAATTAATTTTTTTAATATAGATAAAGTTAATAAGTACTTATAAAATACATTGGAGGAGTATTGTTAAGAAGCCAGCATGGTTCATACAATTTTGGTTCCAAATAGTCTTAAAACGATTGACATGTACATGAGCAGTAAATTTTCTCATCACTGATGTTTGTTGAAGTTAACCCTACGCACATACGAACACTTCAAGATAGAATGAATTTTAATTGAATGATCATTATTTTAATAAGATTATTTATTTTAAATAATATCCCATAGATAATTTCAGGAGAAAAAGGAATAATTTGAAATATATAGCAATCCCCTGGAAAAAAATTATTTCTAAGGGATTATTTGAAACAGCCATATCGACGACTTCGAATGCTTTTAACGAGACTCAAACCAAATATAGAGCAATCCATCCTACATTGCCGTAATGAAGAACGTATACTTTCATATTATGCTGGAAAAGTAGAGATTCAACCTGGGGCTGCCAATGAATCCATTCAATGCACATATCCACGGAAAGAAGCAAGAAATTTACTCCGATTCATCATTCAAGGTTACCATGACATGTGGAAAAATATTTTTACAATAGTCAACGAATCAATGGAATATTTAGAAGGGCCAAAAAAAAAAAGGGAATATTTAGAGGGAAAAAACTACCCATACCACGCGTTAGGATAACATTTAAAATCTAAATTGAAACCTTCTAGGAAAATCTACCAGAGTTCAGTTTTAAAAAAAAAAAACAGAGAAAACCTACCAGAGTTACGTCCAAAGAAAAATGGCATCCCAGGTTCTGAGATAGGAACCAATATTAATGTCTGGGCCTTCTGGCTAGGAACAAGTGATCAAGTGATCAAGTGCAGGCTTAAGCATTCACACAATTACAAAATAGATAGACAGCAGACACGCACACAACAGTAGAATCTGCCAGTAAGCATATAGTTATCTTACAAAGCCTTCCAAGACTTCAACGACTTCAAAGGCGGTGACAAATCACTCATAAAAAAAGTCAGGAAACCCAGTTACAGTATAACAACTCACAACAAGACACATAGGTGAGAGGAGAAGGCAATCGAGTCCCTGAATCAGTATCATTACTTTTTTTGCCAACTCCAGAATCAGTATCCTTACAAAAATTTGATCAACAGAAATATAACACCAACCAAAACCACTATACCAACAACTGCTAAAAGCAAACACAAGCAGGAGCAACCACCCTTCGTACGCTTATTCAAAACTGCCAAGTTCTTCTGCACCCTCTGTTTCACACCACAAAAGGAACAATAAAGGCATGCTTTTTAACCAAAACTTCAACAATATTGAATTATCACTTTTCAAAAGACAAAACAATATCAGTACGGATATATTGAGTAAATTGCAAGTTATTTTATCAGATAAAGTTATAGAATAAAATGTATGTGTTACCCGCAGCCGAGAATCTGTAACATCTACTTGCTGGTCCAAGTCATCCTGACAGGGAAGTCAACAGGATTCAATTTTAAAGACACAGATAAAGATGGGCCAACAAAAAGTAGGAAGAAAAGCACATCTACAATTTGCAGAGAAAGGGAGCATACAATGAGTCTTGTGTGTAAATCCAGTTCTTCATTTACAGCCAGTGCAATATGTTTTGTACTTGTTACAGTCTGCTCCAATTTCTCAAGGCCCTCATCTTGCTCTGATTGAGTACCATTCCAGATCAAGATCCAAAGTATAAAACTACAATATATTTGAATTTTCAAACTATTCAAATTAACTGACCGCTCATAATTTGCCGTTGAAGTCCAACAAGTCCACCGTTATCCAAGCCAACTGTTCTGGTCATGGCATCAGCCGGTTTTGTATCTGGTCCAAGCAAACTATCCCTGTTTGCAAAGCCAGACATATTCAATGTTGATGCCATTTGGTTAACTTTTGACCTCAAATTTGCAATCATGTCCTTACGCCGATTCAGCTCCTTGTCAGATCTGTCATCATCAAATGAGGCTTCAGATAAAGATAATGAAACTTTAAGATCTAGGGAAAGAAAAAGGCACTGCCTTTACTATGGCCTCTTGGTTAGTACCAGAATAGAGTATAGCCCTAGAGACATCCCAGCAAAGAGATCACTGTGACAAGGAATATTCTTCAAAACATTAATTTCAAAAATTGAAAGTTCAGAGGATTGGAGTCACCGAACTCTCTCTGCTGTGATAGCAAGACCCATTCTTACTGACAAAAAAAATCAATTATTAAACACTCACATAGGCTGTTTCCCAGGAAGCTTTGACAGAAGGGATTGCAAGCTATCAAGTCTAGTCCCTAATATTGTTATCTTCCTTCTTATAGCAGATGCATGGCGCTGGGTTTCAGGTCCAGATGTAGCAAACGAAGTCCGTTCAGAAATCATGCCACTGATATCATCAGCAAGTTTCACGGCTTCATTATATTCCTTCATCCATGAGTCTGAAGACGATGCCATTGGCCTGACAAAAATTGACAAAATAAATCATTGCTAGGTGAAAAGAATACAGTATCTACACGCAAACGGTAAGCAGGATGTCACATTAAGTGATGTAACCTAGAATCTAGGATTATCAACCAAAATTCAAATATTATCTGGCAATATAGAGAACTTTTCCAATCCATATGATAAGCAAGATACATGTTAACAAAATAGTCCAATGTCCAAAAGGATTGCAATCTACCACCCTCTGGATGCATTGAATAACCGTGGAGACATTACAGCAAGCTTGTCTTATTCAACTAAGGTATATTCATCTCAAGCAACAGCACAAACAAATAAATTTCTTCCGGGAAACAACAAATTTTCAAGCAACCAAACAGAATATAAAGAAAAATAAAATAGTTTGCACCGATGATATAAAGATAAGGTGAACTTTATCCACCACTAGATGAATTTACAGTTCTACACCATTCTACTTTAGGTGTTTGGTTAACATTCAAATTACTTCTATAAGTAAAACACGGTATCTCATGGGCGTAAGTTAAAACTAATGCTTGTCACCGAAAAAAAAAATTAAAACTAATGCTCCCTGTATGATTTGCAGCAAGGAAGAGGTATCAATTTTATGTTCTCACCAGCTATTGAAAAAGGATAGAAATTCCCATTCAACAGAGAAATTATATGATATTCAGTAAATATTTTGATGTCTGATCAAGTCATCTATACTTCAACAACGTCCCACCGAAGTGATCAATTATATTGATGCACCAGAAGAGCTCATAATTAAAAAAAATTAAGAATTTGAAATTTATACAAACTAGAATTAATTCGTTTGAGGATCGCCCTGGGGATTGGGGGTAGGAGATAAAAGTGATAAACCAAACTATTCCCAACAACCGTAGGGCCCCCGGGCAATAAACCTCCTAGAACACCATAATTGACATATAAATGAAATCAAAAGATCAGGAAACAACACATACGTCCCCTTAAAACGCCATTTTCAGCACATTTACGTAATGAAATTTGAAAGATTCTGCCCTAAACAACATACATAGGTTCAACAGATCCAAGATTTCAATTCGAAAGGAAAATCGACCTCCGATTGAACAAACGGAATAGGGTGCACCTTTAAGGAGGCGAGAATTCTCGTCTGGGGGATTCTAGAGGATGGGGGTTCGAGGATGGCGATCAATTTAATATCTTCTACACGCGATCAAGATTCACAGAGCGTTACGTACGGCTCGACCACCAACCGGCGACTTTTGTCCGCTCCCGTCGTCGTCTACCTCGCCCAAGTATGAAGCCTTGCCGTTGAAAATGCTTTATCACCGCCGTGTCGTTTTTCGTGGCGATTGCGCGATAAGCATCGTCACATGCTTCTTTTCTTGGTTTCGGCAGCGATTTGATGCGGGAACGCACAGGGAGCGATTCCTGCTCCCCGCACGTGTTTCATTTCATGATACGTATCTGGTTTTTTTTACACCAGTTTCATGGTACGCATCAAACCGGATACATGCTACCACGCCACCTTTTAACGGTAGTATATAGATTCAGTTAGCTAATTTCAAAAAATTAATAAAATTAAAAAATCATTTAATTATAATTTATGTTACATTTTTTTTAAATATTTATGTGTATAATTAGATTAATTTTTTTAAAAAAGATTGATTTGAGTAGATTAAGAAAATTTATTAATACTCTTACTATCATGTGATGAAATATTTAAAATGTACAATTAATATAGAAACTAATTTTAAATAAATAAATAAATAAATATAAAAAACAAAGTATATTATCATCTTATATTTATGATTAAATTGAATATTAAGCATAAAAGGTAATATATAATTATATTCATCAAATGAATTAAGGGTGAGTATTCAGTTTTTCGGTTCGGTTATCAGTGATAACTGAATTAACCAAATAACCGAATAAAGCAAATTTTAAACACCGAACCGAAATCGAACTAACCGAAATATTTCAATTTAGTTAACCAGTTAATCGAAACATATAAATATAAAAAGTGATTTTAAATTAAAAATAATAATAAAACACAATTATAACCATTAATTAATAAATATTTCATCATTCAATGTGATTTATTATAACCATATTTATTGAATATAAATATATTTAAAGAGTTCATATAAACCCACATATATATATTTATTATAATAATATTTATTAAATATAAATATATAATATATTTATTTCGGTTTTTCAGTTATAACTGAAATTTTTTTTTCTACTAACAGAACTGAACACCAAAACCGAATTATTTGAAAAATAAAAACTGAATATGTAACCAAAAACTAAAATAACCAAACTGAAAAACCGAAATTAATTCAGTTGATTTGATTTTCAGCTATGGTTTTGTTTTGTTCACCCCTAAAATAAATGGTGCCATTTCTTTCAAATTTCGCACAGGAACATTAGGTCGATGAGGAATCAAGTTTGGAAAAGTAATCAGCGGTTGATCAATCGCCCAATGAACATTTGCAAACATACTATTATAGCCGTTAACAAGATTTTTGTTCTAGGAAAGGAATTATATCTCCCGCTCATTACTTGTTGGGAGTATTTAGATTAGCTTTTTAAGAGTAATTTTATAATATATATAAAATATTCACAGAGAATTTTGTTTGATTTATATGAAAGTATTTCTGGAAAATTGATACAAACCCAAGTTGAATTTTTACTAGTCACCCAAATTTTTATCAGTAGCCATGCCAACAAAAAAAGATCATTTCAAAGCAATTTTTTAATTTTTTTTAGAAGTGGTGATATGTTGCCACATTAGTCGACTATCTATTAAATACTACTTCCGGTTTTTAATACTATCTCCGATCCTAATTATAAGAGCTAGTTGACTAATTTGAAGAGATTAAAGAAGTAAGTTGAGTTAGTTATTTGTCCTAAATAGGTGTTGTTTTTCCTAAAATATCTTTGATAATAAAGTGTATTGACTAAAACTATCATTGTTAAAAAGGTTGCTTTGGAAAAAAATGTATAAATATGAGAGACAAAATGGATTGGGATCTTATATTTATGACCAAAATAAAAGTCAAACAGGGTCTTATATTAAGGACCGGAGGTAGTATAAAAACTCGTTTGATTTTTCTTTCGGTCTTAAATATAAGATCTCAATCCACCTTGTCTTTCATATTTATTTATTTATTTCAAAGTAGTGCGTATAACAATGATAATTGTAACTAATACACTTGATTAGTAAAGATATTTTAGGAAAGATAATACATATTTATAACGAACTTCCTTAATCTGTTCAAATTAGTCAACTAACTTTTATATTAAAAAATGGATGTAGTATAAGAACTATTACCTATGATCTACAAATGAGATATTATAAATAGAATCGAAGGTAGAAGTTAACCAATTTGAGTAAGTTGAGAAAATTAGTTAAGTTAGTTATTTGTAATAAATATGTACTTTTTTTCCTAGTATGTCGTTGTTAGTCATGTGTATTAGCTAGAATTACCACTTAATAAAACATTTAACATTTACAATTACTATAAATACTGCAGTGAAAAAAATGAATAAATATGAAAGACAAAGTAAATTAAGGCCTTATATTAAGGATTAAATTAATAATATCAAACCAGCTCTTATATTAAAAACTAGAGATAATATTACTAAGAAAATGTGTTTAGTTGTTCTTTAGTTTGGTAATGAAATTTACTTTTAATTAAAAGCAATAAAGGTGTCGCGTCTATTGCCTCCCATCTTTCACTATCGTCATCTCCTCCTGTTTTGATCTCTTCCATTCTATTATCATCATCTACTTCCCAGTGAACATCTTCCTCTGAGGAGGTTTATTTTCCATAAATGTCTTTTTCTAGAGAGGTGTTTAAATAGAAACCAAATCATAATTTTAAAAATGTTTTTACAATTTATGAATTAAATATATAGAGGGGTTTATTTTGTTTTGCCAAAAAATATTTCTTAAAAGTATTTCTGAGAGTTATCAAACACCTCCTAAATCTTATTTCTTTGCAGATAGTCAGATTTGCGAACAAACTAAGATTTTCACGCTTCTGTGGGATTTGTATTAGCAGATATGCTCAGATTTGCTATTTGCTATTTTTTTTTTAAACACGTTGTCATGTTATTCTTAGTTATAAGAGCCATAAAAAGGCATCGTTCATCAACATGCACAAGTTACAAATAATGCAATTCATTGGGAAATTATTTTTCTTTTTGGCATAATATGAATTGAGAATGATAATGAATCAAATAATACGCCGACAAAATGATATACTCTTCTGGTCCTTATTATAAGACCCCATTTGACTTTTTATTTGGTCCTAATTATAAGACCCCAATCCATTTTGTCTCTTATATTTATGCATTTTTTTCAAGATAATCCTTCTAATAATGATAGTTTTAGTCAATATACTTAATTAGCAAGGATATTTTAGGAATGACAACATTTATTTATTATAAATAACCAACTTAACTTATTTTCTTAATCTCCTCAAATCAGTTAATTGGGTCTTATAATTAGGACCGGAGGAGTATAAGATTACAAATTAAATTAAACTGCATCAAGTCTAGTGTACGATTCAATATGTGGTTAATAAATGAGATAACATATTCCGGCATAAGTTTTCTGTGTCTCTTGTTTCTTTTTTGATTAAATCGGAATCAATATTTTTACCCAAAAAATTGGCATGAATATAATGCTATTTATTTTAAACTTATTTGTCATATCAACTCATTTTATTCCACCTACAAATAATACTCCTCCGATCCTTAATATAATACTCATTTAACTAATCTGATTAGATTAAGAAAGTTAGGTAAGTTAGTTAATTATAAGAAAAGTGACACATTTTTTCCAAAACACCATAATCATCTTTCTTAATACTCCTTCTCTCTTTTACTTGATTATAGTTGATGAAATATCCATAGGGGTAATTTAGAGAAAATTGATAAATATGATAAACGGGTCTTATATTTAGGACTAAAATTAACTCAAGAATTGAATCTTATATTAAGAACCGGAGGAGTATCAAATTAGTTAAAATTAATAAAAAATAACGTGTGTGTATATATGTGTGTGTAAGAATATACTTTTTTTTGTCCTAAATACATTTAGGGTAAGTGAGAAAGATAACAAGTAAGAAAATGAATGAACAAAATGTATAAAAAAATATAATGAGAGAGTTTACGAAAAAAAAAAGAAAACAATAAATAATTAGAAGTAAAATTTAAAAAATATTAAATGTTAAAATAAATTTAAATTAACCTCTTGTGTTTGAAATACGGTTAATCAAATGAATTAATCCTGCTACGGGCTAGGGAATGATCAATGAATCAAACACTCGAGCTTATAGATAAAATTACAAATTAAAATTAGGGAAAACCATATTGAAGGTACCTATACTTTCTCTCAATTTTGAATTTGGTACCTATGTGTTTTTTTCCCTTTTAATTAAACATTTAATTTTATCTTTTTAGCAACATTAGCTCTTATAACTTTGTTCTATTGATATTTTTAGTCTCTACATGAGGATTAATGATATTAATAGAGCAAAATTAAAGATTTAGTTAATAACAAAAAACACATAGGTACCAAATTGAAAATTTAAAAAAAATATAGGTACCTCCAATATGGTTTTCCCTTAAAATTAAACTACAGTGAAAAAGAAAGTGTCCCGCACGACCCCCTCGCAAATAGGGAAACCCAGAAACGGACCACAAGCAGTGATATTCATATTTCCCGGACAGCGAAGCGAAGACCTGTGTGGGTCACATAGATTCAATTGAGACAGCCAGGGGGCGGGGGAAGCTGGCTGCGCCTCTAGGTCCGGCGAAGTAGGCTAGAGGGAGTGAGATAGAGAGAGACGTAGAGAGTAGGAGAGAGATGTCAGACCTAGACAGGCAAATAGAGCAGCTGAAGAAGTGCGAGCCCCTCAAGGAATCGGAAGTGAAGGCTCTTTGTCTCAAGGCCATGGAAATCCTCGTCGAGGAGAGCAACGTTCAGAGGGTTGATGCCCCCGTCACCGTGAGTAGTCGTTTCCGTCGCTGGGGTCACTCTATTTTTGTTGTGCCCTTGTTGTGGTGTTTGTTCGATTTGCTTAAACCGAATGCTGTCTCGTTGGTATGAACTTGGTGGTTTTGATTGATTTCTTGTTTGTGATTTTCGCCGGTGGGTTGGGTTTCTTTCCTTTTTTCTTTTTTTTGTTATAATTTGAGCTGAAATGAAGCAAGAAGTTGCTTCGTGATGATTTTTCGTTGGGCGCTACTGTTAAATCTGGTCTCCCGACACTGCAATAAACTCTGGCCTACTAAATTAAATATACGGTTGTAGGATTAAAATTTTACGTTACATAAAGTAATGACACAACGCGCTATTTTTTGGATAAAGTAAGTTGGTTCCGTTAATGTTGATCCTTTAGTGGAACCAGGTGGCTTTTGTGCCCTTTTAAGTTAGTATTTAGTAGTGTTTATTTTTCTGCCAAGATTCTGACTTTGATATTGTTGTAATGGGACTAATTAATTGGTTGTTGTCTCAATCTTAACATAGATATGTGGTGATATCCACGGACAATTTTATGACATGAAGGAGCTATTCAAAGTAGGAGGTGACTGCCCCAAAACAAACTACTTATTTCTTGGGGATTTTGTTGATAGAGGATTTTACTCAGTTGAAACTTTTCTACTTCTGCTGGCTCTGAAGGTGATAATCTTAAATTTCTCTCACCAACTTTTGTTTTCGTTAGACCCTCCACTCAGATGCATGCTGTGTTGTTATTTGGAGGCTCTTCTAACTTTCTGGTGTTTATCTATTTATGCTTTTGAGTTTTCATTAAATTTGTCTTGTGCCTTTTAGCAAGTTCAAAATATATCAGTCAGCTTATTCTCCAAGGCTTTCACATAATAATTAGTTAATAGTGTCTTACGTGGTGCATGTGGATCTGTCTGTGAACACCTATTTTCTATTCCATGAATTAAAATCTGCAAGTCTTTGTGCTTGATGATACAATGTGATGAAAGATTTAAATGTCTGAAAGAAGTTTTTGGGGGGAATGTGATTTGGAGAATGAAGACAACTTATGGTTGGGAATTGGAGATTAAAGACAACTTATGATTGGGAATTCTATTTTGGAATTATTGAAGTTGATTAGATAAAATGTTGGCCGCAATTATTGGAATTAATGCCCCATTGCGTGTATTTGAACTCTATGTCTGGAAGTGGAAGTGGAATTGGGTTCTTTAATTTTGGGTGTTTGGTGTGTTTAGATGAACCTCATTCCATCAAAATGCCTAGAATTCAGTTCCATCTTAGGCGTGATGGAACTGGCTTGGATTCCATTGAACCATATTTTTTTAAGACAATTATACCCCTCCCCTTTTGTTGTCACCGAGGCCTTGAAAAGTTAGAACCAAAGTGTGTGATGGCGAGGAGAGCAGCAAGTAGACAAGGTGCTGCCTCCATCATGGTCATCGGCATTGGAGTTCTTGGCACCAGCAACTTGTGATTTCCCGTAAAGGAATTTTCAACATCACCAGTGAAGTCATCTTTCTCGCCATAGATGTTTTGTAGGGATATGATCTCAGGGTTTGTCATCTTTCGGTTCTATGGTTCAATCTGTGCAGAAGATACAATCTTCACACCCATGAATGCGAATCTGGTTCAAATTCAATTGTCAATCTGTTCTGGGGGCTTTTGTCTCTGCAATTTTGGCTTTCGGAAAACATTGAGACATCAATATTGGCAATTATCTAAATGAGAGATGAAATCTGGTTTTGATTCTTGTAATATTGTTCTGATTTTCTTTATGGTTTGAAACCATGGTTCGAACTCTGCTTTTGATATTTTCCCATTCTAGCTTGAATTCTATCTTTGTTGGTTGATGTTCTATGGGTTCAATTTCTAGATTGTTGTTGTTAATTTTTTTGATTTCTTGATTTCTGGAATGTTGCTCCTTGGTTCTGGTGGTCTCCAATGGTGATTTAGTTGGTCGCTAGTGGTGGCGCTTGCAGCTCTTTTACTGGCCTTTTTCTTTGTTTAAAGGATATTTTAGTCATTCTATATTGTAAATAAACACTTCAATTAAATATTATGTAAGACTTCTATAGACATACTAAACATGCTTTCAGACTTCATTTCCATTCCACTTCCATTTCCAATTCCTTATAAATCTCTTCCAAGATGCCAACCGAGGGATACGCTTCTTGGTGGTGGTAGTAGAGGATTTTTTCTAGGATGTTTTGAATGGTCGTAGCCATAGAAGGAACTAGTTCCCGATTCTTCAATTCTTTAATACACTTGACACTTATCTGTTCATTTATTATGTCATAACCCTTGAATTTGATTACACTGGAACTGAGACAAAAGATAGATGCAGTGGACCATAATTAGGCGCCAGACATAAACATATATAAATGGGCTTTTATCTCATTCATAATCATTCAGGCTCTTTATATAGAAATTAGATTGATGAGCAAACCTTTATTCAATTAATTATTGGCATTGGTTATCTTATAAGAGCCCATTCATCTGGATCATTGAACTCTGCCAGGCACCAACTGGGTTGGGGCTGCTGCATTGCCAGAGTTTTATCATCATAGGTTATTGCTGATTTTGAGCCAAAATGCACTATTTAGCATTCTTTTTTATGGGGCTTTGTGCTGTCAGGTTCTGTTGGCATTGAACTAAAAATAGCTTCTTTATAAATGTATTGTTACTTTGTTAGTAATAATTATTCTCTTCTTTTCTCACAACTAAGAAATTGCATACTATCAGGTGAGGTATCCAGATCGAATAACACTCATCAGGGGTAACCATGAGAGCCGTCAAATCACACAGGTTTGTTTATTAACCAAAATGGAAGCTTGGAAGGATTGTCAAATATATATTGAATATTATAAAAAATAAAGTAGGGCTTAAGTTTTTGTTTCTTTAGACCACTTATTGGATATTCATCTTGTGAGTCATGACAGGTATATGGATTCTATGATGAGTGCCTTCGTAAATACGGATCAGTCAATGTCTGGAGATATTGCACTGATATATTCGACTATTTAAGGTTTGTGAATATCTTATGCATATATGCTTATGGGAAAAATACGGGCCAGCTCACTGCCACTAAATTTGTTAATATTTGCAAGATTTATAACTTTGTGTTTCAAAGCACTGGCATGACAGTGAAAGTGTATATGGATTTAAAATACCAACAATTGCATTATTTTCTTTTTCCTTCTCAAGAAAAATGACAATTATTTGCACGTAAAATTTATAACAATTTCACTGAGGTCATAATTTCAAGGGCCAAGATATAGTGGTGATTATAGAGACCAATAGAGCATTTACAACATGACGTGCTACAAGTTGTTCAAGGGTATAGTTGACCAGTGATAAAATGTTAATATTAAGCAGATGGACGGGTAGGTATTTGCCTATTTTAACTAGTCAACCATGAAAAACTAGAGTTTGGACTGGATGCATTTTACTTATGCTGCTTATAAGAGAACATTAAGATGTGATATCTTCCGCAAATGGCATCTCAATGTTAATAATGAATTAATGTCCAACTGCAGCTTGTCAGCTCTAATTGAAAACAAGATTTTTAGTGTTCATGGCGGTTTATCTCCTGCCATCTCTACATTGGACCAGGTTAGAATCTCTACCCTAACTAATTGGCTTTTCAGTATTTTAAGATTTGTATAAAATACGAGTCATATCTTATATATATACATGTGTGCACACAGATACGGACTATTGATCGGAAGCAAGAAGTACCTCATGATGGAGCCATGTGTGACCTTCTTTGGTCAGATCCTGAAGATATTGTAGATGGATGGGGTCTAAGTCCCCGTGGTGCTGGTTTCTTATTTGGTGGCACTGTTGTTTCTTCTTTTAACCATTCCAATAATATAGACTATATTTGCCGTGCTCATCAGTTGGTTATGGAAGGGTATAAATGGATGTTCAATAACCAGATAGTTACTGTATGGTCGGCTCCGAATTATTGCTACAGGTACGTTGACAATTTAAATGTCTGCCCGGACCCTGCCCGGACCATCTACGTTCACTAAACATTTTTTTGGTGAATGTAGAGGATGCTTTCAGAGAGAGAGATACAGAGGGGAAAAAAATTAGAGTGCTGGACCTCATACCTAGTTATGAGATATAGGTCCCTTACACAATTACATTTTTTTTGTGTCACTCCCTCTCTTAATGCCCTCTCCACATTCATTATGTGAATGGAGAGGATCCAAGGGCTTAAACGTAGTTTGCTTGTGCACTTAAATTTATGCCATATGAAATCTTTTTATTTGTTTCAGATGTGGTAATGTGGCTGCAATTTTGGAGTTGGATGAAAATCTAAATAAGCAGTTCCGTGTTTTTGAAGCTGCTCCACAGGTTTGTAGACAAAATCTCTTTTAATATTGATTATCTTCCTAAATGTAGTCCATAAGGTTAGTTATTGGTAATTAGACCTGGGTAAGATCCTTTGGGTGTTAGCTATGAGATTCTCTTTTGAAAATATGACATGGACATTTTCCCCAAGTCAGCACTAGACTATTTATTGTAAAAGCATAATTCTTCAAAAGTTATACGTTTGAGTGAACTTGAGAATAGCACTCAAGGATTGTGTGATTTATTTCCTTGAGAATTTTTATTTTCTTTGACGGTAAACTTTGTCTCATAGTGGATAATGCATATTCTCTATTGCTTCATGCCTTACTTCTCATTATGAATTTCTGCCCATGAAAATTTATTTGTATCTTGAATTGGCAAATTGATTTTTACAATGCTTGGTATTCAATGAAACACAGGAATCAAGAGGCGCGCCTGCCAAAAAACCACCGCCTGATTACTTCCTGTGATAGAGATTTTTTTGTTATGACCTAAAATGCTCAAGTTGATAAGTAGAGACTTGCATGGAGGGGATGATTCTGCCCAGCACAGAATCATCAAAATCAAAACGTCGGTTCCTGAGGCAGTTCTTTGTCCCCAGCAATGATAGCCGTATATTCATGGGGTTGCTTTTCCTGTCCGCTTTTTCCTCATCCATCTTTATTTTTTTGGCTTATTATTGGTGTTGTGAATTAGTTGTGATTTGCAATATAGGGTTGTTATCTTTGGTCACCTAAAAGTAGTGGGGGATAAAGGTTACAGGGTTAAAATTCTGTTTGCATAGGAGGGAACTTTAATGAGGAGAAATGGGTTGCGTCAGAGAGAACGGAGTCAGTACTCTCCAGATTATTTGCGGAAAAGCCGCAGACGAATTGCATATTGATTTCATAAATTTTTTTTATGGTGATTATTTTCAAGTTATGTGAATATACCGTTGCTAAAATTTTACTTTCTTTTTTTTCTGATAGCAAAATTTTACTTCTGTTGGAGTTGCGAAAAGCTTGCACCAGTACAGGTTCATGGAACCAGTGTAGGATTATTTTTCAACAGAAACTTGAGTATTCTTGGGGGAGAAATTGACATTTGGTGCATAACCAGCTGGTCCAATAATCCCAAAAATCAATAAAACTTGCTGAAATGGTTATCATGGACTCTACAAAATGCGTTCGTTTTATATTTTTAAAATTGCTTATGTGATATGCTAGCAAATGATTTGCTAATAGCTTAAAAGTTGTTTATTGCAAATTAAACCTTATAACATGCTCGAAAATCCAAATAGATAATTATATTTGTTTGAACATTCCTTTATCAAACACCGCTGTGCAGCATCATAGAGGGTCATCAGTTTCTCGAAAGCTCCATCAAAACTGCGTTCTAACGCTGGTAGAACCCAACAATAAGAAAACTGGAGTTGCAGTTTCAAAGATCAAGATCACTCACTGATGCAAAAGAAATGCAATATAAGACTCAACCATCCATCAGCAAACGGATGGATGATAACTGATAAGCCTGACCCAAATATGTTAATAAAATCCCTTTTAGCCGCATCTTCTCCTTGTCCTGTGGGCTCTGCTGAGCAAACAATTTCTGAGGCATCTACCTGTAAAAGGGAGAATCTTTTGGTTCAGAATCAGAAGGGCTTCCTCATTTGCAATTGTCAAAACAAGTTGGACAAGATGAACTGAAGGGAATCTCATGTTTGATTTTATGATATCAAACTCCGTGACCGATGTGTTTCATCACATATCAAGTTCTGCAACACGACAGCTCTTTAATGGCAGATCAGAAAAGTCCGGGAACGGGAACAAGTACTGATTAGAGAGACCAAACACTGCCTTGTATTCAGATGGCTGGAATGCACTGGAATTGGCTGGTGATCTGGTACAACTTGTTCCTTTTGTTACTTCTTTTATTTTTTTATTTATATTCTCCTTCTATTCCAATCCTATTAAGTATTATTTATGGAAATATTCTCCTTTTTTTAATCATACTAAATATTGTTGTTATTTTGATAAACTATTTTATGATAGGTAATTCTCTCAATACTACTCTCTCTCATGTGATGTAGTGTGTCAATTTAGTTGGGCAAAATAGAAATTTTTTTTCCAGCAGTAAAAAAGTTTATTTGTTTGATGCTTGGTTTAATGTTTATTTATGGCCTTTTTGCTTAGAGACTCGAAAAATAATTTTACTTTTTTTTTTTTTGGTTTAGTTGGGAAAAAATGGAGGGAAAATATTCCCATCCCCTTTTTAATTAAAAAAATTTCCTCTTTTTTTTTTTTTTACCAACAATCAAACATAACATTTCTTATAGCTACTTTCTTGATTCAACAAATTTATTAAAGTGAACTTTAATTAAAATATATTAGTCTTATTATACAAAAGAATTAAGAAAGCCTAAAAACTTTTTGAGCGTTGCATCACTTTCTTCCTCAATGCTTAGATCAAATTGGCACTCCAAAATATAAAAAGAATCTATAGAAAGGATTCGGTTCCATCAAATGGCGATCTTTTAAAGAAAAATTGTTTGTTTGCTTGCTTTTTGTGTCTTAAAAAAATTATTTACCAGAAAAAAATTGTTAAAATTTATTATCAATTCATCATTGGCCAGAATGATCTCTTGTCATTAAAATATTAGTAATTATTAATTAATTTAATGATCACTCACTTAAAAAAATTAAGATTCAAAACGTCCAAAAAATAAGATCAAATTCAACAGTTAAAATAACGGATTTTAATTTAAATCCAAAATAACTAGATGCAATTGCCTGATTTAAATATACTGTCGTATAGTAATTATTGGTAAAAATATTAACTTTCCTTTAAGAATCCTAAAGTGATATGATTATTATTTTTTATTTTTTCGGTGAAAAATTGTTATCTCTGCTATTTACTTGTTTTTGGTTAAAGAAAAAAAAGGAAAGCAAGCAAAGGCCATGGGAATCTACAACTCGTTGAGTCAAGGTCCGAGTCATCCGAGTTGAACATTATAAGTCCTTCTTTTCTCTCCAAAGCTCGGTATCGCTCTCGCTCTGCTCAGCCACTCGACCTCTTTTCTCTCTCAAATCAAAACTCACCCCTATTACGAATTCCATCTCTCCCAAATTACCCGCCAAAACCTATATATAATTTTACTCCTTCCTTATTCCTTCCCTTTTTTTCTTTTTCAAATCTTTCCCCCTCCTCCGTTTTCCCTCCACCATCCCGCTCTCTCTCTCCTCTGTAGGGTTTCTTCCCCATCTCTATCTCTCTCCCCTTCATCTCGCTCTTCACGGCCTTGCTTCTCGATTTCGCTTCTTGGATTTAAGTGTTGGTCATGGAATTGGCGATGGTTGCTGAGGGAACGGAGCCGCCGGAGGAGACGCAATCCGAGGGCTTGCCGGTGAAAAGGGCGATTGAGAATGGTGGGAGTGAGGAATTGGCCAAGAAGCCTAAGGTTGAAGCAGCGGCGGCTGCGGCTGCGGCTGCTGCGTCTAGCGGGGAGTTGAAGAGAGTGGCGGAGCTTGTGCTGGTTTTGTCGACGATGTCGGCAATGCGAGGCGGGAAGAAGCCCACTAATGTGGAGATTGAGTTGATGAAGGAGGCGAGGATGAAGTTGGTGGAGTTGTGTCAAGGGATGGCCCCCAAGGATATTGTGGCAAGGGAAGCTGTGGGGACTGTGATTGAGGATCTTGGATTGAACGGGAAGATTAAAGACCAGGGATTAGGGTTTCAAACTCCAAAGATGTCTATAACCGAAAGGTTCTCACTCTCCAAGTTGAAGGTAAGTTCTCAACCTGAAAGATTACTCTTGTTTAATGCAGGCTGATGTTTGTCAATCTTCTATTGTGTCATTTTGAAGCTAAATTGTGGAACTTATTTCAATTCGACAAAACTGAAAGACAATTTTTCTTAATGTGAGATGTATAATTTAAAAATTTTAAATCTTGTTTCTCTCGATTTATATGCTGCGTTGCTAGGTGCCCGTGTGAGAGTGTGAGAGTGGCGCTTCCGTTCTCACTGTGTTTTTTTTTTTTCATGATTTTTCTCTTTTGTTCTCTTATAAATTGTATCTTTTTGTTTCCCAGATGGAAGAATCAAAGAAGTTTCATGAACATTCTGCTCCATCTACTTCTCAGCCATTGCAAACAAGCATGGGTAGTGGAATGGTTGAAAACCGTATGCCATCTCATACTGTTCGAATGTTTCCTTCGGACAAGTCAAGCCACACAGGAGTCTCGTCTTCTGGTACCATAACTTCTCCTCACGTGACTCATGTTCCTGCTGGATCTTCTTCTGGTTTGCACTATCAGTCAACTACTACTGAAGTAAAATCACCTATAGTTTCTGGCGG
The DNA here is from genome assembly GCF_004799145.2 of Neltuma alba. NCBI lineage: Eukaryota > Viridiplantae > Streptophyta > Magnoliopsida > Fabales > Fabaceae > Neltuma > Neltuma alba. Next base: position 242,015 of record NW_021632854.1, on the reverse strand, counting down.
AATGCCTAGCAGTCACTTGGGCAGAAATTCATCTTCATCAGCATTGCCTAAAGTTGAACAACCACAGTTCAAAGTTGATGGAGGATCAAGTGGGCCTTATTTGATGCATGCTCAAGGTAATATCCCTTGAAATTCCATCGAACTTCCTCACTTTTTCCATGAAATGAGGGGGGCTACTTTTTCTTTTAAAGAATGTCTAATTTATGATTCTTTATTTTCATTGCAATATGCATAGACGGGAGAGCATGTAGACTTGGATTTTGGATTTTCCTTTTATATGTTGTGAACTGGTTATCTTTTGCAAAAGTCTAACCAGCCCCTTCAAAAAACATGAATATGCTGCTTAGTTAGTTTGATATAATCTACCTTAGATGGCTTTCCTGGTTGCGTTGAAATATTAAAAAAGCATCGTCTATGCTAAAGCACCTTTAAGAACTGTCAAGTAAGCATCTTTAAGCATCTTCAAGCATCTTCTCTCTTCCGTTGTACTATTATTTGCCTTTTCAGTTTGTATTTTATTTGTTCATGGGTGAATGTTTTGGAAGCTTTAATTTATGTTACATCTGGCCATTGACCTTTATTTTTGCTTGTAATATCCTTTATTTCTTTACCTGAAAAATTGGTAGCCTGCTCCTTTTTTTTTTTTTTTTTAATCTTAAAATTTGTGTGCATTGTCGCCTTTCAACTATGGAATTGGGTTCTGAAATTAATCTTAAAATTTGTGTGCATTGTCGCCTTCCAACTATGGAATTGGGTTCTGAACGTTGATAAATTTTAAAATGCAGCAAATTCTTCAAACCAACCGTTGATGAATGCTCCAACATGGTCAATACAAACTCAAACTCAATCTGGCTCATTAGCTAGGAGTACACCAGAAAACAAAGTGACTGGACATAACCCTGTCAAGGTTGAGGGAATGGGTGACCTAACTGGGCCCAGGGCTGCTTCACAAATAGCTAGGGATCAGGGCTATAGACCCATAGTAACTCAAACATCCCCTGGAAATTTGTCTAGCTTGCACCAACCATTGCAGGGCATGAACATTGTTCAGCCTTCTTCACTTCCTAATAATCACACTGAAATTGCAAGGATTGTCCAGAGACTGTTACAACCAAAGCTGCCTGAGCATCCCACATGGACTCCTCCATCAAGGGATTATATGAATAAGGCATTTACTTGCCAAATGTGTGATCTCACTGTCAATGAAGTGGATACTGTGCTTCTTTGTGACGCTTGTGAAAAAGGGTTTCATTTGAAGTGTTTGCAGCCATCACTTTTAAGAGGAATTCCTAGAGGTGAGTGGCATTGCATGAGGTGCTTGACATTAAGCGGTGGAAAGCCTTTGCCTCCAAAATATGGTCGCGTGATGAGGTCCGCAAACACCCCACCAAAAGTGCCCTCTAATGCAGTTGGAGTCCAACCATCGTTAGAGAAGAAAACTGGAGTTGTAGCTCCAAAGGTCAGCTCACAGGAGTTAACAACAAATGGAGGCTCTGTGTCAACTGATGCCACTGGTAACAATAAAAATGTTGAGCTTCCATCTGTCTCAAAGGTCCCTGATGCAAAAGAAATTCAGGATAACACTCATTCATCAAGCAGCAAACACATGGATGAGAAGCCTGACCCAAATATCTCAATAAAATCCCTTAATGCAGCTTCTAGTCCTGCTGTTGGCATGCCAGGTGAAAGTTCTGCTGAACAAATAATTTCTGAGCCATCCACCTCTAAAGAGAGAACCTTTGCCTCAGAATCAGAAGTGCTTCCTCAATTAACTGAGTCAGTTAAACCTGACAATTTGCAAATGTCAAAAGCTGTACAAGTTGAACTGACATCACTACCAAACAATGTTGACGTTTTGTCATATAAACATGTTGAAAATAATTTGACAGGTAATAACAGAAAGGAATCTCATGGGGGAGAAAGTTTGACATATGATATCAAACGTGATGACCAATATGTTGCACTAGCAAATTCTGATAAAAGTTCTGGAACACATGGTGAAGGGAGACAATGCACTGCATTATATTCCGATGGCTTACATGCAGTAGAATGGGTTGGTGATCTTGTGCAACTTGTTGATGAGAAAAGGTTTTACCAATCATGCCAAGTTAATGGAGTTACATATAGGCTGCAGGATCATGCTCTTTTTAAATCCAGTCATGGCAAGCTAATTCCATCTAAACTGCAGGTAAGCGAATTGTTAGTATAACTGTAATCATGCAATTAATTTTATATGTTGAAGTTTACCCAAGAACATGATATGCAAATGAATTAGAGGACATTTTATGTCTTAGCAATACACTCTTTTCTCTCGGGATTTGATTTATGTTTTCAATCTGAAAGCTTTTCCCCCCATTTTTATTGCAGTCTATGTTTGAAGATAGCAAAACTGGATTGAAGTGGGTAAATGTGACAAAGTGCTACTTTCCTGGTGATTTACCAGGGAATATCCCTCATCCATGTATATCTGAAGTCAATGAGGTAATTTATTTATTGTTTTTTATCCTTTACATTTCTCTCTCTTGAGAGTGATGCTCATGCATGTGTTTGTGGGAAATTGTGGAGTTAAGCCATCATTGTTTTGCCTTTTGGGTCATGCATGGACTTATACCCCATAAGCTCTGTATTGGTTTAAAGCTTTAACTTCTTTGTGATCAGTTTCTGCTCCACCAAATGATAACTCCCACATCTTGGACATATGGACTTATACCCCATAAGCTCTGTATTGGTTTAAAGCTTAAACTTCTTTGTGATCAGTTTCTGCTCCACCAAATGATACATTTTGCATTCTCTTTCCTGAAGGTTTATGAATCTAATAGTGATAGAACTGAAATGGCTGGATCCATTCAAGGTCCCTGTGAAGTCCTCCCGTCTTTTAAATTTCAACAAGAAAACAATAGACGAAGGGGGTTAGAACCTGAGGAAAGTGCTAGACTTCGGCCCATTTTCCTATGCAGGTTTGATTCTAAATTTCTCTATCATTCGAAACAGCTTTATTTCGTTTTATATCCAATTTAGAAAGTTTATCAGTTTTCTGATTCATTCAGGTAGTAACAAGCAGGGAATATTTATTGCACTTGATTGTGAAAGCATTAGTTAATTTGATTCAGTTCAGAACGGAGATTTTGGTGAATTGGGAAACAAATTCATATTTATTGCCATATCTCCCGTGAAAGTTTTCAAAATGAATCAGAAGAAGCGCCACCCCCCAACCAAAAAAAAAAAAAAAAAAGCACATGCGCCATATGTTCCATGAAACTTGAACCTTTGGTCTGCAAAGTTCAGTGATCTTGCGCATTCAAACAAGCACCAGAAAACCATGATGCTTTGACGCAATTTGCTTTTGAATTGTATAATGATTTTTGTCCATATGATTTGTTGAACTTGTTTTATTCCTAATTCCTTGTTTCACTGCATAGTGCACCCAAATCTGCGTTTCATATGTGACCATTGTCAGTCTCCAAAGGTCCTGGGATGGCATTGATTGCTAAACTTACTAAAATTCTTCCTCTTTGTAACCATGTTTTCCCTTTTTTGTGTGTGTGAATTACATTTCTCCCTTGCACATATTGTGGACATAAAGGGATACTGTTAGTGTTGAAAACCCAGGGCTGTTTTGCTCATCCTGTAAATAATCAAGACAGTTTTGACTCTAATTCATGGGGCTGATTCTTGCTTGTATTTTTAACAGTGAAAATTGTAGTTTGTCCTGGATAATCTTTGACTTGACGTCTGTTTTGTTTTCTAGATGGTTCTATGATGGAGTCAAAAAATTATTTCAGCCTGTTACCAGTTGATGCTGTCCTACGCACCATGATTTTCCTGCACTTGGCTGTTCCAGGTGATTATTCGATCCTGCATTTGTTAATTTTTCTTCCTCTTCTCATTTATCTGCTCATGAGACTTGCCCTTCTTTTGCCATGTTTATAGAAAAGCCCTTGAATACAAAAATTGTGAGAACTTCTTTCTCATTTTGCTTAAAGGCGTTGTTTTCTCCCCCCCTGATCATGCATGTCTGTTGGGTGATGGGTCAAATAGAAATTATTTTATCCTGCAAGGATGTTTCGTGTTTCCTCTCATTTTCAACCTATTTTTTGAGATGGATCGTGACGCCTAGGCCATTTGGGACTGCTAATGATATTTGCTGAAAGGTAGAATTGTAAACGTTTGATAAATATTATTAACATGTTTGGCAAATCTTTCAAAGGAAGTGCTTCTTCCATGTCAAATTACTAAAAGGGCTTGTATGTGAAAGGTTAGAGGTAATTGATGTAATTTATGTTTTGGGTGGGTTTTCTTATATATGTGTCTATATATGTGTGCGCACGTATATTTTGCTTCTGTTTATTTTTCGAAGTTACAATGTCTGATTCTCTCACAGCAGAGAACTGTTTTTGCTACCTCTAAGAAGTGTTTTTCCCCCGCTTTCTTTTTTTTTTTTTTTTTAATCCCTGCAGTTTTAGAGTATCCAGCTGCATTCCTGCTGAAGCATGATGCCTGGATAATTGAGGATTTAATACAATATAAAACAACATATTGAAAAGTGTGGGGTCCATTTTTACTGTTCTAATCCATATGATGGGGTGGCAGACCAGAATTTATCCATACAAAAGACTTATTGAGCATTGCATTTAGATTCGCAGGGACAAGAAGTTGTTTGCACCGCAGAATGAGCCCCCTTTGGGCTTTTCCTAGAGAAGTTGAACAGAACAAGAACACTTTCCTCTCTTCTTTTGCTAAAAGAATCTTTCTGCTCTTTGATTTCCTCAATGCCATATCCCAGAACTCTAGGTCTAGCTTTCATTTGATTGGTTGGGAAGGGATCCTATAATTCTGGCAATTTCCATGTCCTGGTTGATATTTTTGGTTAGCTGCAACGTTATAACTGACAATGGTGTCAGCTCTTGTTTTTCCTGGGTATACTTCTTGGTCGTAACACAGCTTTTGTGTCCATGCAGGTTTGTAGCTTTCAGACACTAGACGAGTTCGAGTCTGTTTGATGTAAAATATGTAGGTGAAGCTGTGACTTGGTTTAGTTTTTGCTTATGATAGTTATTTGTATTTTCTGATTCTTTTTGGGTCTTTAGGTGCATTAGGCCCACTAATAACATTATCAGGATATCATGGAACAAATAAATTATCCATGTTGTATTGTAGTCTGCTTAGGATGCTGGAAATGTAAAATGTTTCCTTTGTATACAGCCGTCTTCTTTTTGTGTAAAATTAACCGCTTGAAGCCATTTCTTCTAGGAACCATAGTCGGGGGGGATTGTTCTGTTTCTTCATTGATTTGTCAATAAAAATATTACTTGCTAGCAGAGCTTAATAGCCATGAGTGATTAGATTAAGCGTTGGATGTTTGTGTTCATTTTCTCTTCCTTGAAGACCAACCAAAAACCGAGAAGAAAAAGTGCAAAAAAATGCAGATTAAAACACAGAATGACGGAAACAATCTTTAGCTGGACGTCTTGGCTCTTCAAGACTCTTCATTCACTGAAGATAATAATTATGATATCATCTTCTCATCTCTTATCTTCTTCATATGCCATTGTCGATGTCAATGGACCCTTGAAAAGCCAAGGGGATTAAATATCTCCTACCAAACTACATGAGTGCCACTGACGGCTTTTTTTTTTTTTTTTTTTTTGGGGCGCCCCTCAATTTTTTTGAAAGTTTTCAAGTCTGAATCTTTTAAAAGCAGAACATGACTTGAAGCTTATTAATGATCTAATGATAAAAAAATAAAATTTAGCATATTATAAACAGGTACCTGTTTTGTGAGTGCTTGCACTAAAGTTATCCTTAAATTTTTTCTGCATTCTATCAACCAGCCACTGGAATTTGCTTCTCGTTCTTGTACCACTTGTCCGATGGGATCCCCAGTATCTACCCAATTCTAATGTTTTGCTGAAACCCATCTCTTCTAATGAATCTCCTTTCATCATCCATCACGTTTCTAGAGGACAACACACTTGTCTTCTGTCCAGAAATGCTGCCAAACTTGCCAATCACCTGTAGCACAACTTATAGAGGTATTCACATATCCTTGAGTCAACAATAATCAACAATAAGATTAGGTGACTTGGGTCTTAAAAGCTCATTTAGTCTAGGCCTCAAAGCTTGAAATAGTGCCAATCATGTTTTTGTTTACTGGACTAATCTTCGTTGATAGTGTTCATATCTTAATTTCTTGTACATAATTTAAATAAAAAAAAGAGAGAGAGAGAGTCTATTCACAATTTTCATTTAAAAATCCTGGTTTAATCAACATATTTCTACTTATCAAAGTTAAATATATCAAACCGACTCAAAGAAAATTAAGAATATGAAAAGAATAGAAATGAATGAGAAAAAGAGGGAAAAACAGAACTCTACACATTTACTTTGACTGACTGTAGTATTGGAGGATTCCAAAACCTTCTTTCCATCTGTTATATATGAAATTTCCATGATCAGAGACAATATGTTCATCTCCATGCGACAATCGACACTGGAATTTGGCATATTTTGCGTGTGCGTGTGAGAGAGAAAGATGTGGCACATATTTGTAAAAGCAAATATATTTTTTTTTGCTAAGCAGTTCGAGATACTATCATACACTAAATAAGAACATCTCTCTCTCAGTGAAGGTTTAAACTTTAGTTCATTATCTTGTGAGAAACTAAACGTAGCTTCGTTGGTTAATGTTATTGCTTTTTGAATCTATTGCATGGGCATATAGCGAGGAAGGCGGGAGGTCTGATAATAAAGAGCCAAATTAAAGGTCAAAAGTCAAACCAAAAAGAATAACATTCCCAATCAGATACACTTTTGTACTAACTTGAATGGGATCGAGATCCACAACAAATCAACAGAAAGAAAATTAAAAGCCGACAAAGATTGAAAATAACTGTTTAACTACCACACATCTTTTTGACCGTCCCACTACATTCTGCAGATGCCGTCAACAAATGTTCTTGAATCAAACGCTCTGCGATATTATAATATATATTACCTTCGGTCCTAATTATAAGAGTCAGTTGACTAATTTGATGAAATTAAGAAGTAAGTTGAGTTAGTTATTTGTCCTAAATAGGCGTTGTCTTTCCTAAAATATCCTTACTAATCAAGTGTATTGACTAAAACTATCACTATTAGAAGGGCTACTTTGAAAAAAAGTGTATAAATATGAGAGATAAAGTGGATTGGGAGTCTTATATTTAGGACCAAAATAAAAGTCAAACAGAGTCTTATATTAAGGACCGGAGGTAATATATATTAATAAAATATAATATTGATAATATGGTTCTATATAACACACAGAGTTAATAGAAAGCCTTGTTTCATGTGAACAGGCGATCATCACGCGGCTGTGACTTTGAAAGAGCCTCAATAAAGCAATGCATTTAGATGTACATAAACGATAAAGTGTTTGAAGAGAGATATAATCACAACAGAAAGTAAAAATAAGTGTGAGACATGACTAGGTTTTTCTCCCCCATGTTTTTTAACTTGGTGCATGAGATCCATGGACGCATGGGGATGGATCGGTCAGTAGAATTCTAAAGGTTCCAGGTTTAGACTTAAAATTCTGCAATCGTACTACCTCCAGTCCTTAATATAAAACCCTATTTGATTTTTATTTTGATCCTAAATATAAGACCTCAATCCACTTTATCTTTCATATTTATGTATTTTTTTTCAAGATAGTCCTTCTAATAATTGTAGTCCTAGCCAATATAGTTGATTAGTAGGGATATTTTAGGAAAATCAGTATATATTTATTACAAATAACTAACTTAACTTTTTTCCTTAGTCCCCTCAAATTAGTCAACTGGGTCTTATAATTAGGATTGGAGGGAGTGCTATATAAACCTCTCTTGGGATGAGGTATTCTAGTTATTATTACTGATACTGATTTCAAAGAGGGAAAAAAAGGAAAAAAAAAACAAAGAAAGGAAAAGAAGGGAAAGGTAAATGATAGAAAGAAAAGATAAATAATGGGAAAATGAGGTTGCAGCAAAATGTGCATGTCTGGTGAGTTGGGTACAGAAAGAACCTTGATTTTTGGGGGATGACTCCATTAATAATCATAATACACTTTGACTCTTAATTATATCTGATAATAAAGAAAATATAATAAATATCATATTCCACCATAAAATATTAGAAAGTATGTAAAAGTTGCTCATTAGTGGGAACTCAAATTAAGGTAAAGTTTTATCCCTAACAATAGTATTGACCATAACCTAAGGGAGTAATTTTCCAAGAATGCTCGTCGTATACATCCTTCTGATCGAAGTTTCTGAAACAGATCGATCATAACTAACATTTCTAAAATCACAAAACTTTCAGTTAGCTAGTCCAGCTTTTTTTAAACTATATTTGTCATCAGGACCAATTAATACAGACATATATTCATCGATTTCTTAAACAGAATAACTTGCTGAAAGGTCCCATCTTGCAATTGGTTTCCACAAAGATGTAAAACTTTCGGTTAGCCCAACTTTTAGAAACCCTGTTCCCAACTCTTGTATGTAACCGAATCCTTTTTCTTTCAGCTTATTCTAGTTTCTTGCTTCTTTTTTCTCGGCCTATAGCTAGATATATAGCTGCAGAAGCTACATATATATATATATAGAGAGAGAGAGAGAGGGAGAGAGAGAGAGAGGGAGGGAGAGAGAGAGAGAGAAGCAGACATCGCCTTCTGCTTTTGTCGTTATATATTTAAGTCTTTCTGTGTCATTTGGGCAGCTTAAGCCACCTTCAATGGCGCCTGCAAAGGGAGACAATAATGTTGCAGTAGTGCCAAGTATGAACTTGGAGAGATTGCTTAGCATGAAAGGTGGCAAAGGAGAAGCTAGCTATGCCAACAATTCTCAAGCTCAGGTGATTATTTCTTTACTGGCTTTCTTAACCAAAGGTTTAGTTCTTGATCAAAGAACATAATAGCGTTGAACGATTCATGTAGCTGACCCTATTTAATGGAATATGATCTTTTTTTTTTTTTTTTAAAGCTTATCTATGATTTTTGCAGGCCATACATGCTAGGTCTGTGCTTCATCTTCTCAAAGAAACCCTAGACACAGTTGAGCTTGAAGATAACCCTAATATTCCGTTTACAGTTGTGGATTTGGGATGTTCATGTGGAAGGAACACCATTGATACGGTGGACATTATCATCAAGCACTTCATCAAGCGGTACCAGGACTTAGGGTTTGTGCCACCTGAGTTTTCTGCTTTCTTCTCTGATCTTCCAAGCAATGATTTCAATACCCTCTTCCAGTTGTTTCCTCCTTTGTTGATCAACTATGGCGGCGGCGTTGGCAGTGAAGAGTGCCTTGTCGCCGACAACCACCGCACTTACTTTGTTGCCGGAGTCCCCGGCTCATTTTACCGGAGGCTTTTCCCGGCAAGGTCCATCAATTTCTTTCATTCAGCATTTTCACTACATTGGATATCTCAGGTTGGTCAGTTAATATCCAATAATATCTTTGATTCTTCATTATCTATCATTGGTCGGTCAAATTTAGTAAAATTACCACACATCATGCGAATTTTCTAGGATTGGCTTTATCGATTCTTTCTAAGATTTCTTTTCCCTGTTTGATTAGAACCCATACTTTAAGGAACCATGCACCGCATTCAATCTTTTCCTGATTGACTAACAGGTTCCTGGAAATACGACTTTCATTTTAAGCATCATTTCTTCTTTCGATGACTTTTCTTACAGTAGAACCTTTTAAACAATCAAAGAATTTCTTATAATGCTATTTATAAGTCACTTTTAGCGTATTTTATTATTAAAATTAAGAAAAGTATTCATATTTAATATATAAACTTTTAGGAGAATTACAATGAGATCCGAACAAAAAAAAATTTATAAAACAAGTTTTAGAAGTTGTTATTTTTTACTTTAGCACTTGTTATTATATACTACTTTAGTTGTTATTAGAACTTTTTAGTAATTATTTTTTTCTTAAAACCTCATTATAATTCTCCCTAAACTTTTAAAGAAAATAATAGTTTATACAATAATAAATGAATGATAAAATTGTATATTCATATAAAAAAAATCTAATAATGTAACTTGGAATTAAAAAAATTCTTCCTCTAACTTATGAATAAAAAATTCTCCCTCTCCTTAAATAAAATCAAGAGATCATCAAACTTGACATAATAATACCAAATATCATATGTATGTGTATCTATTAAAAAAAACAAAGAAAGAATGAAACATCCATGCCACTAATTCAAAAAAAAAAAGAAGAAGGGAACAATGAAGTCCCAAAATTCAAATGGATAAACCCATAATATGATGATGAGGTTAAAGAGAAACAAAGTTAATTAATTAATGCCATATATATAGATATATATATATATATATATATATATCGTCAAATTCAAAAGCATGCATGGTCTCTCATCTCAATGGTTGAACCTTAGTTCAGACAGATGTTGACCTATATCTGAACACTACTTTTCTAAAACATGCATAGCAACAACCACATACTGTTCACGATCATGCATATATTTTAACATAAACATTAACTGTGGGGCCGGCTTGATTAATTAATTAATTAACCAGAAAGAATGAAATAAACTAAGAACTGGTTCTTTTCTTGTTTGAAAAATTGATTGGGAATATGAATGGCAGATACCAGAGAGTGTGATGGAGAAGAGAGGAAGAGAATATAACAAAGGAAAAGTGTTCATACATGGAGCCACTGAGAGCACTGCCAACGCATACAAGAAACAGTTTCAGTCCGACTTTGCTGCCTTTCTCAAATGCCGCTCCGTTGAGATCAAGAAAGGCGGGTCCGTGTTCTTGGTCTTCTTGGGTCGGACCTCACCCGACCCCACTGACCAGGGTGGACCCGGCCTCCTCTTTGGAACCCACTTTCAGGACGCCTGGGAAGATCTTGTTCAAGAGGTATGCACATTCATATATACTGATTGCTATTATTCAAACTGATCATTTTCTATTTAAAAGACTATTAAAATTAATTTTTTTTCCTTTGTTGGTTTATGAAAATATATTTTCTAGTCTCGTTTTTAATTTTTAAACTATTTTAACCAAAAATTTTAATTTTTAGACTAGAATAATATTTTTTGGCCAAGAAAACAAACTAAAATAATATTTAATTATTAATCTAAATGCATTAAACCAACGAATATATACGTTCATATATTTAATCTATTCCTGGATCTAATAGTTTCTTAATTTTAGGTACGCGATTTGACTCTCAGTAGATTTTTTTTATCACTAAATTCACTTTCCTCGTACGTAAGTTACTAGAAATAATCTTATAAATTAATCATATAAAAACATGTGGATAGCTAGTATAAATTTCCCTTAACTAATGAATTTGTAAAATTAAATATTTTATAACTATATACTAAAATAATAAACAGTGGAAAATGATGTAAGCAAATTCTTTCTCATATTGATTTGTTTCATTTCTCTCTTCAATTAATTAAATTATAGTGAATTATGAATGATTTTGAGGGCAGGGATTAATCAGTAGTGAAAAACGAGACGACTTCAATATTCCTCTGTACGCATCGAGCTTACAAGACTTGAAGGAGGTGATTGAAGCCGACGGCTCATTTGTGATCAACAAGCTTGAGCTGTTTAAAGGAGGAAGCCCTCTTGTGGTGAGCCGCCCTGACGACGAAGCCGAAGTTGGCCGAGCCTTAGCCAACAGCTGCCGTACTGTGTCCGGCGTCCTTGTGGAGGCTCACATCGGCGAGCACCTCAGCAACGAGCTGTTCTCCAGGGTGGCGCTCCGAGCCACGAGGCAGGGCAAACGGCTCTTGGACCAAATTCAGTTCTTTCATATTGTAGCGTCCCTTTCCCTCGCTTAATCAGAATTGTTAGGTACGGTGGTTTAATGTAAACCCACACAACACACAAATTATGTGTAAACATGTTACGTATAGCAAAATTTATTACATATTGGTGATAAATGTATATGTGTATATATATTTATTTGTGTAGTTTAATTTCTGTTTCCATATATAAATTAAATCCGTTTTCCATACACGCACAGTCGCACATATTGTCATGTACAAAAGGTGACGTCAATATATATAAAATTTAATATCATTTTTTAATATTGCAATATTTACAATAATATATGCTTTTTATTATACCACACAGATGTTAAAATAAGCCTGTAAGCCTCATAAATTGTGTTTTATTTTTATATATAGTTTCATTTGATGAATGTGGTGTGAAGTTGTGAGTGAAACGGCGCGTTTCATATTAGATTGTAGTACCAGCTAGCTAGATATGTTTAGGAAGACAATATTTTGATTTCGCATTTATATTTGGTTTGTATTGTGTTTTTTCCTCTCATCATCACCTTTTCTTCTACTTTTTTTTTGCGTCCCATTATGTTTTTATTATGTTTTAATCAACTTCCGTGCAAATTGCGTATGTGCTAGCATGTAGTTGGATTAATAATAGAAATGCCATATGATTCATATCTTGATTTTCTCTCTTCATACATAATAAATATTGGATAAGCTAATAAGTAAAAGTGTATCGTCTTAAATGATTACAATATTATTGTTAAAATTATTGCCTAAAACTGTTAGAAAATTAATATAACGGCTAGAATATTGTTGGCTGAAAAGGTCCTGCTGATCCTTTTTGCGACGAGTCTTATTATGAGTTTAGTTAGTTGCAATAAAAGTTTGAAGTAATTAAAAGAACTTTAATAATCTTTTAAAGGCACTAATTAAACAAGCTACATATATTGCCAAAATGATTTTATTGATGATTATAAACTCATGGGGATCTCAATGAACCCAAACAAGGTACAGAATTGATTCATCACTATTCATATTGAAATTAACTAACTGTTGAAACTAATAAAGAGGAAATTGCTCAAAGTCAGTGTTATTGTTTGAGATTTCATTTCAATGCTGTGGGGAATGGAGAATGATGATATCAGAAGCTTCTGGAAGTCTGAAACTCACCTTCCTCTCCCTGCTTATAATTCTTCTGCTTTTAGTGAACGAATATAACCCCACTTCCACTTCTTCTTCAGTATCCTTCTTCTCTCTCATCATCAGAAGTTTCTCCAACGACGAACTCAACTCCCTGCTTGATTCACTGTAACTAAACTCGCTAATGTTCAGAAGCTCTTCCAATGAAACTCCACTACTACTGTACTGCCCAGAAAATGAAACACCACTGCAACTTTCATCCTTAAGCTTAGAACCACCACCATTATCATTATGATTCTTGCAGATTCTCTTGTTTCCTACTGATGGTGATTTGGCAAACCACTCCTCTAATGAGATGTCCTTTGAAATTGAATCCGCCATTATCAGTGGTTCTTGATGATGATGATGACGATGTCGCCTCCGATCTTTCTTCTTCTTCGTCTTCTTCTTCTTCTTTCTCCATGAGCAGTTGGTCTTCATATTCATATTTAGGACGAACTTTGGCAAGAAACTGGGCTTTTTCCCTTCATGATGAGGAGGCAAACTTTCTGGACTAGAACAAGGATCCGAAGAACAGAATGACAGCTTATTAAGTATTGTCATTATTAATTATTATTAGGTTAATAATATATGGAGAGAAGAAGACGAAGGAAGACAAAGTGTGGCGTCCACTTGAATGCTGATGAGATGGAGGCTATATATATATATATTTATAAAGGAAAGTAAGGACGTGTTTTCCAACAACTAAAAACATATATACATTTGGTTCTGTTTTACATATATACCTTAGTTAGCATCAACCTGCAACTAAGTCTAAGAAAGAATATTTACTCCATCGAATGCATCTTCAATTATGATATATATGAATGTCTATTTTAATATATGTGTTGTTGAATATTTTGGGGGTCTAGTACACAATATAATGAAACAATTTGAAAGCTACTAATGCATAATCCCTTCACGAGAATAACTTTAAACGATATGGACGAGGACGAAATTAACTAACATTTGATGTAGATTGATGAAAACTAAATAACTTGTTAGCTTGGCTTTCGCTCATATATTGGGTAGGAAGTAGAAACAAGTGGACAAGATTCTGGCATTTCAGGTTGGCGGCGAAGACGACGATGGTGTGTGTGTGTGTGTACGCACACTATAGGCCACATATTTTAGATTGGCGTTGAAGACAATGATAGGAGAAACACGATATGTTCAGCTAATTAGCGTAACTATTTGCCTTGGTTGCATCTACGTACGAAGCAATCACGTATGAAACCTATGTACACATGCACTTGTTAAAGAGTAGTTGTCCCAACCCCGTCACGTTTAAATGTGATGATAATTACATGTTTGTGTGCGTGCGTGCATTTAATCATATTAAATTAACAAAACAAAAAATACACACACACACACGAGTGTGTAGAAGCTGAAAAAAAAGGCTACCTAGGATTTATGTAATTGAGAGCTAAGAAAAACTTATATACTCAGGCTCAGGGTGCCTATTTTCAATCAAATCAATGCGGGTGAATTTTTATATAGTACTCCCTCGTTCTATGTATAAACTTCACTTTTGGAGATGAGTCTGGTTCAAAATATAAGTTTTTTTTTAAAGTTTGTCCGAGTATTTATTACTTTTTTTTTTCTATTTTTCCTTTAGTTGACTAAATTTAATACTCTCTTTCTCTAATTAATACTATCTTCATATATTCTCTTTTATCATTTTTTTTCATTTATTACCTCTCATTTACTCCCTCAATAAATAAGGGCAAATTTTTAAAAAAATATTTTGACATTTTCTTTTATTTTTAACTAATTTTAACTACTGGTTCGTTAAACATTATTTAGTTATTTGAAGCTTATATATAGGACTCCTGCTATTAATGTTATTAACACTTTAAAGTCTACTTATTTTAATTTGATTGGATATAAATATATTAAGTATATGAGGATTAGTACGTAAGTCTTGTTCAAAATAGCTATATAAAGATATTATGAATTAATGGTATTACGATGATGGTGTTGGGGAGAATGCAAGAGTTGTATTTTAGAAAGGCCAAGGAGTAACTAGCTTGAACAAGATAACTAAGATTGGCTCGTATAAAATAGCATCTAACAACCAACCTTAATTGAGCTGAGTAATACCATACTAAGTTAGCTTTTAAATTCTAGGCTTTGAAGATATAAAATATTTATGTTGGGATATTTTTTTGCCCCAAAATTAAAATCCTATCCCTTTCGAATCTGAAATCAAACAGTATTGGATATCAAATAGTGGAACTTTTCAGGAATGGGATGTCCCTGAAGCTGTAGATCTCCTTGGAACCGACCAACAAAGTTTCTTTATTCATTAACGAGGCACCTCATTATTCTTCGCCCAAAACCTCAAAGATAACTGGAAAACGGGTTTACTTTTTTTCTTTTTTCAAAGAAGAAAAAAGAGAAAAGAAGTTAAAAAAAATCTATAATATACTACTTCCGATCTTTAATATAAGACTTTGTTTGACTTTTATTTTGATCCTAAATATAAGACCCCAATTCATTTTGTCTCATATTTATGTATTTTTTTTTTTCCAAAACAGTCTTTCTGACAATGATAGTTCTAGCCGATACATTTGATTAGCAAGGATATTTTAGAAAAGACAACACTATTTATTATAAATAACTAACTTAACTTCTTTTTTTAATCTCTTTAAATTAGTTAATTAGCTTTTATAATTAGGACAAGAGGTAGTAATAATTTGGGAAACATGGACAGAAATTTAAAAAAATTTTGTGACACGAAACTTGCAAGTTTCTATGCAAGGAGCCTCATTCACAGTGAACAAGAATTTGGTCGTTAAATTTATTGGAGTTTGACTGCTACACGCTCCAATATTCTAATTCTCAAGAGCGCATCACTTTGCACGCAACTTCCTTCGCATTTAACAAGAACAATTATTGGACGCCTCATACTGTTAACCACTTGAGCAAAGTTGTATAAGCAGATTTTACATCCAGCCTTTTTTATATATTTATATACTCCTCCGATCCTTAATATAAGAACCATTTAACTAATTTGATTAGATTAAGGAAGTTAAATAAGTTAGTTAATTATAAAAAAAAGTGACATATTTTTCTTAAAATACCATGATCATCTTTCTTAATACCCCATCTCCTTCTTCTATTTGATTATGGTTGAAGGAGTATCCATAGAGGTAATTTAGAGAAAATTGATAAATATGAAAAATAGGTCTTACATTTAGAACCAAAACCAACTCAAGAATTAGATCCTATATTAAGGACAGAAGGAGTATAATTTCATCAGTCGGAGTAGCACCTTTCCGTATACGGAAAATATTTGAAATTGATGCCCTACCCATTTTAATATATACCACTCTTCCTTATTATTTGCCGTTTTTCACGTACCAAGGGCAAAAAGCATCAAATAGATGAAATTTTTTATTTTTGCTCTTATTAACTATTAAGGAGAGTATTAAATGCTTGCATATTCTCTCTCACTCATTCCCTTTCTCTTCATCTTTACTATAATTAATATGAGCACAACTAAAAATAAAGCATTAAAAAGGATACAAGTAACAAATAAAAAGAACTGATCATCTTTTTTTACAAGTAACAAATAACAAGAATCACACTGGTATTGTCAAGCTATTTCGTTCTTGGAATAAAAAATATATCACAATCTAAAATGACGCTAGAGCATCTTCCCATAGCGGAGACTAATGTCTTTCAAGTTCAAGATGTTAAAAATAAAGAACAGACTACATTTGCTTCATGCATAAAAATTGTACATTCATACCAACCTGAGCTACTAAGCATACATTTTAGAAACCCATTGACCGCAATTTGACAGAAATAACATGAATAATCGTCTCGGGAGTTGTTGGCCAACTAAAAAAAAAAAATCGTGCATTTTGGGTTCTAAGTATGCATCAGGTATTCAGGTGCAATATAAACTGATCAATATATCCCCACCACATGGTCGATATCATTGTGATACGTCGTTTTATGGACCCCATGCACAACTAAAAGACGATTTCACTACTTCACAGCTGTGCGTATATTAAATGCTTTGGTTGAGATAAGGATCAGGAGTGGTCGGAAGGTTCCGCCAGGTCAAATACTTGTCGATGTAAAAGCCGGAGGAGACAAATGAAACAAGTAGAACGGGCTAAACATGTACTGAAAAAACCTCCAAATGGCAAATACCACATACACAGAGCTTAGTAATTGTTTCTCTCCCGCTAATTCTTGCTGGCGCATTATATTTTTCCTACAGCAGCAACTAGTAATATGATCATGCTACAAAGATGCAATTATATGGGGTTGAATGGAATACAGATCTCGTCATCGTCAAGGTGAGGTCGGCACTGGATCACTGCCAGAGACATGGGAAGCAGCATCATCTTTGGATATGGCCACATAATTCACTGGAGCTGCTGGTCTGGTATTATCCCTCTTTCCCTCTTTGGAGGACCGTGTTCCGTTCTGATGAGAGTTGAGAGATAGCCGTCTGCTAGGAGTCCCGTTGGCTCCTCCATTTGTGCGAGGTCCTATTACCTTCTTGTTTCCAACAGAAACTGGTCGAGCAGGGCTGGGTCTTGAACCAAAGATGGCTTCCTGTTCTGTGTGTTGCTGATCCTGATGCTTCTTCTGGTCCTACACCATGCCAAAGAGTATTTCAAAACAAGAGATCAAACTGCAAACAGGCCTGACCTGAAAGATTATTTTTGGTCATGGAGACATACCCTTAACCTGCGTTTTTCTTCTTCCCTTTCATGCCTGAGCATGGCATATTCTTCTAGCATGGCAAGAAGTGGAACACCATCATACGTGAATGACATGCCGTGATCTTCTTCCCATGCACGAGTTTTAGCAACCAATGTGTCAACCAAAGCTGCAATTTAACGCAAGAAAAGGAATTTAGTAAATCCAGGATCTTGTGCATGCCTAAGAGAACATGCCACGATGAACACTCCCATCTTGTCAGCCAAGCACAGATGACATTCATTTATTTCCTTCTACAGCGTAATTGAACAACTAGTTTCCATAAAATGGAATAAATGCAACACAAATGACAGTCTATTAAACTCTAATAAAGAAGTATAAATCTTTGAAGCAATCAAATATCTTTACCTTTAATTATCATCCTATTCAAATTTCAAATGAAAATAGTAAGAACAATTTTAGCGATAACATTTTTCTGCAGGCTATTGCAACCGCATCCAACAAGTCTACCTGGAATTTTGTTGACCAGTATCCGAGCTTTCTCTGCACGTTTAAGGTTCAAGTGTGCACCTCTGCTTGCATTATACCTGTTTTCATCCTGTTTTGCATAACAGTGAGGGTAAAATGAGATTCCAAAAGACGAAAGATCTTTACATGTTATGACAAAGATTATAAATTACCATCAAAACTAGAGGTAAAATCGAACAACTTTTCCACAGATAGAATAAAGAGGGAAATCAAAAGTACCCGATTATAGTCTTCAAGCCAACTCTCTTCTTCACACGCTGACATCCATTTCTCAACCTTATCCAATATCTCTTTTCGGCTTAAAGCTTCCTCTCTTGCTTGTGCTATTTGATTGTCCATGTCAGCCAGTAATTCAGCAGGTTCAATATTTCCAGAATCAATCAGTGCCATGATTTTCTCTCGAGCAGCTTCTGGATCTATTTCTATGTGAGCACGGGCAAATATCTCCTCAAGTTCTGCTTGCTTCTTGAAAGCAATTTCCTTCATCCTGCTGGCTTTCAGTTGATCCAGTCTTTCAACTTCCACTTCAGCCTACATAAAATGGAGGGGGGGAAAAAAACCTTATATGTTAGCACATTTTAATAGTCCCAATCTGCAAATTCAGTAGCTCTTATGTACCTGCTCAATCAGATCCAAAGCAAGGGCCCCAGGAACAGTGACTTCATCCACAGTAGCTGACATATTACAAGTAACATGGTCGAATAGTCTTCTTTCTTCTGGAGGAGTATCCATTAAATTCCACAGATCAATTAACTGAGAAGCTAATTCTTGGAGCTGCAAGGGATACACAGGTCAAAGTCAGACTGAAGATTGTCAAGAAGGATTAAATATCATTTCCAACGACTGAAATCAGAAGTGGAAATTTCACAAAAATCTTGATATGCACAAAAATAAATTCATAGTTTTCCAGGATTAGTAACCTCTGAAGCACGTACACTGATAACCACAGTAGGAGTTAAAAAGCATAAATTAAGGTGGTAACATAAAAAGAAAGAGTATGCAGGATCCAATGCTTTACCTTGTGCAGTCTCTGCTTTTTATCTTCTTTGAGCGTTAACACTGTCTTAGCCAGTCTAGCTAGGGTGTCATTGCTGATGCTTTTGGATTGAACACCAGTAGAATCATTTAAGCTTGGATGAACCTCAGTCACAGTACTGAAGAAGTCCATCCCAAGAACGGCACAAAGATCGTGCACTGTACTCACAAATTCAAGAACTTTGTGCAACCTATCACTCTGCCAGATGCGATGCTAAGTGAATCAACTTGGGTATTCAAATTTATGATTAAGTGATTTATCAGTTGGCAGTATAGAAGAATTACCTTTTCCTTTTGAAGTTCTTGAAGTTGAGATTGATATTCATCTAACTTCTTCAGAGACAGGTCAGATTCATCAACTGCAGGTGTTCCTGTTTGATCACCAAGGCTTAAGCTCCCAGCTATTTCTCCACATATTTTTTGGATTTGTGACTGCACATCTGAAAATTCCTTTATTCTCTCCTCCTTTTGCTCCCATAACTGCTTAAGTATCGGAGCTATAGCTGCAAGCTGTTCCTTGATAGTTCCAGAAGTGTTTTCAGGCTGTGATCAAACCAAGAGCATGAACAGGAGATTAGTTTACTACTTTTCAACATAGATAAAAACTGCACCGTTTAAAATGCATTTAGAAACTATAATTTCACTTGTGAAACATATGTTCCGACAATTACTAACAATTTCAGCAAAGCTTTTTTCCCCAAGGGCTGATTGAAGGCCAGAAAGCTCAAGTTTGGCATCAGACAAGGATTGCAGCAGCTGTGCCCTTGACTTTGCAGCCTGCTCAACCTTTCTCTTGTATACGTCCAAGCACTCTTGTTCTAACTGAAGAAGCATCTTGTCTCGTTCCTCATCACTTTCGCCAACCTCATCCCATATTTCCTACAGTACATAAAAATAACCTAACTGTTCTGTACACCACAAGCATCTGCAGCATCGTAGATAAAAGAGCTGAAGAAAGTTACCTGCAGTTTCTTTAACAACGAACCACAGGTAGTTTCTCCAACAAGAGGATTTTGTGCATCTGTCACTGCCATTGAAGTTCCAGCAAAACCCAACCTGCAACATGAAGCGATCATAAGAAATTCTTTCCTTCTACTCAAGACAAAAAATGAATATCTCTTTTGAAGAACATGAGGAAATAGCTAAAATGATAAATACGTAACAGAACTAAATGACAGGCACGCAAGATAATCGAACAGGCCAAACAAAAGCAAACAAAGGCATACATGTATTTGAACTCTAGAAGTAGAGTAGTAGTAGTAAAGGGAAAGTCTTAAGATTACTGAAAGATGAAAAGAATACTCGTGGGAAAGCAGAAAGCCCAAAACAGAACGGAACTACAGAAATTATTACACATTGATAAATATTGAGTGAGCTCTAAATGCCTGACGGCTAATATCGAACTCATGCGCCATGTACTACCCATCCAAATAGACGCAACGATGAGTTGAAAACTTCACCGAGAAGTTACGCCAAAATTTCCCCGCTGATTTGATGAAATTCTAAAATTGCACACGCTGAGTTTAGACCAGAAAAAAAACGCATACGCTGAGCAAATGTCCCGTCGATTTACCAGATCCAGACTCCGGTCAGCTAATAAGTACAACAAATGAAAGAACAGTGAATCTACTCGATCAATCTCATACGGAGAGAATCACAATGAAATGAATTCACTTCACCGAAAGTACAACCGCCAGTTAAGTCACCGCAATACTGGAGAAAATGCGATGCGTCGCAAGCAAAACTAATTCTAAATCTCTGAAGTCCCCCAAATTTCCAGACCTCAACCAAAGTAGAAAAGGAAAATGCTTGATGTTGAAGTGAAGAAGGACTCTACTCCGGGGGGCTAAAAAAACTAGACACAGATCAATTCTTCCTTAGCGATTACAAATTGACCGAGTGAAAACTCACAATCAACAAGAATCGGATTGCGACCTCATAGGAAATCCTGAGAAAGCTCACTGTCAAGAAACAGTGACCTTCACAGCCAATGACGACAGAAATCTCGAACAACCTTGATAATGCATGATCAGGAGTTAAGTTCATAGTGTAGACTCACAGAGGAAGCAATTAGAACTCTTATGAAACAACCAGATCCTGGGCATGGGAGATCAAGACAACGAGAACCGACTAAAAATCAAAGGCAGCGAGAGGAAGAGCTGCATTTGGAGGGAAGAAGTAAAAAACCTGTTAAAATGCTTTACACAGATCGTCCTTCGAGCTTAGGGTTCTGTGTTTCACAGATCTAAGCAGCCTCTCGCCTTCAGTGTCTCTGCGAGTTAGTGAGAGCGGGGGGGGGAGAGAGAGAAAGAGTGAGTGTGTGTACAATAGAAGACGCAAAGGACAGAGAGGGAGAGTGAAGAGATTATTGCAGTGTGCAGGGAAAATGGATGGAGTTGTGGGACCATCGAAGACTATTATATCTGTGATTGTTCGGTTATTAAATTCCATTATTGCCCTCCTAGTGGTGATTAACTACGGAAATGACACTGCAGAATCGTGTGTGGACTGTGTCAGTGCCCATGTGAATCGATCTTTCCGACGCAGAATTTCCCATCTAAGTACTGAAATTACCTTTCTCTCCCTCCTACGGTTTGTCATGTGAAAATAATTATTTTGCAGCTCCTTTTTTAGGGAAAAAAAATACCAAATATAAATGATCGATTTTATAATTATAATAATATCTTTAAATATATTTTTAACAAATTATTTTATATTATTTATAATTTTTGAAATAATATGGTTTATTTTTTTTTTTTAAGAAAACTGTGAAACAAAGAATTGGAGTAAAACTAAAATCTATGAATCATCCATTTTAATCAAAGTTGTCAATTTTTGGTTTATATTTAATTATTTTGAATGTTAAATGAATAAATTTTATGATTAGAAAAAGTATCAGCGTTTTGCACGAAGGACGAGGCAATGGTGTAAATAAATAGAACGCAAGGGGGAAACGACCAACGCCAAAGCATGCATTTAATTAAATTTGGCATAATTAGTTAATACAGTATAATGTAAAAGGGGCAAAAAAGCAAAGTATAACCCAAACAAGGAGCAAGGCACAAGCGAGCGTGGTGATGAGGAATCAAACACGTGTGTCCGAATGAGCAAAGACGGAGCTTCCCAAACAGAGTTTTTTGACCATAATTAATAATTAGGGTACGTGTGCTTTCATTATTGGCAAATTATTATAATGGCCGGTTGATATATTTGTAAAGCAATTATTATTAGTATTAGCCTTGCCATATATGGTCCCATTAATAAGAATAATTATTAATTTGGGTGTGGAAACTGGAAACATCCCTCCCACTAATATGCTTACTAATAATTTGATTGAGGGGAGGAATTTTTAGCACACTCTTTCTAAATTAATTAAACCCAAAATAAATACTACTTCTGGTTTTAATTATAAGAGTTAATTGACTAATTTGAGAATATTAAGGAAAGAAGTTAAGTTAGTTATTTGTCATAAATAGATATTGTCTTTTCTAAAATATCCTTGCTAATCAAGTGTATTGACTAGAACTACTATTATTAGAAAGACTATATTAGAAAATAATACATAAATATTAGAAACAAAGTGAATTGGGTCTTAATTTTATATTTAGAATTAAAATAAAAATCAAATGAGGTTAAATATTAAAGACCAGAGGTAGTACATATCTTTGGAATTACTGCCATAGACATGTCAATAACTAATTAAAGTTTTTATATTTAGTTGATATTCGATTATTCAGCATTGTCTGTCACAGCTAACTCAATTTTCGTTAGAAAAAATATTATCTAATTTATATACTATATAAATGATTGTTAAACTTTCCATTATAAATGGATGGGAACATGTGAGAGTTATTGATGGAAGTTCATAATTAAGCCTGTGCAGCTCTTTGGCTGATGGCTACTCATTAATTGGGACGTATTAAATTTCTTGTTGGAAGTGGCTGAAACACACTCCATTTAGTCATTCATAAAGCTACGTAACCACTACAGTAATTTTTATGGGCTGAGACAATTGTTAGATTAGTTATGTGTATTAACATGATTTATATTGACACTGCTTATTGATGAAAACTTTTTAAATATTTTCAAATCAGAAAAATAATTTGAGAAAAATATTAATTTAAAAGAAAAAGTTATTTGAGATCTTTACATTTTGGATCAAAGGAAATTTTACAGTTGACTTTTATATTTAGAACCGAAAAAAATATTAATTTTGAGTCACTATTTGTTTTTTTACTACAAAGGAAAAGAAAAACACAAGAAAACTATGGGCCTGTTTGAATTCTTGATTAAAAATACTTATAAGCACATTTTATATAAATCAAAACAAAATTCTTCTCATATATTTATCTTGTATTTTATAAATCATATTGAAAAACTGTCTGTAGATTATTCCAGATGAGCTTTGAATAAGCCAACTTGCAGATTATTTTTGAGATGCCTTGCAAACATATGTTGAAATTCATAAAGAAAGAGGTAATTTTTTTTAGGTTAATATCATTTTTAATCCTTAAAATTTGATTTTAGCCCCAAATTTTAAAACTAATAGTTTTCTTTCCTAAAATTTGATGTCATTTGATCAGTGAAAAGAATTTTAGTCCTTTGAATGATATTTTTATCTCTGAAACAATGAGCAAAACCAAAATAAAGTCAAATTTTATAGACCAAATATCACAGATTTTAAATTTTAGGAATCAAAATTAAAATAAAATAAAATTTAAAGATTAAATATGGTGCTATTAACTTTTTTCCCTTGCAAGACAATCATCTTCCACGTTCTAATCTCCTACGTATGAATCAAATCCACCCCCAGGTCCCTCTGGTTGCTGTTTTTGTTGTGTGTGTGTGTGTGTGTGTGTGTGTTGAGTATTAAATTCAGCCCTTAAAATAATTAATTTCGTTTAGCTGACATGAGTTCGAGTTGGCTGGATTGGTTTTAAGTCCGCTTATGCACCACACAAATACCCCAGTAGTTTTTTTTTTTAAAATGAAAAACAAAAAAGATATTTCCTCCTCTTGTCTTTAATATAAAAGTTGATTTAACATTTAATTTGGTCTATAACACTGTAATTCATTTTGTCTCTCATTTTATCTATTTCTTTTCAAAGTATTCATTGTAGTAGTTACATATGTTAAAAATTCCATTAAATGATACTACCTCATGTCCTTAATATAAGATTTTGTTTGACTTTTATTTTAGTCATAAATATAACACCCCAATCCACTTTATCTCTCATATTTATACTTTTTTTTCAAGATAGTCCTTTTAATAATAGTAGTTATAGCCAATATAATTAATTAGCAAGGATATTTTATAAAAGATAACGCATATTTATTAAAAATAACTAACTTAATTTCTTTTTTTAATATTCTCAAATTAGTCAACTAGCTCTTATAATTAAAACTGGAGGTAGTATTTTTATATAATATACATGACTAGTAAATTTATTTTAAAAAAGATAACATTTACTACCTCCAATCCTTAATATAAGATCTCATTTGACTTTTATTTTATCTATTATATTTATCTATTTTTTTAAAGACAATGTTTTTAATAATGGTAGTTCTAGCTAATAAACTTGATTAGTAAGGATATTTTAGGAAAAACAACACCTATTTATTACAAATAACTAACTAAACTTTTTTTCTTAATCTACTCAAATTAGTCAACTAGCTTTTTTATTAAGAATTGCAGCTAATAGTTTGTTAAAAAAAAATCCCAAATTACTATTTTCAGTCCTTAATATAAGAGCTAATTGACTAATTTGAGTAGATCAAGAAAAATAGTTAAGTTAGTTATTTGTAATAAATAGATGCTGTATTTTCTAAAATATTCTTGCTAATCAAGTATAGTGATTAAAACTACTATTATTGTAAATGTAACTTTGAAAAAAAATGAGATAAACATAAGAGATAAAGTGACTTAGAATTTTATATTTAAAACTAAAATAAAAATTAAAGAAATTTTTATATTAATGATCCGTATAATAAGAAAATTAGGAATTAGGAATTACGTAATTATTCAAACAGACGGACGGTTGTTGAGTTAGCATATCAAAATGTTGATTTAATTAAAGGGTACTTTGACTAATCGCTCGCTGCCTCACATGAGACGGGACGTTCTTGGCGTGTCCTTATGCTTCGATGATCACGTGCGAATCAGGCCCCACCCAATCCTGTGGCCCTCATAACTATAAAGATAGCGAACCCATGTCGTTTTCCTAGCTGTCCTCATTCTTATTCTCAGTCTTATGGAGTAATTACTATTTTTTTTACCATATTATTATAAATAGGGGTACCTCCTTTTATTTATACAATTATATACCCAAAAAAAAAAGTTTCCAAGTGTATGTTTTGCCGTAAACAGGATTTATAAACATTTTAAAAATTGCAGAGTAATGGAACATACTATTTTTTCTCCTAAATATAAAAACTGGTTGAAAATTCAATTTAATTCTAAATATAAAACTTAATACACTTTTTTTCATATTTATTTATTTATTTCAAAGTAATCCCTATATAGTGATGAACATGTTAAATGATTTTCATTCCAAAGTATATGATTTTAAAAGATATTTTAAGGAAGACAACATCTATTTATTACAAATAACTAATTTAAATAACTTATTTAATATTTATAAATTAGTTATCTAACTTTTATATTAAAAACATTAGATTGTATAATTTTTTTAGAAATCATTGTAATATTATTATTGTAATAGTCAATGTTAAAGTAATTTTTGGAGTAAATTAAAAAGTCTCATAATTTGCACTAACAATAAAATTTAAAATTGATTATTAAAAATTTCAATACATATTACATCAAATTGCGTGCCAAAGTTTTTATTCTTTCAAGTCTCTTTAAACATTTTATTAAGTTTTATGCAACGACCCTGAAAATGTTACACTTGGTGGCACGTAAACTTATTCGTAATAATACAGTTTATGGATACAATCTTTGATGAAACTTGTAAGCTAATACTCCGTCTGTCTTTTTATAAACTACTAAGACCATTATTTTCATGTTTCTAAATATAAGTAATATTTATAAGTTATCTTAAATTTTTATAACAAATTTTTTATTTTGTCCCTGTTAATTACTTATCTTAAGACTCAATATATTTATTATCTCATTTTCTAAACAATCATTTCTCTTTATACACATTCTCTCTCTTTCATAATTCTCTTTATTATAATAAATTTTTTATTTTCTTTCTTATACTCCCCCTCTCCCCTCTAAATAAAAATATTTTGGAGAAAAAATTTTTAATTTCTACTTATTTAATGTTTTTAACTAACTTTTTAATTTATGTTATGCACTTCAATGTTGTTTATAAAAAGTGACAGGATGAGTATTTAGGTACACAGAAACATTTCTTGTGCATTAATAGGCATAATTTTTAGTTGATGATATATTAAACATTATAAGTTGCATAATGACTTTTTCTTGGATGATTCTGACGTGCTACCAACATAGCATTATATATAATATAACTCCCTTCACAATTACAAAGTTGGCTTTGTTTGATTTGCTTGTGTAGGATTGAATTAAGCAATATTTAAGGTGGCACATCTGATTTGATAATTATCTTTTTTCCTTTATTTTGATCTTAGTGGAAAGGTCGCTTAAGTATAAGGTTTTAAGTTAAAGTCCATCTGCATGTAGGAAATGTGCCTCTGTTTGACATAGCAACCATGCATATAATTCCAAAACCTTTGTTTTTTTTTTTAATTTTGATTTCGTCTTTTAAATTTATAATTTTTTTAAATTATTCTTATTAATTATGCCTAGGGCCTTAATTAATGAAAATACTCCTTTCGCTTCTTATTATAAACTTTAAATAACTAATTTACAGGTAATGAATAATTAGTTAAAATTAGTTTAAAATAATAAATATGTTAGAAATATATTTTCTCTTTTCAAATATACTCTTATAATAAATGAGAAAAATGATGAAAAACAATGTGTGAGAAAATGTGATAAGAAAGAAATAATTAAAGATAATATTGAAAAATATATATTAAATAATAAGACAAACTCAAATTGAAATTTATAAAATAAATCATACCATTTTTCAAATTTAAAGTTTATAAATAGGAGGGGAGGGAGTAATAGTTAAGGGGTGATTGAAAAAAAAAAACTAATACATGTTTATTATACATAATTAATTTAACCGTAGGTCTAATAACACGTGAGATCCAAGATTTAGGATTGATGAAAAAAGAAAAACAAAACACAATCCAAATGCCGTTATATAAAGCGCACCATTACGTTGGGCGCAGGTGACTCCGCAGTAAAAGGAGGTTTATCATGCATACTGACTGGGCATGGTTTCGCGTCGTGTTTCTCTTTTCGCTTCGTTCGCTCGCTGAAAAAAGTACAGAGCAAAGCACATTCAGCGATTAAGCTTTCTTCCTCATCCTCATTGCTTCTTTTTCCCCTTTATTTATATCAACTCAGGTATGGCTTTAATTTCATCTCTAACTAGTCATGGATATTACAACTGCAGCTTCCTTCATTCTTCATAATTTCCTATCATCTTCCAAGAGCGATCCCATTTCTGGATTCAATTTCTTCAATATGCATGCCATATTGATGATACTTGTGAAATGCATCAGTTTAATGACAATGATCTATGATCCTAATGTATATACACTTTGATATTGCAAGAATGATCTCTTTTGTTATATATGTGGGGAATATTTTCCGTGCATATCCTGGTTCTGAGTTTTGTAATCTTCAATCGGATGTCTCAGGAAAGTTAATCCGTATACATGTGTGTGTATTACTCAAAATAAATATTTCAAGCATCACTTCTTCCACAATAAGAGAGATGCATAGGGATCAGAGTTGTAGTTCACCACGAACACCGAGAGCTCGGCAAAGAAGACGCTCAAACGAGGTTGGTGTGATCTCTTAATTGACTTATACAAGTGCTTGTCTTTGTTCTTAGGTAGGAACCTCGTGATTCCAAATCTAGTTCTCATTTGCAGTGACTAACAACAAACTATGACATTGCTGCGATTATAATACCTGCTACTATTGAGATTTCGGAAATGTTATAATGTATTATATCCCAATGTACAACATCTCCACTTTATTTCCTATCTAGGTGAACATTTTATTGAGGAGTTATACATTTCTTAAGAAACAAAAAGTGCATCAAGGATCCTATCATCAGAAATGGTTTATTATTATTATTATTATTATTTGGTTAGGTGAATGTTTAAAGGTTACGCTGCCAAGTGAAAGCTCATGGATAATTTTTTTTGTGATTCATTCAGGAATTTATATTGCTAATTATGTCTTGCAACTTACACCTACATATAGTTTATGCAATCACTTATCTTATGCT
The DNA here is from genome assembly GCF_004799145.2 of Neltuma alba. Taxonomy (NCBI): domain Eukaryota; kingdom Viridiplantae; phylum Streptophyta; class Magnoliopsida; order Fabales; family Fabaceae; genus Neltuma; species Neltuma alba. The sequence goes on along the minus strand of NW_021632854.1, from coordinate 213,435 downwards.
TTCAAGTATTCAAATGAAAAGCTGGGCCACAACGGTAGGGAATAGGGACATGAGATAGCTAAATATTGCTTTGGAGAATTCAGAAACTAATTCTTACCTTTTGGTGACAGATTCCTTCCGAGATAATCAGGTCGGATGGAAGCCAATTGTTACTTGTCGATGATCAATTCAAATATAGGTCAATGTGGGTACGTGCACACTCATCTCTGTGGATGCTTGTGGGTGTTGCAGCTGCGATATACTTGGGTCATCTTTACATCTGTGCGATGGTTGTTGTTGTCCAAATATTTATGGCAAGTGAGCTCTTCAATCTCCTGAGAATAGTTCATCAAGATAGACGCCTCCCCAGATTTAGGCTCTTGAACTGGTAAGCTTTCATGCTGCTTTAATATACCCCTTACTAAAGAACAACGCACAGGATGAATTCTGAGTACAGTGTCCAGGCATTTTTTCTTCACAGCAATGCTCTATGTATATGGCCGAATACTCCGCCAACAGCTTGTAAAAACAGTGACATCAGATAAATTCTTCTATAGACTTGTGAGCAGCCTGATCAAATATCAGATGGCTATATGTTATTTCTTATATATTGCAGGTTAGTGCTTTCCAAATATAAATAATAATATATCACTGGCTTCTTGCCCCACCCTACCAATCCTGAAACCAAAGCTTCATTTGATCAGGAAACCGGAATGACAATACTACTTCTAATGGATGTATGCCTCAGAATATCTGAGTCCATTATAATTGTATCTGCTATCCATTTAGAACCTAACCATGTGAATTCTCTGTGGTTAAAAACAATGTGACAAAGAAGCGATATAGTGCTTGGCCAAATCTGTCAATATATTTTGGATAATATTTGTAATCTTTTATTTGAGTAACATTTATTTCTGCTTTACCGGAGAACTTCAATTTCTAAGTTATTGCTTCTTTCAAGCAATAGGAAGTTTTTTCTATCTTTTGCAGTTTTTTTTTTTTTTGGTTTGTGTCTGCCTAGATCAGACAGGAATAAGATAAAATACGTTTTCCTCTGAGGGAGCATCATTTCTTTCTTCTGCTGCATCGCAAAATAGGATCTGATTCTGGTTTTCTGCTTCGGATGTCTTCCACCTTGCAGTAATGTCGAAAAGATCATTCATAAGTCATTTCACCTGCTTTGATTATCAGGTTTTGTATGGTTTATACTTTCACTGAAGAAAAAGACATACAAGTATCAATTTGGCCAGTATGCATGGACGCACATGATACTTATTGTGGTGTTTACCCAATCTGCTTTTATTGTCGCCAATATATTTGAAGGGATATTCTGGTATGATGACTGCTACAATGCTTTATTTCTCTGACTCTTTCATTTAAATATAGTGATTCACTTACCTTCAACATTTTCTTAAATATGGAAAGTATAATGATTATTTATACTTATCAAGAGATTGTATTTATTTAAATTTTTAATAAATTTAATATTTGATTAGAAGTTCTCTGATAGCTACAGCGTGTTATGCATCTTTTATCTTCGATCTTTTCCTTCATTGTTTCAAGTCTAAACTCTGAATTGCTCTGTTTGTGGAAAGAACTTATTTTGTCTACAAAAGTATTTAGAACATATATATATATATATAATTTTTTACGTGTTGAATTTGGCACTGCCATGTAGCAGAGAATGAAACAAAGATTGGGTTGTATATCATATTTTAATGACATGATTATTAGGTGTTTGTAAATTTACTTATAGTTGCTCAAAGATTTTCTTGACGAAGCTTGTGGTGTAATTGACCTAAAGTGACAATGGAAAAGAGTAGAAAGAACAAGAATTAAAATGAATGATTTTTAAGAATCTGTGATCATCTTATGATGCTGAGCCCCCATCGCCCAGGGGCAACTGAAAAAAAGTCTTCTCATATGATTAATAAGGAATTCCTGATAACCATATTACCACCTACTACTTTGTTGTTATATTATCATTGTTCATGTACATAAAGGTGTTTTCTAAAATGTTAATTTTATTATGAAGGTTTCTCTTCCCCGCATTACTTATTGCCGTCAATGATGTTGCTGCATATTTCTTTGGTTTCTTTTTTGGGAAAACACCTCTGATCAAGTTATCTCCAAAGAAAACATGGGAGGGTTTCATCGGAGCATCTGTTGCCACCATGATTGCTTCATTTACAGTAAGCATTGTTTACTTGATGATTCAATGATATACCGGTGATTAAACTGTTTTGGTTCCAATCGAAAGATGGATCATTTTACCTGAGAGTTGTGGACAATCATATAAGTTCTGTTCCCTTGGGTACGTGCTAGCTGCTATCGGATTTATATCTCAAAATTTGGAGATGTTAGAATTATTGTTTATGTGATTCTCTTAGGACCATTTGGTTCCTGTAGAACTTTGAATTTAGCAGTGATTCATCTTTTGCATTTCACAGATTGAGGTGAGTGATCTTGTCATTGCTGCTGATTATGATTCCTAACAAGTTCATAACTCTTATCTTTGTGTTTTGTCCCCAGTAATTACCGTAAAAAGGTTTCTTCTTTGCATTTTAGGATTTGTCCATATACTCATGATCTACTTTCTTTAAGCATAAAAAGCTTTCTAAGTATATTTTTTATTTCTTCATGATGAAAATCTAAAGATGTCTGTTTAGAAGGTGTTTTTAGCAAATAAATCACAGGTGTTGAATTAGCACCAAGGTATTACTTTTCATAACCGATAATCTAAGAAAATTGATGGGTCATCTGCTTGAATGCTTCATTATTTTTGCAGTTTGCGAACATTTTGGGCAGCTTCCAGTGGCTAACATGTCCAAGGAAGGTAACCATCTTGCTTATGTGCTGTAACCCAAATCCTAAAAGACATATTTGTACTGTTTTTATTCATAGAGATGCTTATTTGGTGGAACAAATGCAGGATTTATCTACTGGTTGGCTTCAGTGTGACCTTGATCCACATTTTATGCCTGAGTATTACTCCTTACCAAGATTAATTTCTTTTTGGGTAAGTGAAAGTTGATAGCTATTTAATAAGGTCAATTTGAAGTTTGATCTGCACATCCATGAATGTTTCCAACACTTGAATGCAAACTACAGAACAAAATTTATTGAGCGAATTAAATGCTATAAAAAGGTCCTAAAATATCCTTCATCAACAGTGTAAGAGTATTTCAGATTTCAAAAAAGTTATGCAGTTAGGTTAATGAATGATCTCTTAGTCAAAATAGAGGGAGTTATATGATCTTAGCAATAAATTAAGAGAAGCACGTTGTATTTTATTGACTGTTGATGGCCGATAAAAAAGGCTACTTTTATGTTAGAAGTGCTTTGTAGTCTTGATCTAGGGATAATCAAGTGAGGCACCCCAAAGGAAAATCTAAAGAAGAATTTACTGATTGATCCATCCTTAAATATAATCATATCTGAGATTTATCATTAGATTTATGAAAGATAATTTACTCCCTTTTCAAAATGTTATAGTTTCCTTGGAAAGAGGTAGCAATTTTGCCAGTACAATGGCATGCCTTGTGGCTCGGACTATTTGCTTCCATCATAGCACCATTTGGAGGATTTTTTGCCAGTGGTTTTAAAAGAGCTTTTAAAATCAAGGTTCGTATATGGCTTTGCGGCAAGTGATTTTTTTGTAACTTTATCCCTGTCTCCTGATCTCCTCCAATCGACACAGGACTTTGGTGCTAGTATACCAGGACATGGCGGATTCACTGACCGAATGGACTGCCAGGTAAAAGATTAATCCCCACAGGAAAAACTCTTTTACAATTTATTGTAGTTTTAATGTCACTTCCATTGTATCACGGGGAAGTTATTATGGCATATCTGCTATGATCTTTTTCTTTGTGTGTTTATATTTTAGTTTTTTTGCTCTATTATAGCCCATTGTTTGTTGAGTTGGGAAAAAATTGGACATTTTTCTTTCTTTTTTGTGCCCCGTTAAACTTTATAGGATAAGAAGTCATTCATTGGTAGAAGTCATTATTCAACATACCTTGCTAGAAAGTTCCCTTTTATTCTGCTAATGATGATAATAAGGATCAGTAATAAAAAATCTCAATTCTACTATGCTGATGTGGACATGTTAAGGAAGTAAACAAATCACTACTCAGACATCTATTTAACATGGAGGTCAGCTCAGCCATGTCCATCTATGAGTATTTTTTAGTTTTGGCTACAGAGGATTCGTATTCACTAACTATTGGCTAATAAGATTATACAATTGATGAAGATTCCATTTTGAGACTCGTGTTATATATTGTTTATTGCATGTTTTCAGATGGTAATGGCTGTTTTTGTGTACATCTACCATCAATCATTTGTTGTCCCCGAAGACTATTCAGTCGACATGTTTCTGGATCAGGTGACTTTTCATTTGAATTTGTGTTTGGTTTCACGTTAGAAATCACAAAAACCATGATTTTGATGCCAACATGCACTCAGACACGCTCTTAAGTAATTGCCCAGAAGACTATCTTCATTAGACACTGTTAAGGAATATGGTATGTTTGGAGACACCAGAAAATTAAATAATTAACTTGTGCTTTTGGAAATGGTGTAGATAACTAGGAACCTTTCATTTGAGGAGCAGCAGGCTCTTTATGGAAAGCTTGGGCAGATATTAAGTGAAGGGCATTTTATCTAAGTCATACACATTCCACCTTGGTGATCTCCTTGATGTTACATTATGTCCGTTAATGTTGAGCCTCTCACTCTCAGAACTGCCGGTGGAGACCGGAGAAGTTGGTCTGGTTCAGACTTCTCCATATGTTTGATTATTGCATCACTTCATTTATTGCATGGCTTAACACCAATGTTCTAGGAGAACTGCTTTTGAGATCAGTGATATAAGGAACTTTATTTATTTGATTCTGATGTTTAAAGAGCTGCTCTTTTCTCTTTTTCTGGCTGAATATGGCCTTCCCCCACAAGAGAATAGTTAGATATGGTGAAGTATTAATCATAGAAGTCTCAGAAAGGAAACATGTAATTATACTCAGCATCCCGTCTCCAAAGAACAGCAATAAAGAGGTATTTTTGACACTGTGTTCGAAGAAATCAACTTCAGATGAAATGTGTGCGTATGTGTTTGGGACGTGCGTTCAAGTTCAATTGGCGGGGAGGGGCCTGCTTGATAATTCAGATGCACAAGTTATGGTAAAATTAGTCGGAACACTGTTTGACTCAAGCAATATTCCAAAAAAAAAGAAAGAAAAGAAAAAAAGTTGTATACAATGTAATACCTTATATACTTAATATAAGAGCTAGTTAATTAATTTTAATATATTGAAAAAATTAGTTAAGTTAGTTATTTATAATAAATAGATGTTGTCTTTTTTAAAAAACTTTTATTAATCATGTGTATTAGCTAGAACTACTATTTGGTGAGACAATGACTATTTTAAGGAAAAAAATATAAATATGAGAGACAAAAGATATTTGAGTATTATTTCACCAAAAAAAAAGATATTTGAATCTTATATTTAGGATTAAATTAAATGTCAAATTAGTTCTTATATTAAATATGGGTGGTAGTAATTTCATGATTCTTTTCATATGGTGGTGTAGTAAATTTTTAAGATCACAGGATATGTAGATATTCTTTTATACATAGGTGTGTGTTTCGCATCCATTTTTTTAAATAGCAGTACATTATATTAAATTCTCCAACCCATATAATAACATTTAATTATAAATTCACATGAGAAACAAAAAAGAATATATGATTATGTGTAATTGGAAAACTTGACAATGGATATGACACACTTGACCTAGATTTATTTAGGGTATCCAACCCATAATATTTAATTTATATAATTTCAATAAAATGAAAAATGATAACAATTATATGATTTGTTCTGTAAACTATATTAAGAATACAATTTTGATCAATTTCCTTTTCTCTATGTAAAACATTATCACAGTAGGTATAGAGTTGGTAATGTGGGTTGGTGATGCGGATATGGACCAACCCACAGTGGTGCGGGTTGACAGCGGTATAGGCTGAAGTAGCCCGCACCTTGGTGGGCTGGAAAAATGCCATCCTGAGACCCTCGAGGCGGGCTGGCAGGCTAGCCTGCTGGCTTGCCTAAATATTTTTTTTTAAAAAAATTATTATTATTTGTATAGGTTGAGTTTAATTTGAAATGTTGAAATTAGATTTGAAGTTTTAAACTTAAGTAGTGGGTTATAATAAAATAATATGAGGATTAATTTATAATTTGAGAAGATATTTTAGAAAAACTAACACATATTTTTTCTAAATAATTAATTTAACTATTTTTATCCAAATTAATTAAGAAGATCCTTTATATGTGTATTACATATGCAAATACATGAATGACGAGACGTCAATGTGAAATTTGAGGGTTAAAATCCTCCAACTATATTGTATAATATATTGGGAATTGTATAAAAATAAAATTTTTTTTACAAAAAAGCTGGTTAGCCTGTGACAGAGCGAGCTGAAGTAGCTCGTAACCAACCCAAGCCTACTATTTTTGACGGGCTGGCGAGTTGGGCCAGCTCTAAGTAGGTACCTAGAAAACTTTAGGTAGATTTTTTAAATTTCAACAAAGAAAATCAATTTAATTTTTTTTCCAGATCAGATGCGTGTGATTGAACATAAAAGGTGTATTTGGGACAGCGGTGGCAAAAGTAACTTTTTTCAATTTGACTTTTACAAAATTCAGATTGAGTAAAAGCAACTTCTTTAAGCTTATTGCATAAATTTGTTTAAATGGCAGAAGTCAGATATACAAAACGTGGATCCAAACATGATTTTTCAACTTACCTGTTACTTTTCCGGCTGGGATGCACGTTTGGACCTCTAAATGTGACCCCAAACATGCCCAAAATCATTTGACTTGTTTTTAGACCCCTCTATGCAAGGAGAACATGTGGACCAAGACCATGGACATTTTGTCATGGAAAAGCATTATGTTTTTTAAAGATTAAAAATATAATGTGTGTGTATATAAGTTTGAATATATTATCTCATGTCTTTAATATAAGATTTTATTTAACTTTTATTTTAATCCTAAATATAAGAATTCAATTTACTTTGTCTTTCATATTTATCTATTTTTTCTCAAGATAATCTTTGTAATGAGGTTAGTTATAACCAATATATTTGATTAACAAGGATATTTTTAGAAAAGATAATATTTATTTATTACAAATAACTAACTTAACTTATTTTCTTAATCTATTCAAATCAGTCAACTAGCTCTTACATTTAGGGTCGGAGGTAGTATCATTTAGTGATAATAAACAATTAAATTTTGGGAAAAATGACCAAAAAAAAGTTGAAAATTGTGAAATTTAAGTTAGGCAGCTAACACTTCAATGACAAGTGATGTCTGATCTGGTATTTTATAAACATAATTAAATGAATAAAATGCCCTACTTTTGAAAGGTTTTTTAACATGCTGTAAACTAGTAATAACAAGTGTTGAAGAACAAATGACAAAAAATATACCGGTAATGACATATTATTTATTAACAAACTGTAAGCTAATAATGACAAGTCTTGAATAGCAAATGATAAAAAATATACTGATAATGACAAGTTTAAAATAGAGGTATTTTAGTCATCTAACTATATTTGTAAAATACCATATCAAACATAACTTTTTTCCCAAGATTTTGAAGTATTAGTAGTCTGAACTGAAATTTCACAATTTCCAGCTCTCTGTTTTTTTTGTCTATACCCCTTAAATTTTTTTGGCCAACTAGTTGACAATTAAAAATTATTTATTAAAATATCACTTTCGCAAAAGTCAAAAACATTTTTAAAACCAAGAAGGAAAAAAAAGGAGGAGGAGGATTTTATCTTCCTACGCTGTCAGCATTTAGTTGGTTGTCAGTTCAAGCCGAGACAGGGACGTTGTCCTCAGGGGGCGTCAGCCAGAGACCAGAGCTGTCACTTCGCCTTTCTTCCTCCGATTGCCTTCGTGTCAACCTCCCAAAAACCCTCCCTTCCCTCCTCCTTCCTTCACCGCCACACATGGAGGCGGTCGGCTCTCGGTTGGGCCGAGCATCTTCCCGCTACGGCACTCCCACCGTCTTCACTGGCCCAGTCCGCAAGTGGAAGAAGAAGTGGGTTCACGTCTCTCCCCCTTCTTCCTCCTCTGTTTCCTCCCATAACTCTCACCACTCCAACTCCGCCAACGGCTCGGACTCCCGCCTTCTTCTTTGCCGCTGGACCCCTATCACTGCCTCCTCCGCTTCTCCTGCCGACAATAGCTCCGCTAATGCCTCCGATGAACCTCCCAGGAGGAAGTTCCGCTACACTCCTGTATATACTCTCCTTACTCTGTATTTATTTATTTTTCAGACAGCTCCGATTTCTAGCTTTTTTGGGGTCTTGGAAGGACAGTAATCTTTAGTGTGATTGAGGCCCTTTTATATGAAGATTGTCGATAATAGCATGAAGCTTGAAGATGAACTGATTTTGTGCTTTTTTTGGATTTTTGTATACGGACTGAAGTTAGGGAAATTTCTGCTAGTTTTGTGACGCTGGTTTGTATTAAGTGTTCATGTGTTTCTACTTGTGAAAGTTTAAAAACTGTTCATAAGGTTCTTAATAACTAATTAGTTGCTTTAACCGTTGAGCCCTACTTACCCCGAGTCCTTGGTAACCAAGAGACTGATGGCACCAAAATCTTTCTCTATGGTAGTTTCGATCTTTTGAATAAAGTTTAGGTTTTTTGTAAACCTAAGAATCATACGCTGTCGTAAATCTATAGATAGAATTTGAAGTGAAATTTAAAGAGTTGCATGAAGTGTAATACAAGGGTTCAATAAATGTCAGCTCTATTTTTGAGATGTCCGTGCTTCCTAGGTATCAACTTTTGAAGTTTGCACTCTAGTGGAAACAGGGTATTATATTTCACCAAAAAAAAAGAAAAAAGAAACAGGGTATTATTATCCTTGCGGTGGGTCTGATGCATTGCATGCTTGGTTTGCTGGTATGACTTCAGTTTTATTCAATTGGAGTTGGCAAAGCAAGTAACTCACACAATTCTAGCTTTGCTTAGTCAGACCCTCCAAACAAGGGGGGAAAAAACAGAAGTAATCCAAAAAGGGGGAAAAATCTAGCGTTGAATTATCTTTTCATTAACATTTAACCTGTTTTTTATGCATCATGATTACCATGAATCATCGTTTACATTATGTTTGATTGTTGGTCAATCCTATCGTGCAGATTGCTGTGTTAGAAGAACAGAAAAGGGTGGCAGTGGGAAAGGCTGAAAACGGACCAACAACTGAAACAGGCCAATCAACAGCTAGACCAACAACTATGACTCAAGAGACACGTGGGAAGCTGAACATGAATGAAACCTCAGAGGAGGAGACCCAGGTAAGGATACTGAATTATCCGTCTCTGTCCTGAATGGTTTTGAACATTTCTGTGGTTTCAAAGTCGGCATAATTCTCTAATTTTCATCTTTTCTACTAGTACCACACTGCTTGTAGTTATATTTTTCATTATTATGCTTTTGATCATGGGCTTAGTTGGCCATTTTCGTGTTGCTTGATTATTTAATTTGCATAATAATGCGGCTGAATTTGCAGAGTAATCATATTATCATGAAGTAGAACTGGGTTTTATTTTGGGAAGACTTGCAGAGGAAATATTACAAGTTACTGATCCAAAACGCTGATAACTTTTTAAGAGCTCTCTGTTAATCTAAGCCTAGGTTAGATATTGATGGTTTTCTTCCAGAATCATCTATACTGTTGTTATGCTACTCTTCTGTTACGTCCGCCCGCACATACTTTGTGCAGTTGTAGAACTGTTTGAATTGGATTGCCGGGCCTGTAATGCATGTGCATACTACTGCTCTGGCTTTGAAACTCTCACATTTTCTTATTATGCTCAATTGGTTCTATTGAATCTCTTTGATAGTGTGCCATGGAGGACCTGTGCCAAGCATTTGGTCAGGTTGGCATTCTGATGTAAGATGCAGATTATTTAAGAGTGAATGAACATATTTCCTGTGGCCGATATCACATCATAGGGTGTTACTTTGATGTTTTTTTCTTTGTTTGTCTTTTATTCTCTTATTCATGCTAATAGTAGATATTTGCTCTTTCTTTTAGCGTAATAGCATAGTTTCCTCAACTATGCTTTGCTGGTGTATTCTTCATGTAGATATTCTTAGATAAATTTGAATTTTTTTAAAATAGGTAGTTAACCTAATCATGAATAAACAAATAACATGCTTGCAAATGTACTTATGATTGTCTAATCTACTTATCTACTTAAAGCGTAGTTTCCCAGCTATGCTTTGCTAACGTATTTATTATATAGAGATTTGTTATCTAAACTTCATATGCAGAAAAATTAGTTAGTCAAACTAGTAATGAAAACATTCCAGAAAGTAGTTTTTACAATAAAGTGTATTGAAGTGTTCACATGTTTGTGATTGTTTCGATATACTTATCTTTTGTCGTTAACACAGATATTAGACATAAGAAATGATGTGCCCTGTGTATTCGTTCGCAATGAATTATTATGCAATAAAGAGAATGCAATGCCCTGTTTCTAGTGAATATGGAAATCATTCCCGCCAAAGACTTGAACCAATTTTAAAGAGCCAATCGGGTACATTGGACACGCGTTTCAGTAAAATTACATGTATTTTTCAATCATGTTTAACTGGCTCTACATATGCAAAAGCCAAATTTATTCACTAATATTTTCTCGCCACTAGTCAGCCCCTCTGTGCATGCACAGACCATGAGAAATGAATTGTACTATTTATGTCTTGTAAAAGTGTAACTTGTTATAAGTTTTATATTTTATATTAATTTATATATTTGTATGTGATATCACATTAAAGATACATGACATTGGCCTGCTTATCAATCGGTGACACAGGAATCAAACATCAACCAGTTGGAGCTTGTTTTAGGCTTCAAAGGTGAGGACGATGACTACAGTCAAAACGTCGATGAAGAACAAGTTCTGGTGGGAAGTCAATGAGCTGAATCTCTGAATTGGTTGGCCCCAGAAAGATGATGTCTGTGAGTTAGGAAGATAGAAACTGAGTTAGTGTAGAAGTAGGTTATGTATTTTAGGAAATAGAGTGGATTTATTATGATATGATGCTCTGTGACTCGACATGATTAACACGTACTATTGTATAGATTGGTGTGGTTACCTATCGTTAGTGTAGGATTAGCGAGTGTGGGTGAGAGAGTGGGATTATCATTATCAGATTGTTGTATTATATATAATTTGAGACCACTCAGTAGCAGTAGCGCATGATACTAAATCTGCTTGGTGCATGCTTGTCAGAAATAAATAGCCTGAATTTGTATGTTGAACGTCGAGATGATAATGTCCTGCTATTCTAGATTTTTAGGTCATTCCTTCAGACCAGCTCATGTAAGCCTGAAATGGGAAGGGATATGTTTGAAACATGAACCTGTGGCTGATATGCTATATTTTTGCCACGTAATTTTCATGATTCGTGCTTCTATTACTGGCAGCTAAGTTATGTAGGATGTGAGTGAATATATGGGCTAGCAAACTGCTGTTCATGCCGAGGTTAAAAAAACTGCTATCCATGCTTTGGAAAAATGGGATTATTAGTTATAACAATTTTTTAATTAAAAGGATAAGCATCAGCAATCTGAAATTACAAAAGGAATTGAATTTACAACTTTCAGTTTCTCAGTTTGTGTCCTTCGGTTATAAGCTATTAACCGTTGACAATAATAAATTCTTTTTCATCAAAAAATTCTATTTATATTAAAGAAAACTTAGAACAAAAGATTTGAATTTAAATTCTAAAAACATCTAACTGTTGGACAATAAGTTTAAAATATAATTCAGGTTAAAGTGTATATTTCTTTAACTTTATATAAGGTTTTAGTTTAATTCATTTTAAAAATACATTTTTAGTCATTTAATTCTAAAATCATTGGTTAAATAATGATTTTTTTATAACAATTAGAATATGCTAACATTTTAGAATATTTATTAACATTAAAAATCTCAATATCATCATGTTTTTATTAACAGTTTTAGAATAAAAAACCAAATATATTTTTAAAATTAAAAGACCAAACTTGTTATAAATAAAGAAGAAATAGAGAAGAAGAGATAATCAATAAGAAAGGATATTTCTCATTTCATTCAAAAGTACTCAATACATTATATATGGCCTCTATTTATAGGTACAACTTTATTTTTGATAGAATTATACAGACTACATAATAATATGAGATAATTATGAGATTTAGAGATAATGAGATATATTGGAGATTATAAGAGATATAAGAAATAATGAGAGATATATGAACATCCACAAAGATATTATTATATTCATAACACTCCCTCTTTGATGTTCAATATATATGAATGTACCTCATTAAAAAACTTCAACCAGGAAAAACCCTATGGGAACAAAACCTAGTTAAAGAAAAAGTGTATCTCATTTATTAATACACTATGTAGTATGTAATACTGCCTCATTAAAAACCTTGCTAAGAAACCTAATGGGACAAAATTATAACCAAGAAAAAAAGTATAGCGTGTATCAACTTCCCCTTGACAACATTAGTTGACATCTTCGAGCATATAAAGTTTAATATAACGAATAAGCCTTTCAAATACTATAATGAAATAAAAACGTCAAATATGAATTTTATAATCTTCTGAAAATCATGAAACAAATAGTCTTTTATGATTTACCCATATATAGATTATACTATGATCTCTCAACATAAAGATCAAACAGAAATATTTTATCTGTATAGCCAATAAAATTAGCCGTGGCTAGTTTTAGATATCCACAACACCATGCTACTCTATATTTCGACCTATCAGATGTACTTTCATAAAAATTTAACGAAAAATGAGAATAATGCAAGTGTTTTCCTTTCACTACTAAAATTGAGTCAATTCAAATTTTATCCTTCAAATCTATTCTTATTTTAATTTTTATTTATCAAATTTCAAACTACAAATTTTAATCATCAACTTTCTTTTCATTTATAACATTAATCCATATAATTTAATAAAAACTTGAATTATTGAGAAACCAAAAATTATATTATCTTTAAAATCATTACCCTCAGTTTTTAATTTTTTTATCTTCACAGAATGAAAAACACGTCAAGTCTATATTTGACCGGACCCACAACTCGTGACGAGTATTAACTCTGAAAATCAACCACAGTATGACTTCCCAGAATCCCAGTACTTCAAACCCCCTCCTCCCCATCATTTCCAGTCCAAGAATAGCCTAACACTCAGTGTAATATACACGTTGATTTAACAATTAAATTAGAATGATTTCTGTCGTTATTTCAACTTTTTTTTTGGCTCTTTTTTTTTTTTGGGGGGGGGGGGAGCGTCTGAAAGGTGGCGGTGGTTGAAATGCTTGGGTGAAGGGCCCATAGGCCATCCAGCCGAAGATCTTACTAAAATGATAATGAATCTGTATAACTTAAATAGCATCAGCACAACAAAAATCCAACCATTTAATGGCGCCTGGTTATTACAAAACAATACCAGTCTATTTCTAAGATCAGGAGAAAAGAATAAGTCTCATGAGTGGTGGAAAATATGGTCCTTTAATCTGGAGAAGATCAACATGCTTCTAAACGTACAGATTCCCGTTTTAACTTTAAACTGAAGTACCTCGAACTATATGCAAAAATATCCCACTCAGCCATTTCTGTACTTTTTTTCCCAGAGCCCTCATCAGTTATTTCCGTTCTCAGTCGCATTGTTATCTTCCTCCACTGCTCGGGTTACACCAACTTCTGCTGGACGAATCACTCGATCATAAAGCATATACCCTGCCTGTATACATAGATTTGGGACATCTCTTTAATTTATGTTTCTAATATAATAATGAACCATTGAAAATAAATCCAAGAAAAAGGCCCCAATAATTCCATCTTTAAAAGAAACAACTAATGAGAAAGTAATTACAGAGTAAAATATAGTTATATGCCAATCTTGAAGCAAAATCTTTATTACCAAAAAAATACCAATCTTAAAAGTATATCCTGCCCGCAAATGTGACATGGGAGAGACTTTATTCATGTTCTCAATCGCCTAAAGAAATTACAGAATAGGACCAGGAACAAGAACATATTTTTTTTTGTTGAAGAAAAAGAACATGTTTATTCCTGTTTAAGGGAGGAAAAATGTCTGAGAAAAAAGAATTTCTAATGCAAACACCTATCAACAAACTACTACAAAAGCAAATGCCCAGCATATCGACATAGCATGTAAATTACCTTCAGCACAGCTGCAACAGTGCCTGGAGGTTTGGAGCCATCAGGGATTTGGAAGACGGCATTATGTCTGTGAGGATCAAATGGTTCATTTGTAGGATCAAATTTTTCGACACCAAACTTTTTCAGTACCTGAAAAGAGAATCAGTTGTCAACAACAAAGAGTAAGCCCAAGAAGAACTTTTAATGCAAAGCACAATATGTCAAACTCACATTGACGCAAAATACAAGTTGCAAAAGCTATCCTGTTTTTTTTTTTTTTTTTGGTGCTCAAAAAGTTGCAAAAACTATCTTAATAAGCTCGTCATCAAAATGGGAATTGAAAGAATTTCTTCAAGAGGTATACTTTAGCCAGTGAGTTAAGTGATATCACAAAAACTTTAAATATAAATTACTTAAAAATATGGATTCTGGGTGAGTTTCAATTTTCACAACTAAAAGCTACGGAACCACCACATAAAAAGAACTTCCTACCTCAGAAAGTTGTCTATCAGTCATTTCAACACCTTCCAGAAGTGTTTTCAGGATTGGCACTGCACCTGAAGAGTCTTTGGATGCATCGATTTTTGAAAAACTTTCCTTCACAACTGAGGAAGCTCTCCCCAAATTGTCTGCAACATCTAGAAGACTCTTTGCAAAATTCTACAGCACATTAGACACCAGTCAGCAAAAAGTTGAGGAGGAAATAATTTGGGGGCATTGAATCTAGCATAAAGACAAAAATTTAAAAAAGAATAAAAAAGGACCTGGACAGCAAATTTTTTTGAATTCTCTGCTTCACGTCTAGTCCTGTCCATGACATTCTCCATCTCCGCATAAGTACGTAGAACCTTATCCTGCATTTTCTCAATCTCTTTGTGCTTCAACTTCAAGAGTTCTGCTTTCTCAGCTACAAGCTTTATCAAGTCATCCCTGGATAAATCAGATTCACTCTCTGAATCTGAATCAGAAAATGCAGTTCGCTTAGTACCTCTTCTTCGTTTGACAGACTCAGACTGAGATTCTGAGACAGAACCTGATTCTTGGGTTTGATTTGCAGCTTCAGAATTTTCAGCCTGATCACTTATGTTTGCATCATCACTAGTTTTGGCAGAATCAGCAGTTGCATTACCCTGTTCTTTCTCATTCGTTTCGGGCGATGCTGATGAAGAAAATCCGCATCTTGGAGTAGATGAGGCCTTTATAGGTGGCCACAATGAATTGACTTGAGCTGGAATCAGCTGACATTTTAGAAAACGTAGAGTGTTAAACGAGAATTTTACTGCACATTACTGGGTAACGAATGTTGATCACTATGCGCTTAATTCTCATAGTATCATTTACAAAACAAACGCATGCCATGCGGAAATCCTATTGGCAATAGTCCCTTCAAATACTTAAGCCAGTTAAAAGCACTAGCAGAAGATGAATTAAAATAATAGAAGATATAAGATAAAAGCTCAAGGACGGCTTGCTGCATTTGGACATAAAGAGTAACTAAGGTCAAAATAAAGTCTTTCCGGCATAGAAACTAAAATTAAGCAACAAAATATTCATCATGTAATTCTATAAAACAAAAATAAGTACGCGCGCACACGCACACACCCCAACGCAATAAAACAAAAGTAGGGGGGTGGAACGGACAAGAAACTTGTAACCTGAACATGGACTCCCCGCTGAGGACTTCAAGTCTTAACCTTCTAATCGAATATATCGTATTTCAGAGCTAAAATCCTAATCTAAAACATCATCACACCAATAAAAAGTATCAAAAAGACAACTATTCTTCATAAACAATACATAATCGAAGACAAACCAGCAAGGAGAATGCAGAAAAGAGAATCGACGTAGAAATATAGCCCGCTTAGCACCAATTCCTAAAACCCTAGCAAAACCCTACAAGACAGTAATGGGAAAAAATTATCCTTTCCACTGATTATAGCAACATACCGTACTGGGAGATGGATGAAGAAGGGAATGAAACTGATTGGAGAGTGTAGTCAAGTTTTGAGGCCTTTCCCAGGAAGAGTAAAGCGAGGAGCTTCGGGAGACACTCCTGGAGACTCGAGACAAAACCCTGGAGACCAACATCGCTTAAGAAGAAGACGACGAAGAATTGGAAAGGCTGAGCAAGACAAAATGCAAATGAGATTCCTATAGACGAAGGCAGGGAGCTATCCTCAGAACAGCGAAGAAATAACAAGGAGGAGGACGTGCTTGGAGAAGAAGCAAAGCAATTCGGCAAGAGAATTAGGGATTTCTTTTGTGTTGAGATTACCCTTGTCGTTTGAGCATAAAACGACGACTATAGCGTTTTTATGTGCTTCGCAATTTTCCTAATTAATATAAAAATATATTATCTCCGATCTTTAATATAAGACTTTGTTTAATTTTTATTTTTATTTTAAATATAAGACTACAATCCACTTTGTCTATAATATTTATGTATTTTTTTTTCAAAGTAAGCCTTCTAATAATAATAGTTCTAACCAATACACTTGATTAGTAAGGATATTTTAGGAAAGACAACACCTGTTTATTACAAATAACTAACTTAATTTATTTTCTTAATTTTTTCAAATTAATCAACTAGTTTTTTATAATTAGGACCGGAGATAGTATTATTTATTGATGACAAACTGCATGATTCACCAAAATAAATAATGAGCCTTACTTATTGCTTAACTAAAAATAAGTTGTTATACAAGTTTCTTCAATAATAGCATTGCCTATCACGCTTGGATAAGACTGAGGAGGTGTTTGGGATTGTATAAAAGTACTTTCTAGAAGTACTTTTTCACAAAACGAGACAAACTCTTTTATATATTTATTTCGTATACCGTAAAAGTACTTTTTAAATCATGATTTGGTTTCTATTCAAACACTCCCTAAGTTGTGCACGTACTTAAATTGATTGTCTTAAAATTAGAAAAACTAGGTTGTGCTCCCCGTGCTGTATTTGAAACACTTTATCTCAGTTCATTGTAAATTACATTCCATTTCATCAACTCATCTCACATACTTTCACCATTTCATTCATCACATTTCATACCAATGATGCATTGAGATTTTGAAATACCTCATGATACATAACGTCCTTTGTCCTTCAAGAAGATAAACTACATTTCTATTTATTTATTATAATCTTCAATTCCTCCATGGATCCAACTCTAGACAAAGTAACATATAACTGCCCACGTGTGAAGAGCAGCTCACATAAAAATAACCCAACATGATGTAGAAACTGTCCTTGACTTTTGTTAACTATCATAGCAAATGACAAGGTGACAGGGAGCTGCCTGTTTTGCATATGAAATGACTATCTATTTCCTAAAGGATTCATATCCATGCTATGAATCAATACCTTTTGATTTGGCTGATTACCATTTAATATTATCATTTTAATGACTTATTTACCAACTTGAGAAATTCGTAATCCTATCTTATTACACAAGTTAATTGCTTGATCAATATTTCCCAACAACATAATATATTTCTCAACTTATAAGTTTTTAATTAATTTTTTTAATCTTTTATCTTACATTTTTTCATATTAAAATTTTAAAATCACATTTTTTAAACTCCAATTCATTAAAAATTTTCCATCCTCACTCCTAGATGATTGGCCACAGGATACTTTTTATGCTGAAGGATAAGATTCAAACCCTTGTCACTTGGTTAAGGGATAAAGTGAGATAACCACTAGGTCACACTCGCATCGTTGACTCCATTTCTTTGATACCAAATATTATTTCTGATTCTTAATATAAGACCTAATTTAATTTTTGTTTTGATCTTAAATATAAGACCGTAATCTTTTTTGCCTCTCATATTTATTTATTTTTTCTAAGATAGTCATTCTAATAATAGTGAGTCTAGCCAATAAACTTGATTAATAAGAATATTTTAAAAAAGATAACACGTATTTATTATAAATAACTAACTTAACTTATTTTCTTAATCTACTCAAATTAGTTAATTAGCTCTTATATTTAAGTATTGGAGGCAGCAGATTGTAAGAATTTGTATAATTTGGATTCCCTGGGCTTGAATCATCAACACACATCCAAACTTACACTCTAGTTATATCATGTTGTCCTTTTTAACTTTTTTGTTCATCTATTTTAGAACACCCTTGTAATTTTGAGACAGTTTTTTGCGTATGTTTTAGCCAAAAAAAAATGTTCATAATATTAATAACAAAAGATGATTGAAGGTATAAGAAGCCTTTTTTTTTTTTTACCAGAGGAAGGTATAACAAGCTAAACCAATGATAGAATAGGTGAGTCATATTTTATTCGTGACCGTGCAACACGTAACGTACGCCAACTTTCTCGCGGCCTTCGTGAACTATTTGCGCCATTTTGCTGCGTAACCACGTTTTGTAATGGCCACTATACATTTTTTTTAATAATTTTCTTTTGTAACCTGAATTTCTTGTACTCCTCTTATTCTTAGTATAGGACTCAATTATTAAGTTAGTTTTGATCCTAAATATAAGACATATTTATCATATTTATCAATTTTTTTCTAAATTATCCTTGTGGATACTCTCTCAACTATAATTAAGTAAAAGAGAGAGATGAGATATTATAAAAGATGATTATAGTGTTTTAGAAAAAAAAACATGTCACATTTTTATAATTAACTAACTTACCTAACTTTCTTAATCTAATCAAATTAGTTAAATGGGTCTTATATTAAGGATCGGAGGAGTATATCTTTAACAATGTGGTGGAGACGCAGCATGTGTGTGTGTAAAATAAATTCCATTTAAATATCAAGCTACAATATAATTTAAGGGGTTAATGTTTGATTACAATTCAAATCAAATGACCGTATAACTACAACCATATGTTTTTTTTTTATAACTCAGTATCTTTGCAAGTACAAATTTATTATGGGAGAATGAGAAAAAAACTTGAAAATTATATGATTTCAAGTGAGAAATTTCTATAAAAATGTATTATTATTTTCAAATCAAACCTAGTCAAAACCTGCTAAAGTATAAGAAACAAATTTCACCCAGAAGGTTTTTCTAGAAGTGAGTTTCCCTTTAAGCGTAAGGACTTGAATTTGAGTTCATGTTTGTTTGAGGTAATTATATGGTAAATGTGTGCATGTAACGTTTCATACTTTAACGTCATAACATTGCATTATTTATGACCGACTTGATATATTATAATTCCATGAACTTGCGTAAATGGTGTTTATATATTTGCCTTTTATAACTAACAAACATATCGCAACAATCCAATTGATACAAAAGAAGCAAAATCAGTCTGAAGTCTGATATATTCAAAGACTGTTGATCATTCATCAGAAGATGAAGAAGAATTCAAAGGCGAAGAGGCAAATGGCTAACATTTACAAATCAGCCATTGATAGCTTCGTCATAGCTCATGTTATACTGGGAATTGCGGTGTCTACCGTCACGTCTATGAAGGTTCCGGCGATTATAGTGTTCGGAGACTCGTCGGTGGATGCAGGGAACAACAATTACATATCGACGATGTTGAAGAGCAACTTCAAACCATACGGTCGAGATTTTTACGGTGGCGAACCCACCGGCCGTTTCTGCAACGGCCGTCTTCCGACGGACTTCATCTCAGAGGCATTCGGGATCAAGCCTGTAATTCCTGCGTATTTGGATCCCAAATTCAGCGTCTCCGACTTCGCTACCGGCGTTTGCTTTGCTTCTGCCGGTGCTGGCTTTGATAATGCTACCTCCGATGTCCTTGTAAGTATCATTAATTCTTCATTACTACTTCAGCAAATCATCATACTGGCTAATGAACATCAGTGATCTGTTTCACCTTCTTTCCATTAAAAAAAAAAAAAAATCCGAATACAATTGACATCAAAATATAATATAGATAAAACTGCATTATTTTTTTAAGCGGATCAATCGTACAATTTATAATTTAGAAAAAAATTTCAAATTTTGGATGATAATATTTCTTTCCAGTTGATTTTCCAACTCTAACGAGATGCAACATAATTTTGCGCCCTGAACACACTCCATGTGAATTTTAAAAAACATTTAATTAAAAATTTTTGTGGTTAAAAGAATAGCAAAAGAATTTTTTAAAAAATTTTAATTAACTATTTAACTTAACATTGGTATTTGGATTAGTTTTTTTTAGAAATGATTTTACTGCATATGAAATAAACGTATGAGAGGAGTTTAATCACATCCCCACCCTCTCTCTTGTTTAGATATGAATATATAATTAAGTATTGATAGATAGGATTAGAGAGATCGAAGCATACTTTCATATTCGTAGAAATTAGCTCTATTTTTGTTTCTTTGATGTTAAGAGAGTCTATGGTTTAATTTCATATTGATTCATGTTGAGATTCATTTCATTTTTTTTTAATATTTATTTCTAACTGACAGTGTACTCATTTACCATTGTTTTCAGTCAGTGATACCTCTGTGGAAGGAACTAGAATACTACAAGGGATTTCAGAAGGAGCTGATCGACTATCTCGGAGAAGAGAAAGCAAATGAGGTTACAAGAGAATCACTATATCTAATCAGCCTAGGTACCAATGATTTTCTGGAGAACTATTATTTACTTCCAAAGAGATCTTCAGAATACTCCGTTGAAGAATACCAGAAATTGCTTCTGGGAATCGCAGAGAATTTCATAGCAAAGCTCTATGAAGCAGGAGCAAGGAAAATATCCATAGCTGGGCTTCCTCCAATGGGGTGTTTGCCTCTAGAGAGAACCAGGAATTTCTTGTTTGGGAGTGTCTGTGTTAAGGAGTACAACGATGTGGCCAAAGATTTCAATCACAAGTTACAAGATTTGGTGTTGCAAATGAATCAGAAGCTCCTTGGGATTCACTTTGTGTTTTCAAATCCTTATGACATCCTCTGGGATATCATCCAGAATCCTGATTCTTTTGGTAAGGAAGTTTCTCATTATTTAATATTTTCATTTGAAAATGCTTTTGCTGGTTAAATTAGGTGTTATCTTCCATGCAGGATTTGAAGATGTGGCCACAGCATGTTGCGGGACAGGATTATTTGAGATGAGTTTCTTGTGTGATAAGTTTAATCCATTCACCTGTTCAGATGCTAATAAATATGTATTTTGGGATGCCTTCCATCTCACCCACAAGACTAATTCCATTATTGCCAATCATTTATTCAATAATTATCTACTTCAGTTTCAATAATGACTGAAATATAGGCTACTGTTCATAATGTTTGTTGTATAGGTGATAAAATGAGCGCCTTTTTTTTTTTTTTTGCAGTGCACTTGCCAAAACACTTTTATTTTAGTGTAAAACCTTTATTTAGGTAATCACAGGGAATAGGACATGATCCTCTTCCGTAAGCAATGTGAGTAGTCAACAAACATGTTAGATTGAAACAACTGCTCCATCATGTTCTGAGAGATTAAGATAGCGTCCCAAAAAAATAAAAATACAAACAAATTTGGATTCTCATCTAGCGCCAGAGGCTGCTTTCTAAATAGGCAGACAAGGTGATTGATATCATATATTTACTTGGGTGCTTTTGGGAAATGCAGCTTGATCAGTTCAGGAAGCTCTGCCAACTCGACCTGAGATCTCCCCAACAGAATACTTTTCAACTTTTCATCACAGTTCACCACATTCTTATTGTTTGCATCCTACAAAAATTAAAGGAACAACTCATAATTTAGTCATTTCTTCTGAAGACAAGTATCATGAATTAAAGTTAAATATACCCAACCCATGACTTGCAGCACAACAAGCACAGTACCCTATGGAACATATTTTACACTCATGGCTTTCATTTTATGCCCGGCTGGTAAGCTGGAGAAAGTTGGATCATGTGAGTTTAAATATGTCAGAAGAAATCTACTCTATTTGGAGTGATCTTTCATCAACACCCGTAGAGTATGGGATGTTTATAGAAGCAAAACCAGGGTATTTTTCATAAAATCCCAGCTTCAATGCCACAACTTTACACAATGGAACTCCTTATTGAAGGAAGAACCTTTTATGCTTCCGTAATCAACAACAGAGGAAGAATATGCAGCTTAAGTAATTATCAGAGAACATGATGTTTCTGAAAAGATAAAAACCCCATTTTGGTCCTCTAAAATTAACCAGAATATCTACTGGCTCAATCAAAAATCTTTTTGCTTCAGAATTACAATTTTCTTACAACTGTATAGAATGTTCGATTCTCCAAAGTCCAAAGATCATATGGTAACGCTCTAGTACCTATTTATGAAATTAGAACAAAATCTGATTTTTGAGTGGTAAATGGATTTTTGTAAGAAAACCGCGGGAGCATATCAATAATGCTTTATGTTTTGAAGGGAAAATGAAGTTTAAGTTCTATAGAAGATGATTTCACCAAAGGTAAAACAGGAAGACGTGAGAAAATGAAACCTGCAGATTATTGGTTTTGATGTAGGACCAAACCCGCATAAAACAGCCTAACCGAGAAATTTGAGATTGACCCACAAATTCTCGAACCGTCGAGGGAAGATTTACAAGGTCAATCAAGTTGGCTAGCTTCTTTGGATTATCAGTGATGGTCTTCTTCACCCGCTGCGAAAGCATTCTTCTGTATCCACAAATCGCTCGAAACCTGAAATACCCATGGAAACAATCATTCAGTAACATTACTCGGCTGCCGCATCAAAGCAAGCAAATAGCAAATCCATAAAAATCATATCATTCGCAAATTCCACGGCAGAGGCGGCTCTTGCTCGTGCTTACTCAGTGACAGGTGAGGGAACTCATGAATTATTATAAGTTAAAAACACAATACAGAGCGGGGAAAAAACAAGAACTATATTAAGCAAAGCAACAAGAAGGCAGCGAAGTATCCAGCATAATCCGCACGCCCATAGGAGAAACCAATAGTTACGGTCAGATATACGAGTTTCCTTACCAGCAGAGAAACGCCTGTTCTTAGCTTCTGTTGCTGTGAGAGGACGCTTCCAGTTCGAAGCCCTTCAAATCTGCTTGACTGCAATAACGTGCAGCGAGTTCGATTTTAGGAGCTAGAGAGGGGGGTTTTCCTGCACGCACCGTCTAAGGAGCTCCCGAGTAGCAATAACATTAATAGCACCCCAAAATTAAATTGAAAAAAATATTATTTCATTTATATTAAGAATAATTTTAAATTTTATTAATTCTTATTTAAAATTTAATAATTTTTTAATTTTATTTTTGTTTAATATATACTATATTTCATGTAAATAAAGTTAACATAATAATAAATGAAGAGTAAAATTGTATATTTATATAAAAAAAATTTTCTCAATACCTTATAAATAAAACTAAAAAAATGTTTTCTCTCTCAATCTTATAAATAAGACTGGAGGAGTATTTCTTTCCAGACAAATTAAGAAAAAAAAATTTTATAACAAAAAATTAAGAAAATACCTCCGCCTAATTTCCCCCTTTGGTCTTCACGGTCACGGCGATGACCACCGCGCGGAGGCTTGGGTAAGCTTCCCTTCATGGATTAGCCGCCGTGCCAATGAAGCCATCCCCCCCGACCTTCTCTGCCGCATCCATATGGATGTTCATATTGGGCTTTCTAAAGGTCTTCTAACAATGCCGTAACTAATGGTCGGGCTTTGGATTTAAAAAGGGCAAAAACATTCTTAACTTTTAATTTAATATTACATTCATTTCTTAATATAAAAACTAATTAATTAATTTAAGTAAATTAAAAAAATTATTAAGCTGATAATAATAATAAATATGTGTTACTTTTTTAAGAATACTTTGTTAATCATGTGTCTTAACTAAAAAAATCATTTGATAAAACTTTTAACATATACAATTACTATAACGACTACTTCAAAAAAAATAGATAAATATGATAGATAAAATAAATTAGAATCATATATTTATGATCAAATTGGGAGTTATCTAATTCTTATATTAAGACTTCTTTTTTTTGTATTGAGAGTCAACTAATTTAGGTACACAAATATTTAATGAAACCTATTTTTGTATTGAGATTAAAAATCCCTTTTTAAGAATGCCATACTTGGTTAGCAATATGTTTAACTAATTTATTAAATTTATTATTGTAATCACATTCATAAATAGAATAAATATCAAATATATGTTTTTTTTAAAAAAAGATGACCTAACAAAATATTACTTTATTAACTGTACAAAAGATCAAAATGAATTTTTTAGCTTTAACATTCTCATTTGTTAAGAGTCCCGTAAGAAGTAGAGAGAGAGAGAAGAATGAACAATAATATTTCTTAATATACTTAGATTACATGTGTCTATGCTACAACCTACAACGTCGGAATCTGTTCAATCTCTTGTTTGTTGAATCAGTTTGAGTCGCTCCCAAACTTAGTCATAGGGATTTCTGAAAGTCTTCAAGAGTTTTGGAATGTCATAGCCAAGCATGTCATCAACTGCTTGAATCATCTTTGGTTTCAATCTCTCAAACTTGTCAATGTTGAATCCACTCAACGCCTCTTTGAAGTGCTCAACGTTTGGGAAGTCCCCAGGAGGCAGATGGAATTCCCTTTGTACCTATTATTTCCAAACACACTATTATGTATACACGCAGTTTAAAAACATCATCAAACAAAGACAAGGAAGAAAAGTTCTTGAATATCCTTTTGGAGAAGATCACTGTGAGGTCCCAAGAAAATAATGTAATCACCAAAAAAATCTCACTAGGAGGTGAGCAATATGGACATGTCATTTTCTATACTGGAACTTATCATTGCATACTGTTTAATTGTCATGGGATTTTTTAGTGATTGTTCTTTGATACCTCATAGTCATTTTTCCTTTGGTTTTAAACATGTTTACTTGTTTCCTTGCAAATGGTTTGATCTGTTCATCTAAGAATCTTTTGACAGGCAGAGAAGCCAAAAGAATGTAACAATGGAGCCATACCTTTCCAAACTCAGCTTCCAAGTTATCAACAAGCCTTTGCTGAGTTTTGGCCTTGCCTATCATAGAAGGCATCTCTTTCTTGAGATGACTGATAATATAGGCGTGTATCTTGGCGGCTCGGGCTCGTTTTACAAATTCATTTATCTGGAATCAAATGTTATGTAAATTATCAGAACATGGGATTTGTTCATTATAATCTCATTCACATCTAAAACAACAGCCATCATTGAATGGTTAGTATAATTCTTCTTGAAGCTTTCATTCAACGGACGATTCCTGGAAGATTCTTTCTACAGAAACCATGACATCATAAACTTTGATTTAATAAAGTACTAACCAAAAAAAAGAAAAAAGAAAAATTGAACTCACTCTTCGATCGCAAGCTTTCTTTGGTATATCTTTCAGATCCGAAAGAAGGTCCTCTTGTTCTTTTTCAAAGAGATCCCTGCCAATTGGACCACTAACAGCATCGTTTACTGGTTTGTCGTTGAAGGAGCTGCCAAAATAAGCAAACTGAATTTCAGAAGGAAAAGAAATCTAAACTGCTCGGGAACGCACATATAAGCATTTGACATGGTAAAAGGTAAAAACACTGGGAAGAAAAAGTTTCCATACAAAGAGAGACAACCAAAAGACCAGTTCATGATACTAAACTAGAAGTCGCTAAACTGGAATTGAAGAGACAAAGTGAGTTCCATATCGGAGACAGTGAAGTACATGCCCAAATATAACCGCCCTACCCAATATATACTCGCATAACCTCCGGAGTATTCAACACCTTCCCGAGTGACCACATGAGTGCTCCATAAACCCTCATCAGCTGCAACATATGGATAGGTAGGTTAGTTTCCTGGCAATGTTTCAACAGATTTTGTCAATAAAAATAAAAGTGCCTAAATATAAAGTCTTATACTTGTTGAGTATCAATTTGGTCAGCCTTATTCAGGACCACTCGAATTTTGTCATCATGCCCACGCAACGACGATATCACCCGTCTGAACTCATCACTTATATCAAGTTTGTGAGGATCAAAAAGAAGGAGTATCAAATCACACTTGGCAGCAAACCAAGAGGTCACACCAGTAAAATCATATGCTCGCTGTGTCCGCTGCTTCTCTCCTGATAACACCCCAGGCGTATCCACAAATGTAATGTGTTCCAGTAACTTGGGGCAATAGAAAGTAAGCAAGTTTCAGATGCTAAAATAAGCGGGGGAAAAAAGTAGCTCATTTTTCTCAATGGATCTAGCACGACTTACAGGATGAGGCATTTGGGAACACTCAAATTTTGACAAAAAAGCTGTGCCAAAAGTTGTGAGACCGCTGAAGGGCATATCAGCTTGAACAGCAACAGTATTACCAGGAATACTTCTCTCATCAGGTCCGGCCTGTACAGATGTAAAACTAATCTCAGCAAAACAAATGAATCAACTGATTTGCTAGGATGAATACAAGAGAGAATAAATGCATGAGTATAATCAAGAACCAACTTTTCTGGATACCAGACTTGGCACTATTGCTATGAAAATACCAAACTCAATATAGGGAAAGCCTGCCGCTTGCTTTCACCACCAGTACTCACCTTATCAAAGATGCTAAGTCTCAGAATGCAGAATTAAAATAGATATTTAAATTTGAACAGCAAAAACCTTGAAGCTATTTGTCATACTTAAAAATCGTTAGAACAGTCAATGGGGATTGAAGCAGGGTTCACACATACCATAACAACCACAAACCTATCGGTTGTAGGCTCAGGTCCAATATGAGCTCCTATGGACAAGAGGAGACAAACGAGTTAAAAATCAGGGATATAACATAGCTATAAGCAGTCCAACACATATATAATCATACCAGAAATACAAAGGTCAAGGGGCACTTGCCAGGATAACTACTCTTAAGCAAATGTTTGATAAATGTTGTTTTTCCTGTTGAGTACTGACCCAAAAGCATAACCATTGGTTTGGCATCAAAATCACTATTTCCCTGCAAAATGCATAGAATTGCCATCATAAAGTAAACTGATGAGTTGATTAAAAAGAGAAAGGTGATGCAGAGAGTAGGTAGTAAATTTTCTAAAATAAACAGATAGCCAACTGACCAGTAATGGAGACACAAAATCATTAAAACGGTATGTGACTTCAAGTGGCTTCAACTTTTCAATGTATAGTCTCTTCAACCCATCAGTTATTGATGTCACGGCAGAAAGAGGCACCTATCCACAATGCAAGCCAAGAAAATAAAGTGAGAAGAATATAAAGATAAATGTGACAATCTTTTAGAAAATGATATTACAGCAAAGGAATAACAACACACACAGTTAGGAGGGCCAGCAAAAATTATCGATGGAAAGGCCTTCACGGCATCTTTAACACAATTGATGTATTAACAGAAAACAAACCAGGAGTAAAGAGAATACACATTTTGTTGCTCCAAAAAGAAAAAACAAGAATAGAAAGCTGAAAACGTTAAGATGTATCTGAGGACCATTGAGGACATTTGTAAGAGCCCACTGCCATACCATATCAAAATAAAACCATACAAGTTGAATGAGAGGGCTGGTTATACTCCCAAAAGTACTGCCTTAAAAAGTACTGTATCAGCTCGTATTAGAAATAAATATGCAACCAAAAAAACCTAATTTCAAATACAGCATACAGGAGTTAACTAAAAGGTCCAAGAAAATAATATATTCCAGTTTGTAAATTGCTAAAAAGCAAATGTGTCAGAGGTCGGGGGAGAGAGAGATACAACAAAAAAATTGCATAACAACAAGCGGATAAATATTTGTAATGAGGCTCAAATGTCTCCAATATATGCCTTTCAAAATCATGATGACATAAAATGCAACCAGAGCTTAACGACACACATTAACAAAGCAGGGCAAAGGTTGGAAACCTGGATCTAAACGAAGCATCAGAAGACAAGGATAATGCCCACCCAAAAAAAGATCTGACTATCATTAGGAAAATGATTACCTTTTTTGTTGACTTTGATGAAAACCAATTTGCTGAACTTGATGGCTGCAGTGGAGTACTACCTGCATGACTACTTATTACTGAACTTGGAACTAAGTGATGAACAGAGAAACAGTATATTAGCACATATTTTAACAAACGAGAGATGTATTACCATTCAAATCATGCTCTTTATGTTTATGCTTTTTTTTCTGGATAAACAGATACAAGGTAAGCGCTTCCGCAAAAAGGACATAAAAGGAATAATATATTCAGAAGGGGAGATACTTACTGCCAGTAATACATCCAAACCCTCCATTTCGGGAGGTTTAAGATTTTCCAAATCCACTGAAATAGAAGTTAGGCTTCCGTTAGGTAACTTTATAAGATAAATGGGCATTTACATAAAAAATGAACACAGCAAAATACATAACTAATACGCAATGGCAGAGAAAATCAACCAAGATTACAGATTACAGAGTAAAACGCACAAAACTCACCATCACTAGTTGATAAATCATGTGAAATTGGGCGGCCAGATTGTACCAAGGAAATTAGCTACAATAAAAATGGGTAAGGTTCAAGAAATGTCACAGCAGTAAACTAAAAGAAAACAGAACAATATATACCTGCATAGCAGTGATAAATTCTTTAAAACCAAGAAATCCTTGTCGCTTTGAATCTGAAATAGCCCAAACCTTATTTTAAATAAGGAGAGCAGCAAAGAAATAGTTTAGTAAATTCAGTTAACACGAAAGAAAGGTAAAAATAAGTACTGGGGAAGAAGTAGAGGCTAGCCTGTGAAATTCAAACATTTATGCTAAATCTCCTAATATTGTACGTCCACGCTATTTTTTCGCGTTACGTCCTCTCATTTATATTCTCGTATCAAGCATTTAGAAATTGATCGCATTCCTCAATCTGTGTCCCCTTTCACAGTTCCTATTTGCTTCGCTAAATTCCGTTCCTTACCGAATGCAAATATGGTTTAAACTACTCAACCGAAGAAAGTAATCATGCACACAAATACTATATAGAAGACACTCAACGAAACTTCAAGGGGGATATTCAAAAACCAAGGCTCATGCACTTGCATATATTATTTGCAAAGACATAAAATCCAATAAACAAACCATCCAAAATAACCATGGGAAGAAAAATTTACGGTGCTGCACCTGCTTAAGATCTTGGCGAGACAAATTCGACATGGAGAAAAATGTAATGGCATCACTCCCTGTAAGTCGGCCATCACCATCTGAGAATTCCAAGGGGAAAGCGAAATCAGCAATCGCAAAATGGTATAAACGTACACACAGTTACAACCCAAGAAGCACCAAGAGCGAAATCCGAAGGGAAAAACAATCGTACCCGAATCAGCATGATTGAACCACTCTTGATAGATCTTCTGGTGTTCTTTAGAGACTGAACTAATGGGCAACGTATCGATCTCCATTCTCAGGGTCCTGCTGATTGGCCAAGATCTCAAATTCGGGACCTTCCCTCGATACTAATACGAAAGAGGAATAGTATAGAAACTAGCGTGATGCGCTGAAACTTGTAAATCATGATACTAAAAGCTCTTCACGTAATTTTTGAACTACATCTAAC
The DNA here is from genome assembly GCF_004799145.2 of Neltuma alba. Classification (NCBI taxonomy): domain Eukaryota; kingdom Viridiplantae; phylum Streptophyta; class Magnoliopsida; order Fabales; family Fabaceae; genus Neltuma; species Neltuma alba. Next base: position 183,725 of record NW_021632854.1, on the reverse strand, counting down.
AGCCTATATTCATTTTATCACATCATAATATTTAGATTTCTCAAGGCAAGTAAGTGGATGGCACAATTGCACTTGTATGATTTGATATGAATAACTCAGCAGCGATCTATACCTCAACGCAAGTATAAAAATAGTTTTTTATAATAGCAAGCATAAAAATATTAACTCGTCATTCTACGCTTGTTCAAAAAGTTGATACACACATTGATGTTAATTAATGATTGATTGATTGATTCGCTTATTTCGGGGAAGGAATAGAGAACTACAACAGAACCTGGGCCCTGGGGCGATGAAGAATCCACTGACGGTGTCGTATTGGAACCTTGAGGCGGATGGGCAACAAAAAGAACGAGCCTTTCCTATTGAGGCGAGGCTACAGAGAGCAGTATTGGATAATGGATTTTCCTGTGTTGATGTGAAGTTTCACGCTTTTTCACCAGAATCCGCCAAAAGAGGAAGAGGAGATTGCTTATTTGAGTCTGACTCGCTATGTGCAGATGGCGTGGCAACTCGTTAATCCGAACATGGATGCGCATTAATTGCTTTGACTCTTCAGAGATTTTATGTCAAGCTTAAACTATATTTTTAGTTTTTTAATTTTATATAATATTTTATTTTAGTCTTTTAATTTTAAAAAGTAAATTTTTAGTTTTTTAATTCTAAAACTGTTAATAAAAAATAATGATATTGAGTTTTTAAATATTGATAAAATATTACTAAATGCTACTGTATTAAGTTTAATTTTCAAAATAACAATGATTATTATAAAAATCATCATTTAAAACTAGTAATTTTAGAGTTAAAAGACTAAAAATATACTTTTTAAAGTTAAGGGATCAAACTAAAACTTTGCATAAAGTTGAAGAGCCAAATAAATACTTTAGCTTCTTTCAAATTTATTTTTTTAATATTTTATTACAATTTCAGTTACTTGAATTTTACCGGATGACACTTCCAAATAACTCCTGAATTGCCGCATAAAATATAGATACATTGTATATGAGTTTGAATTGAAATTAAAATCTAAAATTGCATGATTTTGTGGAAGACAAGTTGGAGATTATGCAGATGTGGCTTCCTCCCAGTTAGTGGAGAGACCACTTTGTATCTAAATCATTGTAAAATAAGGGTTGTACCAATTTAATCGAGTTCAAACTTTGATAATGCAGCATTATTAAATCATGAGAAAATTATACTCAGGTCTCACAGAAGACAATTAATTTCAAAAAAGTCCCTAGAAATCCCGAAATGATTCCTAAATCCCCAGAAACCTGTGTGTAATTAATTGTAATTGTGAAATTACTTATTTACCTCTATTAATTTGAACCCAATGTAATTCATTTACAACCTCAATAGTGACTGTTGACAACCCGAGAAGAGGTGGTTAACAACCTCAACAATGCCCCTGGCATCCCACAGAATGAGTTGTCAGGAGCACTGCCGAGACTGTCAACCACCTTTTCTCGGGTTGTCAACAACCACTGTTGAGATTGTAAATGAATTGCTGCAATAAAATTAATAGGGTAAATAAGTAATTTCACAATTACAATTAATTACACACAGGTCCCTGGAGACTTCAGAATCATTTCGGGATTTCCAAAGACTTTTTTTAAATTAATTATTTTCTATGGGACATGAGTGTAATTTTCCCTTAAATAATTGGTGGTAGAGATCTGTTGCTCTTGGAGCCTTACCTGCCTTAATCTGAATTAGTTTAGTCCTGCCATTAATCTTTCAAGTTAAACTGAAGTAGATCTAAGATACTGGATGCCCAAAAAAAGCTTGAAGGATTTTCTGATTAAGATCAGTAATATGAGCTGTTCAGATTTTGCATTGGAAGCACAATGGAAAGGAACTAAGTCTGAGATTACACAAATATGGAAATTGGGAAGATCTTAGGATCTTATGTGTTACAAAATAAATTATGCTCTCAAAAAAGACGAAGCAGATATGGAAATTTGGCCCTTGAGATCATTTGGCGCAAGACCTAATTTTAGTTGGCGCACATGCTGACTTGGGATGCATTTCTTATACAAAGTTTTCCAAATGTTTAGTTATTCAACCACTATATGTGTTTCAGGCAAAAGGGAAAAACAAACAAAGTAATGATACAAGAAAGAGAGAAATAAATAAAGAAAAGTTGTGGTACGAAATCTATTTGAAAATAAATTCCAAGTGATGATCTGGGCACTGGAGAAAATTAGGTTTTAGAATTTCGTTTTTCTGGCGCCCCAAGTTCGCATGACATTATTTGGATCCACTCGGAAGGGGACAAGATATCCGTATTTTTAGTGTTTTTCTTTGGCTTTGTTCATCATTGGCATGATCTAGATGTTTTGGATCGATCATTTCTTTAATTCATCTGGGCTTCGTTTAAATTGACCGAATATGGCTATGATTGACAGGTCTTTTTTTGTAATCATTTTATTTATTCATGTTCAATAAAATTTTCTTTTGTATATGCCTATTTTTTAGGAAAAATTGCAAAAAAGAATGCCAGAATAGAAAAATTATAAATAGGGATCTGTTAGAACATTAGTATGAGTTTTGACAATAATTTTTGTAAGCGGATCTTTGTGTACAATTTTTCAATTTTGGTGGTCTTTTTTTGAGATTTTTCCTATTTTTTATTTGTTTGTTAAGATATATATATATATATATATACATACATACACACACATATATAACTTTGATCTCTTATAGGAAGATTAGTTTTTAATATAAGTTATAACCCCATTAGCGGATTCCCCCAACAAACCCACTTTTTTCCCACCTCTTCATTTGGTCTTAGAATTTGATGTCTTATATTAAGAAAGCTTTAACTTTATAAAGTTTTACAGGGGGTTCTATTAAATTTTAAATTTCAGATATTGAAATTGTAATTATATATCATGCATAGTGTGCGTGTTTATGGATATGTAAATGTATATGTTGTGTGTATAATATTGGCAAATAATAGCCTAATATATACTCTTTCTGTTCTAAATATAAGATCCCTTTTAACCATTTTTATAATGTAAATTACACTATAAAAGAAGTCTTATATTTAAAACTGAAGGAGTATATATATATTTCCTTTGGTCTTTGTTAGAGGTTATTTTTAAAAGTCCATGGTGCTATTTTAGAGCCCTTTGCAAATACTGTGGCATTAATTTTTTTTCCCCAGATTTATTTATCATTCGTTATTTTCCATACTGGAGAGCACTTAGTGTGATTAATTAAGTGGAGAGATTTTATTCAAATAATTAAAAAATTAATTAGATTTACTAATTTTAAGCGAATTTCTTAATGTGTGTAAGTAATTAAAAATGCCCTATAAGATTAGTGTGGTTTGGGCTTCAGGTGGGAAAAAAAAAATTTCCCCAGATTTATTTATCATTCGTTATTTTCCATACTGGAGAGCACTTAGTGTGATTAATTAAGTGGAGATATTTTATTCAAATAATTAAAAAATTAATTAGATTTACTAATTTTAAGTGAATTTCTTAATGTGTGTAAGTAATTAAAAATGCCCTCTAAGATTAGTGTGGTTTGGGCTTCAGGTGGGAAAAAAATATTTTTGGGCTTCAGGTGGGAAAAAAATATTTTTGGGCTTCAGTTAATTGGGCTAAATCATCGAATAAAAAAATAACCGATAACACTAAGAAACTGAAACGACCAGTCGTTTCGATAGAGATTTTTCCTCTGCGCAGGCCTACCCTTGCCTGTTAATCCTGCCCATCGTTCAAATCGCAGAGCATAGATCTGTGCTTCTTGCTGTCATCCTCTGCGTCTCGAGTTTTGACTCATCCGCAACTGTACCTGACACCGTCCAGGGCCGCTCCGATCAGTTCGCGTTACCGCCGGCTCTCTTTTACTGTACAGGTTTGTTCTTTTATCCTCTCACTACACCTCTTTCGATTTTCTCGTGCAGCCCTACTTGATCTTTTGATATTTTCAAATTAGATCTTCAGATTTCGTCACCACTTCCTGCTTCTTCGCAGCTTTTACAATCTTCCCTTTCATCAATCTAAAAATTCTGATTCTTTCTACCTTTTCTCCTCATTTCTTCCGATTCAACTTCTATTGAAGGGTTTTCCACGCATGTGCTGCTCTTGGCTTTGCTTCTCCTGGGAATTTTTTCTCTTTTTTTCTGTGGATTGTTGAAATTTTTATTTTATACGAGGTGGTAATTAAGCACTGATGGTCGGAAAAATATTTTTCATGTCATAATCGTTGAATACAATGTAGAAATGGTCCAGTTTTACTCAATTCTTTTCTCATGGGCCCAGGGTATTCTTCTCGGTTTTAAACTCTGGGTTTGTTTTTGTCCCTCCTAGGTTGGACCAGGGTTTATTTTTTAACATGAGCCTGTATTATGGGTATTATAGTTTGATTTCATGTTAGTTCTAACATTATAATCGTATGTGAGTTGTTAATTGAAGCTTGAGTAGTTGCGCTTGCACTGGTGAAATCTACTTTATGTTAAGACTTTTTTTTCTTCAGTTGCACTGTACTTCTATACTTGGGACAGCGATCTGCCTTTACTATCTAGATTGGATCGAATCTTGTGTCAATGGATCAATGACTTCAACCTTGCTATTGTTTATTTGATTATTTATTGTATTGTTTTATGACAAGTTTCTTGAAATTGGGTGTAACAATTGGCAGAAGGATCGTTTTTCCTGTTTTCTTTTATGGGATATTTGTGTGACTAACTGTCCCTATATGCATGTTAACAGAAATATGCCTTCTCAGAAGGTTGAAACTGGCCATCAAGACACGGTTCATGATGTGGCAATGGATTACTATGGTAAACGGCTGGCTACAGCCTCATCTGACCACACCATTAAGATAATTGGGGTGAGCAACACAGCCTCTCAACATCTAGCAACCCTGACTGGACATCAAGGGCCTGTATGGCAGGTAGTATGGGCTCACCCTAAATTTGGGTCTCTTCTTGCTTCGTGTTCTTATGATGGTCGTGTCATTATATGGAAGGAGGGCAATCCAAATGAATGGACTCAAGCTCATGTGTTTGATGACCACAAGTCATCAGTTAATTCAGTTTCTTGGGCGCCTCATGAGTTAGGTCTTTGCTTGGCTTGTGGTTCATCTGATGGTAACATCTCTGTTTTCACTGCAAGAGCAGATGGTGGCTGGGACACTTCAAGAATTGATCAAGCTCATCCTGTTGGCGTTACATCTGTTTCATGGGCCCCCTCAACAGCACCTGGTGCTATTGTTGGCACTGGCTTGCTTGACCCTGTACAGAAGCTATGCTCTGGTGGCTGTGATAATACTGTAAAGGTATGGAAACTCTACAATGGCGTTTGGAAGATGGACTGCTTTCCTGCTCTTCAGATGCATACAGATTGGGTTCGAGATGTTGCTTGGGCACCAAATTTGGGGCTTCCTAAATCTACAATTGCTAGTGCATCTCAAGATGGTAAAGTCATTATATGGACAGTGGCGAGGGAGGGAGATCAGTGGGAAGGCAAGGTTTTATATGATTTCAAGACCCCAGTTTGGAGGGTATCATGGTCATTGACTGGAAATATATTGGCTGTGGCCGATGGGAACAATAATGTGACATTATGGAAGGAAGCAGTAGACGGGGAGTGGCAACAGGTGACGACAGTGGAGCCGTAGAATCATAATTTTGAAGTCTTGTTGATTTGGGATAATGGTTAGAATTTTCTCTTTTAAAGTCTAAGTTACATATACAGTTGAGTAATTGTGCTTCATGATCCTTGGTTCCTTCGACTCTGTGATCCTTTGAACATTCTGTGCTTGAAAGAATGAAGTTCTATAGTTTGAGTTGTTTTCTTTTATCAGTTAGAACATTTACATTCAGTGATACAATATGACATTTCTTCTTTTCACGCAAGTTGCATAAAATGTGGCTGTGAAACTCGATCACAATTACTAATACGTATCTGGATTCAGGAGCTTAAAAATTTTTTTTTTTTCCAAAGAAAAAACGGCACTTGCCTGCAATTTTGCCGTCTCAACTTTCTCTGCATGTTGGACTGAGTTCAAAAGAAGTTGGCGAATGGTTTCCTTAATTATAATGAAATTCAGCTTATGATTTCTGCATGTGATTCTTCGACTGGAAGTCTCATGATTGTTGGAGTTTTTTAAATGTGCATGAAGCTAATTTCATTGCTGTATGCCAAGTTTTGGAATATGAGACATAGAATGAAGAATAAGTTCTCTACACCGCAAGGACCTCAAGGGTGACTTTCCATTATGTTTTAATTCTAACGGATCGTTTGTTTTATTGTGTTCCATAAAAATGAACAGTTGTTTCCTGTGGTGTGGTGTGTGATAGCAGTTTCTCCTTATGGTGCGAAATTATTTGACAGCAGAAAAAGAAGGAAATAAAAGCCTTTATTTCAACATGTTATTTGCAATTTTATTGCATGATGATGATAAGCTACAAGCCCAAGACTGATTAAGATGGCTAAGATTGACAAGTAGAGATTATTTCCTCTGAGAGGTATATACCGTGGCTAAAAGTTCTACTGAGATTATGAGGATTTAATTGTTTCTGCCAGTGAATTCAAAGATATACCCTCTGCATATGAACAGAGGTTTGGATGTCACCGTTAACTTCTTGCATAAGAAAGCTAACAGATTTGCATATACATTAGCCACATATTCATGTGTATCAGAAAAGGGAAGGCATCTCTTTTTTTTTTTTATTTCTATTTTTTTGGGGGGGGGGGGGGTTGGGGTGGGAAAGGGGCCCTTGTGAATCAATATGTGGAGATAATATTTGATGACATAGAAGTCTAACAAGAAGAGGACATTTGTACATGATCGGATAGCCAGGCAAGCCCTGATAATTTATAATTCCAACTCAACGATCTCTCTCTGTTTTTTTTTTTTTTTCAAAACCTTCAAAAGGACATTAAAGAGAAGGGGCAAAACATGGGAAAGAAGTAAACGTGGAAAATGGGCGCGATCAAGAAAAGGAACCAATGGTTTTGCCGAGTAGCCATAGAACAAGAGACAGCTGAATTCCGAAAATGGTGTGAAGTGTGCTCCTATCCAACATGAATCCAAACATCGTTATCCCTGCTCTGTTATTCTCGAAGTAATTCACTGCAGCCATGAATAAAAGCAAATTATTACGTCACTTTTATGTTCAAACACAAACAGTTTCAAAACGGCAATAAGAACAATGATTCTTATGATCATGTAATGTGTGACTTGATGATTTCTTTCCCCTTGATGAAAGAATCAGTTTGATATTTTCAAATGAAACTGTACATTTAGGGGGGGGGGATACTAGCAAATGTCCATTTCTTTGTTTTTGAAAATTGTAACTAAATAGTTAAGGAAATTAAATTAATATTATATTCAGTCCATAACATAGGAGCTAGCTGAAGTTAAGTTTAATTCTAAATATAAGATCTCAATTTATTTTGTTTCTTATAATTATTTTTCAAACTATTTGTATTGATTGCACATTAATGTTAAATGAATTGGCATTAAGAACAGCTTTTATGCAAATTATTAAATGGGGTGTTTTAGGAAGATTAGCACATATTTTTTTTACAAATAATTAATTTAATTATTTTATTTAACTGAAGTAAATTTTATACTCATCCAATCTTTAATGTATGATCTAATTATTAAGTTAATTTTAGTCCTAAATGTAAGATTCAGTTCTCATATTTATCAAATTTTTTTAAATTATCCCTATTAATGTTCCATTAATCATAATCAAGTAAGAGAGGATGAGAGAATATTAAGAAAGATGATTATAGTGTTTTATGAAAAACATGTCATTTTTTATAATTAACTAATCAATCTAATTTTATTAATCTAATTAAATTAGTTAAATAAGTTTTAAATTAATGACCGGAGGAATATTATTAAGAATGAGACTTAGGATTAATTTAGTCATAATTAAGTATTTCCACCGAAAACATCAGCTGAGCTGTCCTCAAAGTTAACAAAATGACAGGTTTGCCCCGCGACAACAACAAAGCGAAAGGGTTTAATTACGTAAAAGGAAATAGGAGAGAGGAATAATTTGGTCTGACAGGCATACCTAAAGCTTGTCTCTTTTGGAATGAGATCGTGCTGCGGGCATATGTTGGGATTAATCTGGTAGTATTAATCTCACATTCTTCGTCTCCTGGATCATCATCAGCTTCCGATTCTCCATCAGTCCCCACCGCCGGATAGACTCTTTCGCATGCAATCTGAGCCGTCGGTGTCTCCCCATCTACCCCCACCCCATCAAACGCATCTAACGTGGCACACGCGTGCCACTTGGCAGCAAGCCCTGTGATCGCTTGTGCTTTGTGTGTGATCTTTGTCGCACTCCGCAGCAAGATTAACAGCGCAGAAAGTAGTGTCACGGAGCACAGCTGCACCAAATCATAACCCAAACATGTTAAATAATTGAGGAAAAACAACTTATATTTTACAACTTCGTACAGCACAGAAGGATAACTTGTTGATCATGAGTAATGACAGTTGTGTGTTTACTTTCACGCAATTTCTAACTAAATTTAAATAAATGCCTTTATTTGCCTTTTGTAATTTTTTTGGGTCCAGAATTTGCCTTTTGTAATTATACATAAAATTATTCATTATTTCTTTTGCAACAATTATAGTCGGAAGAATTGCTATGAAATTATAAATAAATAAAAAAACACATTGCTAAAAGATCCAGGTGACAACATGACAACCTACAATGATAAGTTTAAGGTAATAAATAACAACTTCTTAAAATACTTTTAGTCACTTAAATTTATTATATCAAGCTGCATAATCACAAATAATGATGTGTTTTATTTTTTTAATATAAATTTATAGTGTAATAATAATATTTTAAAATATGAAACATATGTAACTAAATAAGTTAACATAATAAATATAAGGAATTTCATCTAAATATTTTATTATTATTATTAGTATAAAAACATATTGAGGCACGAAAATCTAGTTAAAAAGAGAAGGGGCGTACGTACCGCAAGTTCACCAGTTTTGTAAATGTTAAGGTCCCTAGAAGATCTGGTGGTGAGGAGGAGGCTAGCAAACTGGCTACCGGTGACGAGGATGAGGGACCACAATATGAACGCCCTAAATCGGTGGCTGATTATACGGAGATGCCTCCGGATTCGGAGGTGTTCCGACAGCACTGACTCCACGTCGGAGTCCATGTGGAACACAGAAGCGAAGTCCTTTAGCCGTAGGATTTGGAGGTGACAGATCAGACGGAAAAGGACGCACACCAGGAAGATCACCGTGGTGCGGTACAGCCACGAGAGCAGCTCCATCACGCATGCTACTGCGTCACTCAAGTAGACGTTTCCTAGGAATGGGATTTGCGACGCTCCTGACGCATACCACCATATCTTGTATGCGCTCTCAGCTATGAGGCACGGGATCACAAATACTGAGAGAATCTTCAGTGATCTCTGTAAAATAAGATGTACACAAGAACTCGGTTTAATTACACACCGAGAAAAATGCAACATTTTAATTCATGACATGTGAATAATGTAATTTATTATAAATTTTATTATATATACATAAATATTAAATATTGATATTGTTCATCTCTAACACTTTCGGATAGAAATTACTCGTTCGAAAACATAACTATAATGGAATAAACAGGAGAACGGATTGTTGTTTTATTTATTGAAATTGACTGGAAGAAGATTTAAGGGATATTTAAAATTAGTAATATACACACAATCTAAGGAAACCAAGCAAAATGAACGGTCCAGCTATGAGATTTTTGTCCTCCTATACTATATAGACTACTAATTGATTTAGTAAACAATAATAGTACTGAAAAAAGTAGTACTTATACTTAAATGGACAATGCTTGAATACACATAAGAATTAATTAAGACCAAAGGAACGGAATAACAATCACATCCAATGAATTTAATAACACTTGAATTCTCACAGAACCAGTTCCAATCCACTGAATGATCAATTGACGCACACATCTCCTAGCTCTCCCCTATTTAAGTGGGGCCACCACCACAATTTGTCCCAAGAACAAGCACATGATCACGATTATTCGATTATTAGATGGAGTTGATGAACTTTTTTATGACCAACTCAATGAAGACAAGTTTTCTTTTGATTTATTCTATATTTTTCAATACAAGTATATATAATTATACTCAAAAAAGACTACAGACATCGCTAATAGGAATGAAAATGACACAATTAACTGAGCATGTCAAAATCAAGTGCATTTATTTTGTTCGTTCTCTGTGAATCATGATGAATGCAATCAATTCAAGTACCAGTGGATGTTTCCCAAATCATAGTATTTCCCGCAAGTTGGGTCTATTATTCATCTACAGAAGATCGGGGAAAAAAGAAAAAAAGAAAAAGGCAACAATAATTATTTTTTTTGGCCGGAACATAGCATTTATTCAACAGCAGATAATGGAAGGGGGAACTTATAACTATCAATTATCCAAAATTGCCTTGTGAATTTCGACCAAACGAGCAGGCTCTGTTTTATATTGTTCATGTCCACTAAGAAAAACCTCCCCTGAATTTATTCTTTCTGCCTGTTCATAACCACATATTATATTGTACTATAGTCAATGGAACTGGAAGCGGTTCACCAACCCTAGCTTGGCAGGGTAAAATACAGCTTTGAAAGTGATTTTCCATAGGTTGGCTCCATAATCTGGATCTCTATTAATATATTTCGTGGACAATTCAAATTTCTATTTCTATCCGCCAAATTCATCATTATAAGATGCGCCGAACATGATCCAGAGGTTACTCTTCCTCTGTTTCCTTAGCTATCACAAGGTCAAAACACGTAGAACAGGAAGAAGTGTTCATTTTCGTATTTAAAACTGAAAAGGGGGAAAAGAAGGAAGTAGCGTAACAGAATGAAAAAGGAATTCTCGAGATGCTTCTAAATCTCAATTGTATCATATTAGCAAGTCATTCAAAGATCGATGAACCAAAAAGTCATTAGAAGATCAGAAACTTGTAGAACAAACGAGAAAGAAAGGCATGGATGAGAAACTCACATTGAGCTGCCCGGTGTAACTGGTCCTCACGGTCTCGCTCTCATCACAGAGCCGATCAAAGAACAAGAATCTCCGAAGGCCAAACTTCTTCACGAACCTCGACAAGCAGATGAAAGACAGAGAGGCGACGCTACTGAGCGATAATTGCACAATGGAGTCGTACGGCCTGGAGTGCTTGGCATCGCAGCCAGGGCAGGCGAGGAGGAAGTGAGAGGTGGCGGGGACGATAACGGCGAATAGGAGGAACATCGACCACGACACCAACGCCGTCCAGACGTTCGATTGGTCGACGCACATCCACCGGAGGTAGGTTCGGAAGCTGTGAAGCTCGTCGTAGGCGTGGGAGACGCTGCGATTGTACTTGGAAGTGATGGCTCGAGAGCTGAGCAGAGGCTCGCCATTGTCGTCCATAGCCATGGCGATGGACGGTTTGACGGTGGAGCCGATCGGAGAATCGAGAGCTGAGCTTTGGAATGGAATCAAATGAATGCGAATAAACAGGGGAAATGGAAATAAAAGTAGACAAGGGATCGAAGATTTGAAGCTATTTTATGCGGTTTTTTTCAATTGATGTGTGATGGTATTTTTCTGGAACCGTTTTGGCCAGATAGGAAGGAATGGAGTGGCGTGTTTTGATTGGTTTTGGATGTGAGAAAAGGAAAAAACTTGGTAGGGTCACATGTTAGCTGTTGTTTTCTTGTTCTCTGTCAAGTATAAAATAAACCATCTAAATAAACCATTTCCATCTTTAAAACTATAATTAATGGGTAATTACATTGAGGGGAAATTATTCTATTTTCTTTAAAAAAACCAAGGGTTAAAATATTGTGGGTTAAAAAATTATGTTGTGAGACTTATTCTAATTAGGTATTAATACTCAAACTTGACTTGATATAGTAGATTGTTTAGATAATTGTGTAAAAAGAAAAATAAATCTCTAATAAGTAGATTAGTTGATATCTATTTTATCTTTTTAGTAAAATAAAATAAAATGGAAGTGAGTTAGACCCATGAACTTATCAAAGTCAGTGTTTAAAGTATAAATTCAAGGTGCTTATGAAAATATTTATATATTACCACTAATAAGATTCTCAAAATCGGTTATAGGATTTTAATATAATATACACCTTTTATTGGTGATAAATTGATCTTATTACCAATGCAATTTTATAATTTGTAAACTTTTTTTGGCCAACTTCATAATTTGTTAATTAATACAGTATTATCAGGTGATAAAATATTACGTGATCTAATAATAATTTTTTATTTGGGGGTACATGAATTCTAAAAATATGATACTAATGTAAATATATAAATAATATTGCACATTAAATTTTAAAGAGAATGCTGGTTCATTTTGTCAACATCTCAGACCTCACACGTATCTTTTTGTGGTAATGTTCATTTCATAGTTTATTCATTAAGGAGCGCCGCTCCTCAACAAGTAAACACCATACAAAATATAAAATACTAATATGTCTTGTCAAAGTTTTAGTGAAAGTCCTTATTAATGATAATTACATAATATTCCTCTTTTTTAAGCATACAAAATATAAATTAAGAGAATAAATACATTAATTTTGAAGGATAAAGTAGTTTTAGTATCTACAACACAATAATGTAAGAAAATTTTTAAACAAAATATCTAATATATTCCATAAATTATACATTCAAGATATAAAAACACGATTCTTAAGTATTCAGTCTTTAGTCTTTAAAATTCGAATTTAAAATGAATTGCGATTGTTGCATTTGCATGTTACGTAAGTAATCATCGAGAATTAAAGAATGCATCTATTTTGTATTAAAGAGAATCAACGTCGTGATAAAATGCAGTATATTGGAAAATTAATTTATACTTTTCTGCCAAAAGAATTGGCCATCTTACAAAGAAGAGCTAAATATATATAGCTCCTTTGTATGAGTTCCAAATTAGTGAATACATCGTGCGCTCTGAATTACTTTGAAGAATCGTGAAGTTTCAAAATAATAATGGAAATAAAATAAATAAAATAATTTTTGCTTAAATATTCTGGTAACTAAACATGAAGTATTTAAACAAAATTTAAATAATTTTAAAATACACACTAAAATTTAAAAAAAAAAAAAATCAAGCCAACACTCAGACTCTCAGAAAGCCACATGGCAGGTTATTTCTCTTTACTTGTTATTTTAATTCTTTCCTTTTCTTTCAAGTTGGTAACGTGGATTCTCTGTCCATGATTTCCTATACTATTACATGTTCATTATATTAATATTAATATTTTTATAATTTTTTTGGTTCATCCACAATAAAAAAACCAAGGGCTCCGAGGTGGCTGAACCTCGTTGTGAGATTTACATCTTTTGGCCTATTAGTCGTAATCATTGTAATTAATATGTAGCGATTGAGAAGTGCTCAAACGCAAGGTTGTGATTTGTGAGTTAAGGGACAGAATGGCAACTATCTTAAATTTAACATTAAAACTTGCGTAAGATTTTATAAGCTGCTAATGAAGTTTGATTGATCTTGACACGAACCTACTCTCCTCCTATCTTCGTTTTAGTTAAAAAAAAAAAATCTAGGGTCCAAGATAAGCAAGCATTAATTACTATATATATATATATATTAAGGCTGCACAATGGACGGACTGGACCGGACCAGAGCCCAACCCGAAGTCTAGTCTGATTTTTTGGTTGGACTGGGTTTGATAGTCTGTGGTCTGGTCTGGTCCAGTGATGACCCGAGGTCGGGTTGGACTGGACTTGGTCTACTAGACTGGTGGACTGGTTCAGGCAGTCTAGTTGTCCAATTTTCTTTTTCTTTTTTAAGTTTTTTTCTTTATGAGAAATAAGATTTCAACATGATAAGTACAATTAAGACAATAAAAAATACTTATAATCATATGAAACTCGTCCTAAAATATTAAGACTTCATCATAAATACATAAAAATATCTAAAAACATTAAAAACAATTAAAGGCACCATCTAAATTACAAATTGTTGAAAAATAAAAAATTCACCTAGACTGGACTGGACCAGTCTAGGTGATATGATCACTTGGTCCGAAACCCAGTCCAACCCGACTAACTAGTCTAGTCCAATTTAGTCTAATTTCATTATATAGTTAATTTGGACTGGACTGGACCGGACAAGACCACTTTCGGGTTGGACTGGACTGGACCGGACTACCGGGTTTTTGCACACTCCTAATATATATCATGAAACTCTTATAATTTACAAATATTCTTACCCATTATTAAATGCTTGTTTTAGAAATCAACAAATAGAAAGAATTTAATTATCAAGGTTAAATTTATTAAAAAAAATTTAATTCGTAACGAAAACTAGCTTTAACTAATTAACTTTTTTGATATGTGAGTGATAAGTAATTATAAGTTATGTTTATGCCTGAGGATATATAATTTTAATTTGTGTGTGTTTGACATATATACCATGTCTAAGTAAGACTACATTGATGAATAACAATTTCAAAAACTGAGAATTCCTTTGGGGAAAAAATAAAGGCCAGAGTTCAAGATGATTTTGCTAAAACTATTTCGTTCTTTTCTAATTTCTTGGCAATCTTAAATTTAATTACAATTTATCCAACGGAAATGGATCAGCTTAAGTACATTTTTTCCTCAAATATGTTTATAAAGTGTGGTATTTTCAGCCGTTGGATTGAATGATGGTGCTGATTTTGCCGGAGAAATATATAGACATACATTCGTATTCTTTTAATGGTTGGATAATACTCCTCAGTATTTAACGTAAGACCGTAAGACTCAATTAACTAATTTGTAAGTACTTTCTCCGATCCTATTTATAAGTTTTGAATTTGAGAAGGGATATGGTTCATTTTATAAGCTTCAATTTAGGTTTATCTTAATATTTGATATATTTTTTTCAATGTTACTTTTAATTATTTCTCTCTCATCATATTTTCTCACACATTTTTTTGTCTTTTTTCTTATTTATTATAAGGGCATATCTGAAAATAAAAATATATTTTAAATATATTTATTATTTTTAACTAATTTTAATTAATTATTCATTATACTTGAATTAGTTATTTGAAGTTTATAATAACAACCAAAAGGAGTATATAGCAATGATCACTCATGAATAATGTGAAAGAAGGTTATAATTATAAATGTGGGCAAGAATTGAAAATGATAATTAAATTTAAGACACACGCCCAAACCAGACTTTAAATAGATACCAAGTTTGAGAAGAATTATCTGTGGGGAGAAAAAAAAAAGACCAACAATGGAATATAAATAAATGACATTTAAGCAGACACCAATGGATAAAACCTTTGATAATGCTTACATCCTTATTCACAATTCAGATTGATCTATTCATTTTTATTTATTGATCAAATCTTAAACTTTTGCCTCTAGCAAGCAATTATTAACTAGTTACACCGGGACATGGGTTCTGATCTTACAGCCAAAAGAACACGATTCGGCTGTTTCCATATTTTCTTTATTTTTTAAAAAGTTGACATTACTTTTTTTCCCCCCCTTTATCTTGTATATTCTAAAATTTAAAGAAAAAGTAAGATAAAAAATATATAAAGTAAATCTGTACCATCCAAATTAAATTTGGATGGTTGAGATTTGCAGAACCGGTAGAGTGGTTGAGATTTGCAGAACCGGTAGAGAACCTGCTATTTCCACCGCAACTAGCAGATCTGAACCCAATCCTACCACCACCAACATCGTACACAACCTCGATTGTTTTCTGTTGAACATTTCCAAGAATAGCAATATCCACCAAGCGTTTATTCGTAGCAAACGCCAAACACACCTGCGTTTCACTCACCACATACACAACCCCACTGGCGTCCAGATTCACATTCACTCCCCCTCCAAACGACAATGTCACCTTCGGAATGACAACAGTTTCGTACCCGCTCAAATCGTAACACGTGTCCAACTCTGCAAACGAACCTGCCATCGGGTACTTCGACATCGCGTTCCGGAACGCGTCTCTCAGGGGGCCGTACGCCGCCTGAGGTAGCCACGTGAGGACGGTACCGGAGTCGATTAACACGCGGACAGAGGAGAACACGGAGGAGGGGATCGATAGACTGGCGCCGGCGAGGGAGATCCCGGTGAGGTCGAGTGCGTAGAAGGAGGAGCTCTGCGGGATGGAAGAAAACGGCGTGTAAATGATGTCGTCGGAGGCGGGTACGCCGCCGAAGGTGAGGTAGCCAACTTCGCTGGCTGTGGAAGGGATGCAGTAGGAGAAGATTCTGTGGAACATGTCCGAAGTTTGTTGGACAAAGGAGATGGCGTTGCGGCCGAGGCCGAGGAGGCCGGCGGTGCCGTTGAAGAGACCCCCGTTGTCATGGCCGCAGCCGAAGAGGAAGTTGTCTACGACGTGGGTCTGAGTAATTGTTAGTGTTTCGTTAGCCAAGTTTCCGGTGGAGGAGGACCCGTCAGCGTATTTAGTATGGTAAAGGCAACCGTCTGCTGAACATTTCTGCTCAATTCCTACATTATATATTATTAACAGTTATCAAAGAAATGAGAAAAACAGTGAGAAGTCAAGGACATGGATGTTGAATTTACGTTTAACATCATGTATGTGATGGTGTTAATGAGTTCTAAATTATCTGAGATATGGTCTTGTTTCTTTTAGCTGGGAGACCTTAGGATGACATTAGCAAAATATCCGAAAATATATAGTACAAGTGTAAAACATGTGACTTTTACTATGTATAAAATAAAAACTTATATTTTTCACCAAAAAAATAAAAATTTATACATCTTTCAATCATAGACATAGAAACTAAATAATTAATTTGTAAAAATTAAGAAGGTTAGGGGGTGCTTGGGTAAAAACCAAATTATAATTTTAAAAATACTTTTACAATATACAAAGTAAATATGTGGAGGAGATTGTCTCGTTTTGCGAAAAAATGTTTTTAAAAGCACTTATCGGTGTTGCCAAACACCCCCTTAGTTAGAAAAGCATTCTATTTAATTATTTGCATTAAAGCTACTTTTTTTTTGCAAATTTCTTCATATGTGTAACTAATAATAACAATTTGAAAAAGAATTATAAACTTAGAAAATAAGGTGGAATCAGGATATCATTTAACTAGAACTAGTAATTTCCCTAACTGGCTGTAAATTTAGCAATGGAAATAATAACAACATATGTGTGCAGTTGTAGTATCTGATTATTTATAAACTAGAGTGTGTGTGTGTGTGTATGCGTATAGAGAGAGAGAGGGAGGGAGAGAGAGAGGGGACTATATGAGGTAATAAGGATACACAGACACACACCTCTAGCAGAGGAAAGCTGAGAACATTGGGAAGAAGAGCAAGGGATGTTAGAATAGGAAGATGAGTGCGAAGGATCGAAGATAGTATCATTCTGAGTATAGCAGGAGCCATCGCATGGGAGACACTGAGTCCAAGTGAGGTCACTTCCGGTGTCAAATATCAGCGACAACTCCCTCGCCGGCGTTCCCAACCCTAACCTCACGAAGTAGTCCCCCGACCCTAGAATATTCCCTGACCTTGCCGGAAGCGGAGCCTCAGCCGCCGACCTCCCATCTCCTTCTCTTGCTTCACGCTGCCCTTCCCACAGCTTCGACTGGATCGCTCTCACCCTCGCTTTGTCCTGCGCCAGCATTTCACTGTGTGGGACTGTTAATGGAGCTTTCACTGACGAGGACGTGTGTTGCTTCATCAGTTTTGAGCATGGCCCGTGCTTGTGTACCAATTCTAACGATCCCTTTCTGCTTCTACCTATTCATCGCATCAAAACATAATATATATTCAATGCGTTATCGTGCGTGCGCAGGAATACTATATTCTATATATTATAACACAGAGTGAGATCGAGATGCATGGAGGAGAAAGAACCTGGAGGAAGAGGGCTGCAGGAGGAAGAAGGGAAGAGAGAGCTGAGAGGAACGTGATGATGAGTATGCTGAAGCTCACTGTATTCTTTCCTTGTTGTTGCGGAAACATAGGGTTTGTTCTCAACGAAGAATAAGAAGAAGCAAACCAGAGAAATAAAAGCAAAGAAGAAGGGATTAGAAGAATTAGCAGAAGCCATAGAAAGAAGACAGATTTGTTTCTGTGTTTCAGGAGGCCGCACGGATACGCTCAAGTGTCGGGATGGTTGGCCTTTATATGGGCTGTAAATCCCACAACTCGGTGTTACATTACCAATAGAAAACAGCCAAATAGGCCAACAAGGCTCAAACAATCCTTCTTGTATCAAACATTACAACCTAAGATCTGCGAACTCCCCTATGATTTCTTCTCCGAGGCATAAGATATCTTAATTGGGATAAACGACCTTCAAGATTTAATTTCTTTTTTAACATACAAAAGGCTCATGCGTGGTGCATAAAACCAAATAGTAGTATATAGGATAGAAAAAAGAAAGCCAGACGGTGGGGCGGAGCATATTCTACTTTGGCTTTTCCCACGTAGTCCTATGCAAATATGAGTCTCCCTCTCTCTCTCTCTATACGTGGAGAGATAGAGAGAAAAAGCATATCTCATCTTCAACTTTTTCAAAGATTACAAGTTACAACCTATGAATCTTCATACTCCCCGATCATTAATATATTCTTCTCCAATGCATTTGATGCGCCCTTCTGTCTCTAATATAGAAGTTAATTAAAGGGTTGGATTTAATTACAAGTATAAGAACTAAATTCATTTTATCTTCTACATTTATATTTTTTTCCCAAACTAAGACATTTGTCTCCGATTTTTAATATAAAATCTGGTTTATAATTTAAACTAAACTACAAATTAAATCTTATGTCACAAATCAAAGACAGCATACATATAAATATGTTAGAGGTATCATATCAAATTTATTATAATTAACTAATTTATCTAATTTTTTAATCATATGTTGAGGTAGTATTTCTTATTTGGGATCAGATGTTCCAGATATTGTTTACGTGCGCGTATAGGATTGATGGTCACCTAGGTCTCCTGCTTTTAAGTGTTAATGTAATTTCTTATTGTAAGAAGGGGGGGGGGGGTTAAGTGAAAAGCATTAGAATGAGAAGTCGGAGACGACCCAAATGCCTAAGCAACTGAAACGGATCTGAGCCGTTGGCAAAAGTGACACCTGAGCCGTTAATTTTTCTTCAAACTTTAGAACGTGCAATTCCCAAACTAGTGTCGTTCGACAGAAGTAGTGAGTATACATAGTCTCTACCATTATATATACGCACGCGCGCGTGCACGTACACACACAAGTGTGTGTGTATCTGTATATGCTTGATTTTAAAACCCGGAGAAACTCACTGTTTTTTGACCCTTGAGTTAGGCTTTGAAACACTGCCTCCGCTCCTTAATATAATATCTTATTTGATTTTTATTTTGGTTTTAAATGTAAAACTCCAATTTACTTTATCTCTCATATTTATACATTTGTTTTTTCAAAGTAGTCCTTCTAAAAATGATAGTTCTAACCAATACACTTGATTAGCAAAGATATTTTAAGAAAGACAACACCTATTTAGGACAAATAACTAACTCAGCTTACTTTTTTAATCTCTTCAAATTAATCAACTAGTTCTTATAATTTAGACTAGAGGTAGCATATATCAGGATGAGATCAGATAAGGCAGCTACATTACATTGGTGTGGGTGTGTGCAGGTAATGTTTAAATAAATATGTTTTAATACTATTCAACAAAAAGTAATAAACCTCACAAATAAAAACTGAATTCCTCCCCCCCGGGGGCTGGCGGGGGGGCCGTGAAGGCTAGTGTTCAAGGTGATTTTGCAAAAATTAGATTGTTTTTATTCTAAAGTGTGGTATTTTCAGCCGTTGGATTGAATGATGGTGCTGATTTTGCCGGAGAAATAGACATACATTCGTATTCTGTTGATAGTTGGATAATGCTCCTCCTTTTTGCTTGGTGTAAAAACTAATTAATTAATTTGTTTAGTATTCTCTTCCTCTTATTTATAAGTTTTAAATTTGAAAAAGAATATAGTCTATTTTATAAGTTTTAATTTGGACTTGTCTTAACATTTAATGTATTTTGTCAATGTTATCTTAATTATTTCTCTCTTATCATATTTTCTTACGTATTTTCTTTCATTTTTTTCATTTATTATAACAGTATGTTTAGAAGTAAAAATATATTTCTAACCTATTTGTTATTTTTAACTAATTTTAATTAATTATTAGTTATCTGTGAATTAATTATTTGAAATTTATAATAAGAACCAGCAAAAGTATATAGCAATGATCACTCATGAATAACGTGAAAGAAAATTATAATTATAAATAGTGGGCAAGAATTGAAAATGACAATTAAGGGTCTGTTTGGGTGACCCTCAAAACGATGGTTTGGTTTGGGAGGCAAAACCATGGTTTTGGTGAGATGTCACCTAAACAGCATCAATTTTGGACCAATAATCTGAAACCATGGTTTCAGAAGAAGTGAATTCATTCTGCTTCTGGTTCAAATTGGAGAGATGATTGTGCCTGTCAGAGTAGATCTCAACAATAATATGACTTTAATAATTCTCAATTATTTTTTTATAAACATATTTAACCTTATATCTTATAAACATATATACACATATTAATTATTTATTAATTACATTATCTTATGTATTATTAATTATGTTGGTAAAAAATATATTATTAACAATTTTATTCTTTCAAATTAAAATATATCATAAAATTTATCTTTTATATAATTATCATATTAACTTATGTTTTTTTTAGTAATTTGTATATATAAAAAGTATTTTGATAACAACTATCCAAACACTCTTACTTCTCAGAATCACTTTTTTACAAATCTATTCTTTACAGAATTTATTCTCCAAAGCTATTCTCCAAATCATGGTTTGATTTCATCAAAACACACCCTAAATTTAAGACACACCCCAAACCAGACTTTAAATAGATACGAAGTTTGGGAAGAATTATCTGCGAAAAAAAAAAAGACCACAATGGAATACAAATAAATGACATTCAAGCAGACAAGAAAGACAAAACCTTTGATAGTGCTTACATCCTTATTCATAATTCAGATTGATCTATTAATTTTATTTCTTAATCAAATCTGAAACTTTTGCTTTTAGCAAGCAATTATTGGCAAGTTACACCGGGACGCGGTTCCTGATCTTACAGCCAAAAGAGCACGATTCGGCTGTTTCCATATATATATTATATATATATATATTTTAAAGTTGACATTACTTCTTTATCACTGCATATTCTAAAATTTAGAGAAAAAGTAAAATGTAAAGATATATATAAAGTAAATCTGCACCATTCAAATGAAATTTGGATGGCTGAGATTTGCAGAACCGGCAGAGAACTGGCTATTTATTTCCACAGCAACTATTGAGATTTGCAGAACCGGTAGAGAACCGGCTATTTGTTTCCACCGCAACTGGCAGGTCTGAACCCAATCCTACCACCACCAACATCGTACACAACCTCGATTGTTTTCTGTTGAACATTTCCAAGAATAGCAATATCCACCAAGTCTTCATCCGTAGCAAACGCCAAACACACCTGCGTTTCACTCACCACATACACAACCCCACTTGCGTCCAGATCCACATTCACACCCCCTCCAAACGACAATGTCACCTTCGGAACGACAACAGATCCGTACCCACTCAAATCGTAACACGTGTCCAACTCGTCAAAAGAGCCTGCCATCGGGTACTTCGACATCGCGTTCCGGAACGCGTCTCTAAGGGGGCCGTACGCCGCCGGAGGTAGCCACGTGAGGACTGTACCAGAGTCGATTATCACGCCGACAGAGGAGAACACGGAGGAGGGGATTGAGAGACTGGAGCCGGCGAGGGAGATCCCGGTGAGGTCGAGTGCGTAGAAGGAGGGGCTCTGCGGGATGGAAGAAAACGGCGTGTAAATGATGTTGTCGGAGGCGGGTACGCCGCCGAAGGTGAGGTAGCCAACTTCACTGGCGGTGGAAGGGATGCAATAGGAGAAGATTCTGTGGAACATGTCCGAAGTTTGTTGGACAAAGGAGATGGCGTTGCGGCCGAGGCCGAGGAGGCCAGCGGTGCCGTTGAAGAGACCCTCGTTGTCATGGCCGCAGCCGAAGAGGAAGTTGTCCACGACGTCGGTCTGAGTAATTGTTAGTGTTTCGTTAGCCAGGTTTCCGGTGGAGGTGGATCCGTCACCGTATTTAATCCCGTAAGTGCAACCGTCCGGTGATGCAGAACATTTCTGCTCAATTCCTACATTACATGTTATTAACAGTTTATCAAAGAAATAAGATAAATAGTGAAAAGCCAGGGCGATGGATGTTGAATTTACGTGCGACATCATGTATGTGATGGTGTTAATGAGTTCTAAATTATCTGAGACATGGTCTTTTTTCTTTTTTTCTTTTTGCTGGGAGACCTTAGGATAATATTAGCAAAATTTCCAAAAATATATAGTACAAGTGTAGAACATGCAACTTTTACTATGTATAAAATAAAAATTTATATTTTTCACCAAAAAAAAATTTATACTTCTTTCAATCCTAGACATAGAAACTAAATAATTAACTTGTAAAGATTAAGAAGGTTATTCAGAAAAGTATTCTATTCAATTATTTGCATTAAAACTACTTTTATGCAGATTTCTTCTTATGTGTGGCTAATAAGAACAATTTGAAAAAGAATTATATATTTAGGAAATAAGGTGGAATCGGGATATCATTTAATTAGAACTAAAGTAATTTCCCTAACTGGCTGTAAAATTAGCAATGGATTAAAGTGTAATAATAATATATATAAATATGTGTGTGTCGTTGTAGTATTGATTATTTATAAAACTAGAATACACACACACACACACACACATAGAGGACTATAGGAGGTAAGGAATACACACACGTACACACCTGCAGAGGAAAGCTGAGAACATTGTGAAGAAGAGCAAGGGATGTTAGAATAGGAAGATGAGTGCGAAGGATCGAAGATAGTATCATTCTGAGTATAGCAGGAGCCATCGCATGGGAGGCACTGAGTCCAAGTGAGGTCACTTCCGGTGTCAAATATCAGCGACAACTCCCTCGCCGGCGTTCCCAACCCTACCCTCACGAAGTAGTCCCCCGACCCTAGAATCTCCCCTGACCTTGCCGGAAGCGGAGCCTCGGCCGGAGCAGCCACCTCGCCCGACACCTTGATGACGTCGCCGACCTCCCATCTCCTTCTCTTGCTCGCTGCCCTTCCCACAGCTTGGACTGGATTGCTCTCACCCTCGCTTTGTCCTGCCCCAGGATTTCACTGTGTGGGACTGTTAATGAGCTTTCACTGACGAGGACGTGTGCTGCTTCATCAGTTTGGAGCATGGCCCGTGCTTGTGTACCACTTCTAACGATCCCTTTCTGCTTCTACCTATTCGTCGCATCAAAATATAACATACATTCAATGCGTTTATCGTGCATGTGCAGGAATATTATATTCTATATATTATAACACAGAGTGATATCGAGATGCATGGAGGAGAAAGAACCTGGAGGAAGAGAGCTGCAGGAGGAAAGAAGGGAAGAGAGAGCTGAGAGGAACGTGATGATGAGTATGCTGAAGCTCACTGTACCCTTTCTTGTTGTTGCAGAAACAAAGGGTTTGTTCTCAACGAAGAATAAGAAGAAGCAAACCAGAGAAATAAAAGCAAAGAAGAAGGGATTAGAAGAATTAGCAGAAGCCATAGAAAGAAGACAGATTTGTTTGTGTTTCAGGAGGCCGCACGCATACGCTCAAGTGTCGGGATGGTTGGCCTTTATATGGGCTGTAAATCCCACAACTCGGTGTTACATTACCAATAGAAAACAGCCAAATAGGCCAACAAGGCTCAAACAATCCTTCTTGTATCAAACATTACAACCTAAGATCTGCGAACTCCCCTATGATTTCTTCTCCGAGGCATAAGATATCTTAATTGGGATCAACGACCTTCAAGATTTAATTTCTTTTTAACTTACACAAGGCTCATGCGTGTGCATAAAACCAATAGTAGTAGTATCGATAAAAAAAGAAAGCCAGACGGTGGGGTCGAGCATATTCTACTTTGGCTTTTCCCACGTAGTCCTATGCAAATATGAGTCTCCCTCTCTCTCTCTCTATACGTGGAGAGATAGAGAGAAAAAGCACATCTCATCTTCAACTTTTTCAAAGATTACAAGTTACAACCTATGAATCTTCATCCTCCCCGCACACTAATATATTCTTCTCCAATGCATTTGATGCGCCCTTCTGTCTCTAATATAGAAGTTAATCAAAGGGTTGGATTTGATTACAAATACAAGAACTAAACTCATTTTATCTTCTACATTTATATTTTTTTTCCCCTAAAATAAGACACTTGCCTCCAGTTTTTAATATAAAATCTAGTTCGTAATTTAAATTCAACTACAAATTAAATCTTATGTCAAAAATCAAAGACATCATACATATAAATATTTTAGAGTTATCATATCAAATTCATTTTATCTAATTTTTTAACCTTACGTTGAGGCAGTATTTCTTATTTGGGATCAGATGTTCCAGATACTGTTTACGTGCGCGTGTAGGATTGATGGTCACCTGGTATTTCCCTTGTTTGGGATTATTAGATTAAATTTATTTATGGCTCATTTTACCGAAAAGCATTGACTTATGCAAAATCTGAAGATGTCAAATTTATGATTAAGGAACCAAAACAAAATTACAAAATAGTTAATTTGATTCGGCTGAGAAAGAGCTATATACAAATGACAAGAATGTTTTTTTAAATATTTGCAATATCATTCGATAATTTGTAATATTCATTATTAGAAATAAAAATATTACAGATCATTTGATAACTGTAAGGATTTTTTTTTGCTCAAGCATAGGTATCTCCTATTAGAAACAATCTTATTCGAGGCACTGTCAGACACTACATTGGGGTCACCTCTTTCAGCGGAAATTCGAACATTGGTTTGTCACTTTGTGAGAGACTAATCTCTTCCACTAGACACAACCGTGTTGGTATAACTATAAGGATTTGATTTATGAGTTTTATATATAGGCACCAATTTTGTACAAAACAAGAAAACAAAGATGCAAAATAATAAGGAGTGAAAAACTGACTTTTCAAAAGACGACTTTTCTTATCTTAAAACATGCCGCACATATTATGGTGGGTCTGGGCACTAAATTTAAGAACACAAAGGGGTTTCATAACATCCAAGTTAGTGTTGCCGTAGAGGTATCAATTTTCGGAAGCATTACCATATTAAGGGAGCTGAATCCAGAGTTGCGGTGTTTTCATGATGAGATGTTTTCTAGACTTACGTAAAAGGTGTTTATAAATAGTTCTAAATATGATTTTAAATCAAGCCATTATTCGCTATCCCAATCCTTCAACACCTTAGGGATAGTACTCTCTAGCGAACTTCACCCTAAATTACTATCTCCGTTATCTAGGTCTCTTCATGCTTTGAAGTTTTGATGTAATTTCTTATTGTAAGAAGAAGAAAAAAAGTTAAGTGAAAAGCATTAGAATGAGAAGTGGGAGGTGTGACCCAAATGCCTAAGCAACTGAAACGAATCTGAGCCGTTGGCGAAAGGGGAACCTGAGCCGTAATTTTTCTTCAGACTTTAGAACGTGCAATCCCCAAACAGTGTCTTCCACAGAAGCAGTGAGTATATATAGTCTCTACCTTATTATTACACGTGTATATATATGTGTGTGTGTATGCTTGATTCTAAAACATGGGGAAACTTACTGCTTTTTTGCCCTTGAGTTAAGACTCTGAAATATATATCAGTATCAGATCAGATAAGGCAGCTACATTACATTGGTGTGGGTGTGCGCAGGTAATGTTTAAATTAAATATGTTTTTAATACTATTCAACTAAGGTTGCATTTGGTAGGAGGTATTAAAAATGAAGGATTGAGATTGGGATTACAATTGAAAAAATCTATTAAAAAGTGTTTATATAAGATATTACTTGTTATATGGGATTAGCTAAACTCATATATGTGGGATTGGAGAATACCATGGAGAGAAGTGGTATTTCCCAATTCCATCTCTATGGGTTTGCCTAATCCCATATAATAAGTATTACTTACTAAATACTATTTTACTGATTTTTTTAATTGCAATCTCAATTTAAATCCCTCATTTTCAATACTTCGTACCAAACAGAACCTAAAAAGTAAAACTTCACAAATAAAAACTGAATTCCTTCCCCCCGGGGGTAGAGGCTAGAGTTCAAGATGATTTTGCAAAAATAGATTGTTCTTATTCTCAATTCTCCTCGATTAAACTTCATCAAATTCAAGATACTCTCCCAAACCAGACTTGAAGGATATAGCAAGTTTTGAGAAAACTTGTTTGTGAAAATAAAACCAATAGATCACATGGAAAATAAATAAATAGACACAAGCCAAACGCCAATATATATACTCTTCCGGTCCTTAATATAAGACTCATTTAACTAATTTGATTAGATTAAGAAAGTTAGGTAAGTTAGTTAAAGAAATGTGACACGTTTTTTCTTAAAATACCATAATCATATTTCTCAATACCACCCCCCTTTCTCTTCTACTTGGTTATGATTGATGGAGTATCCGTAGCGGTAATTTAAGAAAACTGATAGATATGAGAAATAGGTTTTCTATTTAGAAACCAAAACTAACTCAATATTGGGTCTTATATTAAGGACTGGAGGAGTAATATACCACATCTTTTATCCTTAATATAGACCTAATTGACTAACTTGGAAAAGATATAGTTGACTAATTTTAAAAAAATTAAAGAAGTTGCTAAATTATTATAAACTATTTATATTTATGATTTTTTCTAATCAAAATTTGTTTCACTCATAAATTGACATATAATATAATAATCCACACAAATATTTGGAGATATCATGTAACATATGTTGTAATTAATAATTTAATAATTTTTCTAATCTCTTTAAATTAATTAATTGGATCTTATATTAGAGACTGGACACTGGAAATAGTAAAAACCTTTGATCTATAATTTTATTTCTTAATACTTTTGCTTTAAGCAAGCAATTATTAACTACTTAGGGTGTGTTTGGATTGGCGGTGGAGAAGTAACTTTTTTTTCAATCTGACTTTTCCAAAAGTCAGATTGAGTAAAAGTCAGATGGGTAATGTGATTTATGTTTGGATTGGGTTTAGGAAAAAAGTCAGTTTGAGAAGCTGAAACTTGTTTGGATGATAAATGTAAAAGTAAGTTTGAATGTAAAATGACTTAAAAGGACATGAATTCTATTAAATAGCACATATCTAATATTAGATATTTAATTATTAAAAGTGAAGAAGTAAGGAAAATAAAAATTATTAAAAGTAAAGAAATTTAATTTAGTATTATAAAGAAATTATATATAATGTGACTATTTGTCATAAATAAAGTAATGAAAATAAAATTATTAAAAATAAGGAAATTTAATTTATTGTTATAAAGAAATTATATATATAATGTGACAATTTTAAAAGAAGTATTGAAAATTTTTTTATAAAAAAAAAAAAATTAAGTTATTACTAGAAGGAAATTGAAAAATAATAAAAAACTTAATTAAATATATGTAATGGATAAATATGTAAATTAGAGGTCATACATACGTAGCATTTTTAAACTAAATACATCAAATAACTAATTGGATGCCATGCTCAATACAATTTGGTCTCTGATTGTGTCACGCACATGATTCATTTGTCTTGATCTAGGTAAATTTGAAGAGGATGTCTCACCAGCTTCATCATGATTGTCTTCGTCAATTGTACCTTCAGATTGAGCTTCTATGAAATCTCTATCAGTTTCAGAATTTCTTCGGAGGAAATTATGTATAGCCATTGTAGCACAAACTACTTGGACTTGAGTTTTATACTTGTAACTTGGCATCTTATCTAAGATGCGAAACTTATTCTTCCACACCCCAAAAGTCCTTTCTATAGTGCACCTCAAACTTGAATGGTAGTAATTGAAGACTTCGTTATAATTTTCAAATCCCGGTTGTCGCCTGAAGTTTGGAAGGTGATAGCGCTCACATCTGTACGGACCAAGATATCCTGGTGGAGTTGGATAGCCAGCATCGACCAAATAATACTTCCCTAATAAATCATGAAATTATGTTGACATTGTGAAATTAATGAAAATATCAAATGAATTCGATATAATTAAAATTGAAGCTACTGAAAATATACCTGGAGGTGGATGAGGGAAATCCAAGGCTGGAGTTGAGACAGCAGTGTTAAACACACGAGCATCATGTGCAGTACCTTCCCATCCCGCTAACACAAAAGTGAAGCACATGTCCCAGTCACATACAGCCATGACATTCTGTGTCGGATATCCTTTTCTCCCGATATATTTGTCTTGCTTCGAAAGACTCACCACACATCGTACATGAGTGCCATCAATTGCTCCTATTGCATCATTGAAATATGGCGAATATCGTTTATCGTTTTTTATTTTTGGGTGAGTTACAGAAAACGTAGGATCGAGTGGTTTGATATATTCCCTGGATAGACTAAGGCAAGCCTGTAATACTCTATGAAAATGCCTGCTTACAGTTTCTCCTGAATGTTGAAACCTTTCTTGAATCATCCTATTACATTGTCCATGACCAACTGTGTTCAAAAACATACCAACAATTTCTTCCACTCCCAGATACTTAGAATTTTTTAAACCATGTTCGACCAGTTTAGAGCATAATCGCATGAACATTTCTTTTTCCATTCGAAACATGTCATAACACCGAATTTCATGATCTCGCAAAATTTCTTGCACCCATAAATTACCTGTTTGCTGACTAGTTCTTCGTGGCTCTTTGCACATAAGGCATCACATATTGACTCACCAATACAGCTACCTCTTCATATTGTGTTATCTCTTCATCTAGAAGGGAAATCAATTGAGACTGTTCATCTTCCTCCGACTCCTCTTCAGACTGTTCATCTTCCTCCATCCACTCAAACGTAAATTGATTGTTCCAATTTGCCATAGATAATGTCACCTGTGAGTGTGGTTAAATTCAACTGTAAGAATTTTTTTAAACGACAAATAAATATTTTAGGTATGTGCAAATAAATATTTCTTTCTGTTAAACATGCAAAGACATAAAAATTAGTCTAAAAACATTCATAAGCTGCAATTACCATTATAAATAACACATGTAACTTTAAAAACATTCATAGTCAGTTAACAAGTTACATAATTTCATAGTTCCACAAACATTAACTTAAAAACATATAATAACAACTCTGGTCCGAGTTAGACAAAATAAAATCATAACATGCGTCCTAAAATATAGTTCAAGCAGGCGGGGGTTTCAGCCATGATGGTGGATTGTATGCCATATCCTGTAGCCATGCAACCAAGTATTCCGGCTGTCCTTTTAGTGAAACAACCATTTCCCGAACACTCTTGTGCAATAGAAGTCTTAAGCACCGGTTCCGGAAATCAGAGTCACTTGTAATTTCCTCAAGGCAGAGCACTTCGGCCGTAACCTCAGAAATTGATACCTCTTTTATTTTCTTAAGAGTTGCAGCTCTATCCTTAGATGCAGTAGCTATTTCACTAACTGAATCCGCTATTTGTCTTGAGGCCGGAAGTTTTTGCTTTGTTTGCCTGCTAGACCCTTCACCTCTCTTCCTCTTCCCATGGCTTCCTGAACCACTAGGTGCAGTATTTGCTGTTAAGTTTACGCCTGCCATCTCATCCGTAACTCCTACACTAGCACCTCCAAGATCTTCTTCGCTATCCCCCGATCCTTCAAGGAGATCTGTATCAACTCTATACACATTCTCTTCATCATCCTCTTGTGTCTGAGGTTGGGTTAAAGACGGTGCCAACATATCCTCTCCAGATGCTATCACACCCTTGAATATCGTGTTTAATTCATAAGCAAACTTTAACCCCTGGTACCTAAACTTTTCATATTGGGGATTCTCCTGCAAGAATACAATCAACAAAAATAAAAAGCCTATAACAAGTAATAACACAGTTTATAACTCAAGATCAACAATTATATACCAGTTTTTTCTTCTCCCACCACTCATTTGTTGCCACCACTGTATTGTTTACAGGGTCCCAACCTACACCAGTCTCTTTGTTTAAATTAACCCATGTCCTCCAATCCTTCCTCAAGCTATCGAGCCTATTTTTCAATTGCTTCTTCTCATATGATTTTCCTGTTTTTGCATTGAATGCAGAGTGAATGTTGTTCCACCCAGTCTTTGAAAATGATGTTCCTTGACGATTTTTCCGGTAGATTTGCTCCATGCATTCTTTAAGTAACACCTCTGTAGTGCTTGTATCCCATGTTGCCTTACTTTTTTCTTTGTTCATAGTTCTATTAAAAAATGTCAATCAAGAATGCAAAAGGGAGTTACAGTGAACCAGAACACTTTTCTTCCAACAATGCAGAAATATTATGTTTATTTTGTAAATAAATATGACAGGAAATATCTAATATATATAATATGTATAAATTATAATATCACAATCATATATATTTAGGTTTGTAAAACATACTTATCAACAATAAGCATTATTGATGAATATATACGCCACTTTTTACAAACACCGAGCTTCAGATTTTCAAACTAAAAAACGTATACTTTTCGGAGCTTGTGACAAATAATTAACAGCAAAGGGGTAGTCAGTTTGCCAGAACCACAAATCATAAAATAGAAACATAGAACTACAAATAAATAGAAACACAGATCTTCAAATTTTCAAACTAAAATGCGCCTACGAGTCTGACCTTGTCACAAATAATTAACAGGAAACACAGACTAAACACAGCCAAAAAACCACATTAATCGGTACGTTCAAGTCAGTTCTTCCTACTACACTACTACCAAGTTCGACAGCCAGGCCACACTGATCGAAAGAACATCAGATTAATAGCAACAATATCATATTAACACTCCTATAACAGCCATGCATCCGCCGACAGCCAAGAACAATCGAAGAGCCAAGAACAATCGAAGACAACCAGATCTGGGACCAAAATCGCGTATCTCTTACCAGGCGTACAAAGGAGACTCTGAGCAGTGTGGATCTGGAGCAGATGCGATCCGGCGGCGGTGAAAACGGACGGCGACGCTTGCAACCGAACAGAGGAAGAAGATGAACGGCGACGGTATTTGAAGGATCTGAACGAACGACCAAGGTCTAGCCACTCCCACACAACAACCGCAACTGATGAGACGGCGGGACACGGCGGAGGGGAGACGGCGACGCTGGAAGAACTGAACAAACAGAGGAAAGAACTGATGAGACTTGGAAGAACTGAACGACCGACCACACAAGAACCGAACTGTTGAGACGGCGGGAGAGGCGGGCGCAGGTGGGAGACGGCGGGCGCACGGTGGGAGACGGCGGGAGACGGCGGGTGCACGGCGAGTATATGGCAGCAGACGTCGGGAGGAGTTTTTTTTAGCTTCAGAGCGTTTGTGGCTGTGGCTGAGTGCGTGTGTGCGTCTTTTTTTGTCTTTGAGCTGAAGTGAGGTCAGAGAAAATACATGCAGAGGGTCAGTTAGGTAAAACAATTAAACACACTCCAACGGTTTCATCACCCCAGCTGCACGTCCGAAAAAAAAGCTCCTTGTATGAGCTTCTCTCAGAAGTGTTTGGAATAAAACCAAACCATAGTGGCAGAAAATGTTTTACGGATTACGAAGTAACATAGGTGGAGGAGATTACCTCGTTTTGCGGAAAAGTGCTTCTGAAACAATGGTTTTGGGTTTCCCAAACAACCCCTCAAAAGCCCATTTAAGCCTCAAAAGTAAGATTGGGTAATCGGGGGGATCCAAAACACTCAAAAATCTCAGCACCCCACAAGTCCGTTTGGGACGCACGTTTGGGGGCCCAAACGTAATCCAAACGGGCCCTTAGTAGTTACACCCAGGACATGGTTTCTGATTACGGCCGAACAAAAAGAAACACAATTCGGCCGTTTCCATTGTTTTCTTTATTTTTGAAACAGTCACATGACTTATCTTGCATATTTTTAAAATTCAAGGAAAAAGTAAAATGTACAAAAAAATATAAAGTAAATCTGAACCGCCCAAATTAAATTTGCGACGATAGAGATTTGCTGCTGAAACGCCAGTAACGAAATAGCTGTCTCCGGGGCAACCAGCGGGTTCGAACCCAATCCTACCGCCATCAACGCCGTACACTACCTCCATTGCTCTCTGTTGAACATTTCCAAATAGCGGGAAACCTCTCATCGGATTAGCAAAAACGCCAAACACCCTGCGTAACTGCGTTTCACTCACTGCGTACACAACCCCACTTGCGTCCAACTTCACTTCACACCACCTCCAAACGACAATGTCACCTTCGGAACGACAACAGTTTCGTACCCACTCAAATCGTAACAGTGTCCATCATATTAGCCGAATCTGCCATCGGGTACCTCGACACTCTTTCCGGAAACAGTCTTCGGGGGCCGTACGCCGCCGGAGGTAGCCATGTGAGGACGGTACCGGAGTCGATTAACACGCCGACACAGAGGAGAACACGGAGGAGGGGATTGAGGAATAGAGCCGGCGAGGGAGATCCCGGTGACGTCGAGTGCGAGAAGGAGGAGAAGCTCTGCGGGATGGAAAGAAAACGGCGTGTAAGTGACGTTGTCAGAGGCGGGTATGCCGCCGAAGCTGAGGCAGTTGACAAAACTTACGTTTTTACATGTATTTTTTTATATATTTCTGATGGGTTTTTGTCATTATTATTGGTTTTTAATTGTATTATTTGAGTTTAATTTATATTATAGTGCTTTAACTTGAATTAGTGTATAATAGAAATAAAATTATCATAATTGTGATTGATGATTTTTAAAGACAATTAATGCTATCTATTTTTAAATTTTAGTTGTCGGGTTGTCGAAGAATTAAGAATAAAAAATTATATATATAAAATAAATAAAATAAAATAATAATAATAATAAGAGGGTCAGGTAGTAAAACTGTGCGTTTTACTGCCTCCCTAAATTATGATATTCATCATCATTGTATCCATTAATAGGACGAAGGAGACGAGCTGGTGGCAGAAAAAGAAAAGAGCGAGAAATAGAGGCACAACAGTGTGAACAGAGCAAAGACGCGAGGGTACTGGGCAGTGGAACAGAAACAGCGAACCAGAGGTGACTTCGTCACCTTCCTCTATTTCTCCGCGATTTATTCCTGACGGTAGACACACACAGCAACACGAGCTGAGAGCGGGAGGGAGTCGAACAGAGGCGCAAGAGAGAGCGAGAAGCGACGGCGTGGCCAGAACCTCCCTTTGGTTCCATCCATCATCTTCTTCTTCTCCTTCTCGGCGTCAACGAACAGAGACAGAACGAAGGACAATCTTCACCGTGTGTACTGTTCCGTCGCTGTCTTTGATATCTTCACCGTGTTTCTCCATGGAATCTTGTAGTAGAGTTTGAATATAGCAGTCCTCATGGCAATCCGCGGCTAAGGCTGTGAATTCTCCAATCAATAACAATGACAGGAGCTCAAATCATCAAAGAGAGTTTTAGTTGCTTTAATTTCATACTCAATAATTGTTTAACAATTTCTAGGTCTTAGGATATATGTTTTCTGATTGTTGGATAATTGTATTGTTTAATCTTATATATTTGGAGATTATTATGGCTGGATTACTATTTAGCATTTGATATTGGGCAGTTTATAGCTTTAATTCAATTATAATATTGTGGTTATGACATTTGCATTGATTTTGGAGTTAATATTGTTGTGATTTTTATGAAGTGGCTTGGAATCTTGAATCATATTGTCTCTTGCTAGTTTTAATTATGTTGTTTGGATTTAAGAGTTCTAATTAAGCATGGTTTTGTTATCATCCTTAATCCCATTTACTATTTTGGTTGCAATTAGTAAGTTGGGATTTTAGGAAAAATTTTGTGGCTATTCGAAGTAGCTCAGGTTGTTGGATTAAAAGCTTTATTATAATTTAAATTCATTGTTTTAACTCCCGTATCTTTAGAGTGAGGATTGCTTGCGTTGTTGAATTGGAGGATTGATTATGTATTATCATGTTATTTGGGTGTTCATTTTCATTTCTTTAATCTTCAGTCATTTGATCATTTTATATAAAAACAAAAAAAGTATTTTAATTTCAATTTATTCATGGGGTTTAATTAGAAATTATCAAATCAAAAATCCTTTTATTAGTTTAGGTTATTTGCATTTATTTACTAGGATTTAATTTCATTTCGGCTCATCAAAGTGAATATGACCCGGATTGTGCACTATATTGCATTAATTCAGTTAATTTTAGAGTAACACCAAAACGACAAATTAAAGGCAATAAACTTCAAGATAGCCAACTTCGTTGGCGGTGGAGGGGATGCAATAGGAGAAGATTCTGTGGAACACGTCGGAAGTTTTGTTGGACCAAGGAGACGGAGCTGCGGGCGAGGCCGAGGGGATGCCGGTGCCGTTCGAGAAAGACCCACGTTATCATGGCTGCAGCCGAAGATGTTGTGGACGACGTGGGTGGGAGTAATTGTTAGCGTCTCCTTAGCGAAGTTCCCAAGGGAGGAGGATTTGTCAACGTATGAAACGAAGAGTAGAAGAGGAGTAACGGCAAGTTGATTCGGAACATTGCGGCTAGAGCGGGAAATATGGTTGGAGCTCGCGGGCCAGCCCGCCAACCCGCCAATAAAGAGCAGGTTAGGGTGGCATTTGCCAGCCCGCCAAAAATACAGGCTGCTCTAGCCCGCACCGCAGAACCCGCGGGCTGTGGCGAGCTAGCCCGCGGGTTGACCCGCCTAACCCGTCACCTTTTTTTTAAAAATTTTTTATATAAATAATATATTATTATATTGAAATTTTTCTTCTCTCATTTACATCTCAATTTTCATGTTAACATAATACATATGTAAACAACAAATATTTTTTAAAAATAAGCATACCATATTTGTAGCAAAAATTTAATAACTACAATCAAAATATAAGATATATTTATTATAGAAAAAAAAAGTATTTTAGAAAAATATGGTGAATGAACTTTAAAAAAAGTTAGATAAATGCACTTCTAAATTATAAGAGATAGTGTTTTGTATCAAACATGACATTTATATAAAAAAATAATAAAATTTATCGCTTGATAAGTTGATGTTGAATGTTAGTTATGTAAAAATTTGTAGTATATTGTTTATATTTATATTGACTATTTTAATGTGGTTAAAATATAATTTATACTTGTGATTACTTTAAAATTTGGATCACCATTTATTAGTTTAAAAAATTAAATAAAAATAAGATTTAAAAACTGAGAATTAAAAAAAAAAAAAGATGGCGGGGGGGGGGGGTGGTGGGGGTAGGGGGACTTTCCAGCCGCCAAAATGCGGGCTGATCCAGCCAGCACCGCATTAACCGCGGGTTGAGGCTGACCCGAAACCCGCGGGTTGGCCAGTATTCCCAGCTAAATTTGCGGCTTATGACCTACACGTATGTTATTTATATTATCAGATCAAACTATGAGAGTGAATATACTGTCATTCGGATTACTCATTTAGAAATAATTTTACTACCTATGATATAAGTTATCTGTGATGACGATGTTATTTGGGAATCTTATAATAATGTTACCAAATTTTCTAAAATATATTCTTGTACTCAAATATAAAAAATAATACATAGGAATTACATAACTAACTAATTAAGTTAGTTGTTTATAGAAAAAAGTATTTATTTTTTTAAAAACTCTATTTAATCATTTACATTAAAACTATCTTTTAATAACAAAAATTCTTAGGATTAATATAATCTTTAGTCTTTCAAATTTGTCCTCGTTTACGAACCTCGCCTTTCCGTCCACAGCTCGGGGTTATAATACCAATAGAAAACCACCAAATAGGCCAACAAGTGTCAAACATTACACAACCTAAGATCTGCGAACTCCCCTATGATTTCTTCTCCAATGCATATGATATCTTAATTGGGATCAACGGCCTTCAAGGTTTTTTTTTAAGTATATACAACGAGGCTCCTGCATGGTGTCATAAAACCAAATAGTACTATTTTCTCTCATTAATATAAGATTCAGTTGATTAATTTGAAAAAATTTAAAAAGTTAGTAAATTATTTATAACGTATATTATATTATCTCTCTAAATTACTAATAACTTTTTTAATTTTTTCAGATTAATTAACTGGTTCTTATATTAAAAATTAGAGAGGTTGTAACATATAGGATAGCAGAAAGAAAACCAGCTAATTCGGAGCCTCATATTAAGCTTTTTAATTTACAAACTACAGTTCATTTTGTTTCTTCACCTCGACCCTAGAGTGAAGCATATTCTGCTTTGGCTTCTTCCACATAGTCCTACGCAATATGACTATTTTCTTCTCTCTCCCCGTTCTCCATCCTCTGCGTGGGGAGATACAGGGAAAAAGCTATATTTCATTTCCAACTTTTTCAATGATTACAAGTTACAACCTACGAATCTTCATACTTCCCTATGATGATTATCGTCTAATGCATTTGATACACCCTTGTACTTACTTAGAGCTAGTGAAAGCATTGGATTTAATGATAGACATAAGAACTTATTTTATCTTTCATGAGCGTAGAATTGTTGGTTACCTGGTCTTTTTCTTATTTGGGATTACTAGATTAAATTCATTTATCGCTTCATTTTAGCCGAAAGCATTGAATTATGCAAAGCTTGAAGATGTTAAATTTAACAATTTAGCAATGAAAAACTTAGAAAATAGACACTTGATTCGGATGAGAAAGAGCTATACACGAGTAAAATGACAGCAGGAATGCTTTTTTTAAATAAAAAAAAATTTATTATGCGTTTGCAATTATCATTCGATAACTTCTATTATTTATTATATATTAGAAATAAAAATATATAAATCATTCGGTAACTGTGAGGATTGATTTATGAGTTTTTAATTATGGGCACCCATTTTTACCCAAAAAAAAAAAAGATGCCAAGTATAAGGACTGAAAGATTGACTTTTCAAAATATGACTTTCTTCATCAAAAACATGCCACAGTACATATCATCCTGGGCTGTGGGCACTAAATTTAAAAGCACAAAGTTGGCTACGTAACACACAAAATAAAGTGAAAAGCATTAGAATTTACGGTTTACAGTGAGGGGGAGGCAACACATAGGCCTAAGCAACTTAAACGAATCTGAGCCGTTGGCGAAAGTGAAACCTGAGCCGTTAATTTTTCCGCAAACTTTAGGACCACTTCCCAAATCTAGTGTCGTTCAAGTAGTTAGTATATATAGTATATATAGTCTCTGCCAATATATATGCTCTCAAATACCACTTTCAATCTATAATATAAAAACTAGTTAACTAATTTGAATAGATTAAAGAAATTAGTTAAGTTAGTTACTTATAATAAATAAATATTATCTTTTCTAAAATATTTTTATTAATCATATGTATTAGCTAGAAATAATATTTAATGAAACCTTTAATATGTACAAGATTACAAGAACTGAAAAAAAGATAAATAAATATAAGAGACAATGTGAATTGAGATATTACATTTAGGATCAAATTAAATACCAAACTAACTCTTATATTATAACTGGAGGTAGTATATATCAACTTCGTATAAGGCAGCTACATTATATTAGCGTGTGTGAGCAGGTAATATTAACTAAAACTAATGAACTCCATAACAAAATAAAAAATATGCTGAAAGTTGAAGTATGTCCATATAAAATCCCAATTCACCAAGCAAGGAGATGGCATTGTCACTATTTAAAGTAGTCCCTCCGGTCCTGGTTGGGGAGAGGCGTGAGCTCTTGATTAGTTACTCTTTCTCTACTATTATACTCCTTTACTATATTTCCCACATTCCCCTTCATCATTTTTGTCAATTATCATAAGAATATATTTAAAAAAAAGTGTATTTTTCACTTATTTATAACTAATTTTTTGCCTTATACAAATTGGTTACTTGAAGCTTATTAAATCTGTATGCATTTCTCAATAGTAAAAGATAATACCGTATTTATACTTTTTATATACTCCTATGATCCTTAATATATAACCTAATTATTGAGTTGATTTTGGTCTCAAATATAAAGTCTATGTTTCATATTTATCAATTTTTTTTAAATTATTCCTATGAATACTCTTCCAACTATAATCAAGTAGAAGAAGAAATGAGGATATTAAAGAAGATGATTATAGTTTTAGAAAAAATATGTCATTTTTTATAATTAATTAACTTACTAACTTTCTTAATCTAATCAATTAATTAAATAAGTCTTATATTAAGGACCGGAGGAGTATTATATTAACGTCACAATCAATTAGTGGCCCAAAATCATGATTATCTCATAAGTTATTATTACTCTTACGTAAAAAATAATATATCTTATTTATCTTTGCATATTTTAAAATTTAAAGAAAAATGTAACAAAAATATATAAAAAGTAAATCTGGACCATATTTGAAACACCCGGGAACAACTTGCTGCTTCCACTGCAGCTCGCAGGCCTGAACCCAATCCTACCACCATCAACGTCGTACACGACCTCGATTGTCCTCTGCTGAGCATTTCCAAGAATGGCAATATCCCCCTCATCTTCATTTGCCGCAAACGCCAAACACACCTGCGTTTCACTCACCACATACACAACCCCACTTGCGTCCAATTCCACATTCGCCCCGGCACCAAACGACAATGTCACCTTCGGAACGACAACATCTTTGGAACCACTCAAATCGTAGCACGTGTCCAATAAATCAAGCGGATCTGTCATCGGGTACCTTGACAT
The DNA here is from genome assembly GCF_004799145.2 of Neltuma alba. Taxonomy (NCBI): domain Eukaryota; kingdom Viridiplantae; phylum Streptophyta; class Magnoliopsida; order Fabales; family Fabaceae; genus Neltuma; species Neltuma alba. The sequence continues at coordinate 144,948 of NW_021632854.1, read as the reverse complement.
CGCTTTCCGGAACGCGTCTCTCAGGGGCCGTACGCCGCTGGAGGCAGCCGCGTGATGACTGTCCGGAGTCGATGATCACGCCGGAGGAGGGGATCGAGAGTCTGGCACCGGCGAGGGAGATCCCTGTGAGGTCGAGTGCGTAGAAGGAGGAGCCCCGCGAGATGGAATAGAACGGCGTGTAAGTGATGTTGTCAGAGGCGGGTACGCCGCCGAAGGTGAGGTAGCCTACTTCGCTGGCAGTGGAGGGAATACAATAGGAGAAGATTCTGTGGAACACGTCCGAAGTTTGTTGGACAAAGGATACGGGGTTTCGGCCCAGGCCGAGGAGGCGGAGGTGCCATGGAAGAGACCCTCGTTGTCATGGCCGCAGCCGAAGAGGAAGTTGTCGACGACGTGATCGGAAGTAATAGTCAGCGTTTCCTTAGCGAAGTTTCCGATGGAGAAGGATTTGTCACCGTATGTAATGTCGTAAATGCAATCTCCCGTTGATGCAGAGAACATTTCGGGACGCGCCCTACGTTATGGTCATGAATGAAGAAGACGAATAAGAGAAATGGGGCGAAACTTATGTTTAACAACATAGATACACACACCTGTAGCAGAGGAAAGCTGAGAACATTGGGAAGAAGAGCAAGGAATGTTGGAATAGGAAGAAGAGCGCGAAGGATCGAAGATGGGTTCAATCTGAGAGTAGCAGGAGTCAGAGTCAGCGCATGGGAGACACTGAGTCCAAGTGAGGTCACTTCCGGTGTCAAATATCAGCGACAACTCTCTTGCCGGCGTTCCCAGCCCTACCGTCACGAAGTAGTCCCCCGAACCTAGAAGCTCCCCTGAAAGAGCCAGAAGCGGAGCCGCCTTCTGTTCCGACGCCTGTGACGTCGTCGTCGGCCTCCCATCTCCTTCCCTGGGTTGACGCTGCTCTTCCCGCAGCTTGGACTGGATTGCTCTCACCCTCGCTTTGTCCTGCTTCAGCATTTCACTGTGTGGGACTGTTAATGGGGCCTTCACTGACGATGACGTGTGCTGTTTCAGTCTTGAGCATGGCCCGTGTTTGCGTACCAATTCTAAAGATCCCTTTCTGCTTCCACCTATATGTTCATGGTATCAAATATATTCAATTAATGCATTATTATCTTGCATGTACATGACAGAGTGATAAAGATATATGCATGGAAGAGAAAAGGACCTTGAGGAGGAGAGCTGCAAGAGGAAGAAGGGAAGAAAGAGCTGAGAGGAACATGGTGATGATGAAGAATATGTTGAAGCTCACTGTACTCTTTCCTTGTTACTGCCGAAACAAAGGATTTGTTCTCAGTGAAGACGAAGAAGAAGAAGAAGAAAACCAGAGAAATAAAAGAAGAAACAAAGGGATTAGAAGAAGGCGAAGCCATAGAAGGAAGAAAACTTGTTACTTTTCTTTCTGTTTAGGCCGCACATGCATGCAATAAGCGTCCGGTTGATGGTATTGCCTTTATAGGTTAATCAAATTTCATGGCTGGGCACAATCTTAAGGTAACTTTGCAATTGAAAAATTATTTAAACCCATTATACAAAGGAGAAGGTGATAATTAGATCCCAAAATTCTAATTTAATGGCAGTTAAATCGGAAAAAAAATTATATAGAAGGTAAACTGGGAATCAAAATTCAGAAAATTCAAAATACACACACGAGTCTCAATTACAGATTATGATAGTTAACTCTCATTACTTTTGGATTTGCAGTTTCAAATTTTGTATTTGTAAGGTTTTGAATTGAGATTTACAACTTAATTTTTAGCAAAAATTATAATTTTTTTTTAAAAAAACCGAACTATCTTTATAAGTTGAAATTTCGGGGATCTAACAACTTGGATTCCCCCATATAAGATTAATTAATTTCATTGATGAGATTGAGGTGGGTACAATAATGCTACAGGCTCCTCTGTGGCCACAACTGGGTGTTGTATATATTTCCAATAGAAAACAGCCAAATAGAGGAAGAGAGAGTCAAACAATATCCTTTTCTCAAAGCGTTGCAACCTAAGATCTGCGAAGCCCCCTATGATTTCTTCCCCTATGCTTTTGATGATATCTTAATTGGGATCAACGGCCTTCAACAATATTTCCTTTTCAATACAACAAGGTTCACGAAGCAAATGGGAGAGAAAAAGAGAGGATGCTCGTTTGGAGCATTAAACTTTTAATTTAAAACAGCTTCAATTTTTTTCTGCATCTTTTCACCCTACTAATCAACCTACTTTGGCTTTTCCCACGTAATGTTTATGCAAATATGAGGGAACCAGATTCTATTTATATATGAGTATTTACATATCTCTCACGCTCTCTCTCCCACCAGTGAGTCTCTTACTCTATATGTACGTGGAGAGATAGAGAGAAAAAGTAATACTATCTCCGGTTCTAAATACAGTAACTAGAGATTCGATTTAATGTTAAATATAATATTTCAATTTATTTTGTTTTTTATATTTATTTTTTTAAGTAGTCCCCTATAGTGATTATACATATTAAAGACATTCATTATATACAAACTGATTAACAAAGATATTTTAGAAAATATAATATTCATTTATTATAAATAATTAACTTAACTAATTTTTTCTAATATTCACAAATTATTTATCTAGCTCTTATATTAAAGACTAAAAGTTAGTATTTCATCTCAAACTTTCCAAAGATTACAAGTTACAACTTATGGTCGCGTTTGGCAGGAAGCACTGAAAATGAAGGATTGAGAAAATCTATTAAAAGAGTATTTAATAAATATGATATTAACCAAACCTATGTATGTGAGATTGAAGAATACCATGGAGGGAAGTGGTATTCCCTAATTCCATATCTAGGGTTTGCTTAATCCCATATAATAAGCAATTCCTCATGCTTTGTACCACACGGAACCCGTGGGTTTCAGTTTTCATGCTGTCCATTATGATGCCTGGCATTTGATATCTCTTACTTTATGTGCTGTGTAAGAGCTATGCAGGAGGAAACTTACTCTTCTTTACTTATATATGCCGAGAACGTCATTTTTTTTTTCAAAGAGAGGATTTGAATTTGCAAACTCATGCATGTCTAAGAAAATCTTAAGAGCTCACAGATCAAACTTGTCTCGTGTGTGAATGGGTTTATATGTGTTAAAATAGTTATGTGAAAAAAGAGTAAAAGTATTAATATATTTCTATAAATATTGCGTGAGTTCAAAGACTCCTAATTTTTGTTTATAAAAAATTTAATTTACCCAAAATATGAAAGACCTCCACTAGCCTGAGCTTGGTCCACATAATAAAATTGCAAATCAGTTTTTTATAGTGATAATATAAAAACTAGTTAACTAATTTAAAAAAAATTAAAAAATAGTTAATTAATTATTTTCTATTATTATGTATTCTAAAATAAAGTTAGTTTTAATTATTTACATTTCGAATCACTTATATTAATTTTATACAACCATATATGTTCTATTGATAAAATGGCTGAGAAAAAAGATAATGCATATGAGAAGCCTTATTTCTTAGTTTTGCGGGGAAGGGAAAAAAGGGGGAAAGTCTCGCTTCTCGGTTGACGGCTCGACGCCATCCCATCTTCCACCCAATTCCCTACTCCCTACAGTGAACAGGCATACCTCTTTCCTTCTCGCCCCTTACTTCCTCTCCCTCAACAGCAGCACCTGCAATTTTCTAAATAAGATACTTGACGCATAGATTTGCACTTTGCAAGCTGCGGAACAAGAGAGTTCGGCCCCCCTCTTCTTCGGTTTTAATGAGCACAGGATTTTCGGACCACACATCGAGGTATGGTTTTTCTTGCAATTTCACAAAGAAGTTACTGACTTTAACACTTTTAATGCGTGGCCTGTACAATTTCGTGCCTGTGGATGTTTTGGTGCTGTTTTTTCTTTATTTTTAAATTTTAGGGAGTTCTTTGGGGGTGTGCTTGTTCTGGATTTACTGGCCCATCTCCTTTTATGCAGCGTCTCCCTACTCTGACGGAATCTTCCGTACTTTGACTTTCTATTGTTGATTTGAGCGTAACTTCCTTTCCTCCTGGAATAGCTTTTGGAGGTTTAACTGGCTATTTGGGAACGTCTAGACGGTGTTTGATGGAATACCTGATAGAATTCTCCCCTCATTTTTCCTTCTGGGTTCAAATGGAGTATTTGATAGGATAAGGTGTTCAATAGGTAAGTGTTATATTGAGCAATGTTGACTTTAAGTTGACCTCATTATATTCATAGAGGACATTGATTAATAAACTAAACTATCAAGGGTTAGAAACAATTTGCAATCTAATTATAGCTGTGTTGCTTGTGACGTCTATGCCTTGGCTGAAATAAACCTTTCTGATTAATATATATTCACCACCCCAAACTAACGCGGCGCAGAAGTTATTAGTTGCATATTTGATTAAGGAACTATCAGTTATTTTGCAGGTGATTTGTCATGAAAGAGCCTCTTTGTTTTGATTCGTGTGCGCATGGTAGAGAAGTGCCGAATTATTGTTCAGAAAGTCTCAATTTTTCTAATGGGTGCTCCTTTTGCACATGAAGAGACATATAATCTCCTCTTCACTCCATTATCTAAAAATCATTGATTTCCATCCACTTTCGGGTTTTGATCCAACATATTTTATATGTCGAAGATGGCTGAGTGGGAGAGTCTCTCCTGTATGTTTAGCCAATACCAGACCTTTTCCTGATTATTCCCCAAAGAGGTCTGCTATTAAAGACACTGAACTTGTGCATCAAATCACCACGACAATAAAGCTTCGCCGCTCTGAGCCTCTTCGCCGCATTCTAAAACCTTATGAATCCAAATTCAAACCTGATCATCTAATATGGGTTCTTATGGACATAAAGAATGACTATAAACTGGTTTTAGATTTCTTTAACTGGGCACGTCTGCGCAGAGACCCAACATTGGAGGCCCTTTGTATTGTAGTTCATATTTCTGTGACATCAAACGACTTAAAAATGGCACACAGGCTGGTTCATGATTTCTGGGCAAAGCCCAATCTGGATGTTGATCATTCTTTGCAAACTTTACAGAGCGGTGATATATACCTACAAGGACTGGGGTTCAGATCCTCATGTATTTGATATATTCTTCCAAGTCCTAGTTGAAGGTGGGATGCTCTTGGAAGCCAAAAAACTGTTTGGTAAATTGTTAAATTATGGTCTGCTGGTCTCTGTAGATTCTTGTAATCTGTTTCTAGCTAGGCTATCGAACAATTTTCATGGAATAAAGATGGCATTGAAGCTATTTAATGAGTATGCTGCAGTGGGTGTTTCTTGGAACACCACATCATATAATATTATTCTTCATTGTCTATGTCAATTGGGTATGATCAAAGAAGCGCACCTTTTGCTCATACAAATGGAATTTAAAGGCCATATGCCTGACATTATAAGTTATAGCACTGTGATTAGTGGATACTGTCAAATTGGACTGCTAGAGAAAGTTGTGAAGCTTGTAGAAGAATTGCAGAGAAAGGGAATTAAACCCAATGAATATACCTACAATGATGTAATTCTTCTTTTCCATAAGACTGGTAAAGCAGTTGAAGCTGACAAAGTCTTGTGGGAAATGACAAGCCAGGGGATATATCCTGATCATGTGATTTACACAACCATCATAAGTGGTTTCTGCAAGTCTGGCAATATCTCAGCCGCATACAAGTTCTTTGATGAAATGCAAGGTAAGAAAATAATTCCTGATTTTGTGACATATACTGCTATGATTCATGGACTTTGTCAAAATGGAAAAATGGTGGAAGCTCACGATCTTTTCAGTCAAATGCTCAGTAAAGGGTTTGACGCAGATGAGGTTACTTATACAGCAATCATTGATGGGTATTGCAAGGCAGGGGAAATAAAAGAAGCCTTTTCCTTACACAACCAGATGGTTCAGGAAGGTTTGACTCCAAATATTTTCACTTATACTGCCCTAGTTGATGGGCTCTGTAAACGTGGAGAGGTAGATATAGCAAATGAACTTCTTCTTGAGATAGCTGGAAAGGGCCTACAACCAAATGTTTGCACTTACAATGCTCTCATCAATGGCCTTTGTAAGATAGGAAATATAGAGCAAGCAGTAAAATTGATGGGAGAAATGGAACTCGCTGAAATTTATCCTGATCCTGTTACTTACACGACTCTTATGGATGCTTATTGTAAGCTTGGGGAAATGGCCAAAGCTCACGAGCTGCTGCGCAAGATGCTCGATAAAGGACTTCAGCCTACAGTTGTTACATTCAATGTGCTAATGAATGGGTTTTGCATATCAGGAATGTTGGAAGATGGTGAAAGACTAATTAAATGGATGTTAGATAAGGGCATAACACCGAATGCAACAACTTTCAATTCTCTTCTGAAGCAGTATTGCATTAGAAATGACATTCATGCCGCCACAAAAGTTTTCAAGGGAATGCATGACGAGGGAGTGGTGGCCGATAGTAACACATACAATATCTTGATAAGAGGGCATTGTAAAGCTAGGAATATGAAAGAGGCATGGTTTTTGCATAAAGGAATGATTGAAAAAGGATTTGATCTCACAGCCTCTTCTTATAATGCCCTTATAAAGGGTTCTTTAAGAGGAAGAAATTTGTGGAGGCGAGGCAATTCTTTGATGAGATGAGAGCAAAAGGATTGGTAGCAGAGAAAGAGATATATGATATATTTGTTGATGTAAATTATGAAGAAGGGAATTTGGAAATTACCCTTGAGCTTTGTGATGAAGCAATAGAAACTGTCTTGTTGGTAAGCTTGTGAAAGGGAACTCATAAGTGAATTTTTTGTGCGTTTTAATTGCTTGTGTGATTGATCTGCTTCTTTGCCTTGGTGGCTGATTTGAAATTCATTTGAACCTCAGAACATCTATGATTCAAATCATAAGGCAAGTAGTTTTTGAAACTTTCATGTGCTCTGCAGAGACTGAAGTAGATTTCTCATAAACACATGCAAATACAGAAAGAAGGCCCTCGTGTTCAGCTGCACACTTACCGGCAGAGAGAATTGGATTGTGCAAAACGGATGTGCTGTGTGGCGTTCATGAAAGGAACAATTACAAAGGAGAAGTCTCAAATTGAAGCTGGTTAAAGGTGTTGTAATCAATGAGAGAGATCATGATTATACAATTTTTTCCCAAATTTGTAAATTCCTTTTTCTAAACATGTAGCCCAAGCTTATATTTTGGTCAACTTGAATGAATCGTTGCAGCTATTAATTTTATCATTTGGTGTCAATAATGATTGGTTTTCGATTGGCTGTTGACATTTTATGGAGGTGAATAGAAACTTAGAAAGAAATGAAGGAAAAAAATAGTTGTAGCCCATATATATATATATATATAAATATATATATTATTAATTGTCATATGAAAGCATAGTGACTGGCTTTATTTTTAAATACGATTAGATGAAATAATTTAAAAACAAAATTAAATTAATTGGTTGTATGATCAATTAAAAGTAAAATGTTAGAATTATTTAATTATAAATTTTAATGACTTCAGTTAGAGCCCTGAATTTATTAGTGGGATTCAATCTCTCTACACGCCTAACTCTAATTCTCTCCGTGCTTTTTATAAGTGCTGATTAATTAAATATGTGGTTAAAACAAATAGTTAAATAGTTTTAAAAAAAAAAAAATTTGTAAGAAATAAAATTCCCCCCCCCCAAAACATATCCTTATTATAAACGGTAAGAAAGAGAATAATATGATGAAACAGTCAATATTTATATTATAATAACTTGTCACCTTAAATTAATGTAACATGTAAATTAATTAGGGACAAAAATAATAAAAACGTATTAAATGTTAGACACCACAAGTGAAATCTTTGTTCAAATTTCAAGTTCTTATAAAAAAGATCAGAGGAGTATAAGATTACTTGGAGTCATTAAATCTCAACCAATTGATATCAGTTCAATTTCTCCAACAGCAGGCGAACTAAACTAGCCGAAGTAAATCTGAAACAACAAATAGTCAAATACCAAACAATTTCTCGATTTATCAATGAAACCTGAAATAAATCAATTTAAATATAAATAGACGTCTATAATCATGATTTACTTTAATCAAGCTAGGGATTTATTATTTGCAGCCCTGAGGTCTAAACCCAATCCTTTCACCATCAACATCGTACACTATCTCCAGTGTTTTTTGCTGTGTATTGCCAATAACAACCACGTCAGCGCCATCATCCTTAATCGCAGTGAACCCTAAACAAACCTGTTCTTTGCTCACTACGTACAGAATCCCTGTTGAGTCCAACGTCACGTTCACCCCACCTCCGAACGACAATGAAACCTTCGGAACTGAACAACCTCGTACCCACGAAGATTGTAGCACGTGTCCAGTATGTCAAACGGCTCCGCCTTCGGGTACCTCGACATCTGCCTCTGGAACTCATCTCTCAAGGCACCGTACGCCGCCGGAGGGAGCCAGCTGACTTCACTACCAGAGTCAATGACCGTGCCGAAGGAGGCAGAGACGATGGGATATTGACGCCAGCGACGGTTATTCCGACGAAGTCAAGCCGTATAAGGAGGAGTTCTTCAAGGTGGAAGAGAACGGAATGTATTTGACGTTGCCGTAGGAGTATCTGGGACTGTGGCCGAAGTTGAGGTAGCCGACGGCGCTGGGGGTGGAAGGGAGGCAGTAGGAAAAGATTCTTTGATACTTTCCGGCGGTTTGGTGGACGAAGGAGAGAGGATCGCGACCGAGGCCGAGCAATCCCGCCGTGCCGTTGAAGAGACCTGTGTTGTTCTGGCCGCAGCCAAAGAGGAAGCCGTCGAAGACATCGGTGGGAGAAACAGTTAGTTTATCCTTAGAGAAGTAGCCAGTAGAGGTGGATTCGTCAGCATATTGAAGACCGTACATGCATTCATTGTTGACGCGTTACATAACGGGAAAAATCCTGAAGATATGAGTAACAAAAGAATGTATAATTAAATGAATAAAGAGAGAGAGAGAAATGCGATGTTGATATATATATACATAATGAGATTGGAAGATATACACTAATACAATACCTGTGGCAGAGAAAAGCTGGGAACACTGAGAAGAAGAGCAAGGGACGTTGGAGTAAGAAGAAGATTGAGAAGGGTCGAAGATTGGTTCCTTCTGGTGGTAGCAAGAGTCACAGGGCTTACATTGAGTCCAAGTGAGGTCACTGCCTGTGTCAAAATCGAGAGACAGGTACCTGGCGGGCTTCCCAGCCCCACCGTGACGAAGTAGTTGCCGGTTCCAAGAAGGACGCCGGACTTGGCCGGAAGCTGAATCCGGTCCAGCCCCTTTGAACTCATCTCTTGGTTTTGTGATGTCTTAAAAAGCTTGGAGTGGACTGACCTCACCCTCGCTTCGTCTCGCTTCAGGATTTCACTGTGTGGTAAAATGAATGAAGATGAAGATGATAAAGATGATGTGTGTCGCTTTGGTTTTGAACATGGCCCATGCTTGTGTACCACTGCCAAAGATCCTCCATGCCTGTTTGAACCTGTTAATCGTATATATATGTAAACTGAATGTACTCAAGTGGATTCTATCCTCTCATGTCCAGTTGAAATAGGCAGGGAATAAGGACGTTATAAGAACGCATATGGTGATCAAAAAGAGAAATGGAAGAGAAGGAACCTTGAGGAAGAGAGCTGCAAGAAGAGGAAGATGTGAGGAACTGAGAAGAACACGATGATGATGAGTATGCTGAAGCCCGCTGGTTTCTTTTCTTGTTAATGCAGAAACATAGGGTCTGTTCTTGTCAATGAAGAAGAAGAAGCAAACAACCAGAGAGATAAAGCAAAAAGGAAGGAATTCGAAAGAAGAGAAGCCATCGAAAGAAGGAAGATCTCTATCTTTCTTCTCTGTGCTTATAGCTTCGATCAAAGCTGAGTTGGCCTTTATAGGCTAAATTTCATGGCCGGACGTACAGACTAGTCACAATGTTAGTATATATTCTGATTATAAAATTATTAAAGCCAGTTATTTATAACAGATCAACTAACTCATTTCATTTAGCTGGCCCTGGCCTCCGTATACGGAGGTTTCCAATGGAAAACAGCCAAATAGACCAAGAGAGACAAACAATCCTTTTCTTACAACCAAAGATCTATGAAGCCCCCTATGATTTCTTCTCTATGGGTCTTTGATATCTTGATTGGGATCAACGACCTCCAAAATTTCATTTTTATTAATGCAACAATGTAAATAAGCTCTGCATGACGATACTTCTTATATCTCATGTAGAGTATTAAATGATGGCGACCGAACTTCAATATTCTATATCAACACACCACACACACAAACGCACACTCTTATATGTGTTGAATTGTAAAATGTTTTATGTGAGAAGCAAAGAAAGACACTTGTCTAAGTGAATTAAGATGCTACAATAAGTAGGCAATATATGATGATGTAAACGATAAATGTAATTTGAAATAAACCCTTCACATAAAATATGACATATGAACACAAAATAAATGTAATCTTGTCAGTCACAAGCTATCTATTAACAAAAGACAAAATCTGATTCCAAGTTCAAAAGAATTATATTATTTGAAGGCATAACAAACAATCTAAAAGTCTATCAATATTAGTTATAGAATAAAAGTAATAACCAATAAGATTTAGATTTAGATTATACGCCTATTTTATCAAGTTATCCTTATATGAAAAGTGTATGGACTTTTCAGATGTGTAACATATATAGTATTATGGGTCCTGCAATGGTTCATCGAGGAGTTCAGATTGCAAAACATGAATGACCCATAACTGTTCTGGGAAGAATGTCTCCTCAGCTGATGACATTCCTGTTGTTGTTTTAGATGATAGCCAAGATCCGTTTGCATTTGATGTGGATGAGTTTCGACCCTCCAACTCTAAGCGGGACCTAATGTAAGGAAACACAAACGTATACGAAATGAATCTAACAAACGTGAGCTTTTCAAAAAGAGAATTTGAAGATGGAACTGCTACAAGGTTAATTTCATTTCTAAAGTTATTGTGGATATTTTAAATTTTGGTGTGCTTTTGCAGCGGTTTGCTCGTCTTTAGAAACGAATTGTAGTGACAAATATAGCTGCAATTGTATAGACTAAAAGTAGAAGTGCATGTATACTAGACCAAATTAGATCAGTTAGGGGTGTGTTAATGCGACAAGACAAGATAAGAACAACCACATACATTTTTGCCAACGATAACAATTATATTATCTCTTCAAAAGTATCATATTCAGTTAAAAGTTTACAGTTCAAGTTCATATCTTTGGTAAATACATATATTTTATTTTGTCTTATTGTTAGAAGTAAGATTAATTAACTCTAAATGAAAATTATTATTGTTTTAATGAAAACTAAAGTAAATTCCTTTTTGAGGAAAAATATATTCTTTCATTCAAAATCTTTTTAAAAAAACCAATCTTTACAAATCATGAATCATTTTTTCAATACAATAGATATTATTATTAAAAAACTCAAAAGCTATTATAAATTAACCACTAGACATTAAGTAAATTATACCATTTTACTCACTTAATATCTTATATATATATTTAAAAAATATCATCTGGCTTGTATAAATCATTACACATCCCTTATGAAAGGGGAAAAAAAAGTTGCATGATATTCATATCTTCCATTGAAACTTGACCAAATCAAAAGACTTTGGATGAGTTTAGAATAGTTTATAAACAGGTTTCTAGTTTTCCAATCACAATTTAAGGAATACAAGGTACAAGGTAAGTATAGGAGAATAATTTTGTCTCGCCTTATATGAAACGTGCTTATAAGTAATTTTAAACATGATACCAAATGGGACCTTCATCTGTAACAACAAAAGTCTTCAAAGTCAACTTCACATTCAAATTTGCTTCACAGGGAAGTCATCAAGAATAAAGCCAGTCCTTTGTATCCCATACTTATATGTTTTGCCTTCAAATAATCTCTATAGTAATTCTAAGAATTATTTCAATACGCATGATTAAGTTTAAAAAAACACCTATTTATTACAAACAACTAAGCAAATTAAATTAGAGGTATAATCATCGTATGCCCTCACAAATCTTGTTCTTTATGTTGTTTTACTCTACTTTCATTCTTGTAGTTAGCACCTGTTGCACTTAATGAATGTTTTAGAAATTTAGTCACCATCTCATAAAAGCAATTCTCTCACTCCAACTTAAAAACAGCCAAATAAGCATGTGCATGACTAATTTTGTGGATTTGGTTGGTGAAACAATCTTTTTGAAACAGCATCTTTCCGATTCGATTTGAATAAAGAAAATGGAAAATGCTTCTAAAAAGGGAGTAGGCCAGATTTATTTCCCATTTTCTTTTTAAAAATATTTTGAAGTGAAGAGATGGCCACAAAATATAGATATAGTGGGATAAACTGTATTAGGTTTTTCTCATTACGCTTGTGAATGCATAGGAAGGCTCTTACAAGTGGGCCACTAATGTAGTTCGATATCGAAACATCATACAAGTTACATTATCATAAGGAATTTATATGTTTGCAAATTAAAGTTACTACGAAAAATATTCAATTGATAAATTAAATAATGATATCAGTAAATTGAAATGTTCATATATAGAGGATACATGCACACAAAAATTTGTGCTCTTCACTCAACTAATATGATATTCAACCAACACAATTTATTCAAATTAAATGATTATTTGACATATTTCCTTTGAGTATGGTCTTAAATTCAAGTATTGTTTTTTATTAAAAAAACAAATTGCATTTAGAACAACCACTCATAAAATATGTTTGCATCTACCCATGTAATCTAATAAAATAGCATGTATATCGGTGAGTACAGGTCTTTAGAAGAACCACACTCCAAAAATTAGCCGTTGGAGTTGGAGAATTTAAAAGCCATAAACTTCTAATGTGGGACTCATAATGGTATCTAGATTAGTAGAATCCAATGGAATATCCAAAAAAGATTTATCTATGACAAGGGGGAAGATTATCCGTACATATAATATTTAGGTCTCGAATTATATCATTGCTCCTTGGTCCCAAAAAAAAAATATATTGCTCCACTTGTGAGCCTTTCCGTTACGTCAAACGAAGATAATGGGAAAACCAGTACAGTTTTTTTTTTCCCCGCTGTCTATATTTTTTGTCACAATTCCATTGTTTCACATTTAATGTCTTCCATCGTCCCATTATCAATAAGGATTTGGATACGCTCATCAGTTGAATTATTCAATTGCCCGAATAATAAGAGAAATATAAATAATGGTGGGTTTTAGGTACACATGCATATTGCAATTTATTTATTTATTTCTCCTCTCATTTGAGACTAATTGAAGAAATCCAAATCCGTGCAACTATCACACACACACACACACATATATAGTTACGTATTTTGATTGTCCAAAAGAAGATGCAGAGTTAATGATTGAGCTAGCTCATCTGGGAAAGACTCATTCCGTCCATGTTTGGCTGACGCAGTTTTGAGGCTCAAAAGTGCTTTTCTGGAAACTCAGTTTTGATTCAATGTTTGTTTGGTTAATCATAACAGGTGGTGCAGGGACGAGAGGAGTAATGAGTAATTGGCCACTTGTGCGCGTTTAACAAGAAAAGATGATTAAGAGATTCAGTATTCAAATAATACGAATGTCATTTTTTGTTCATACATAATTCAGAATTAAAACTATAAAAATAAAAAAAAATAAATAAAAAGCAATAAAAAGTTGCTTTAGATTTGAAGCTGCTCTTGAGGTTGATGTGTTTTTATGTTAAAAAAAAAATACTCGAAACATCTCTTTTTATCCTATAGACGCGTATTTTGGATCGCCAAACACCATCCCAAACATGGCCTTATAAACTATATTGCATTTTATGTAAATAAATTAGAGTGGCGTAGTGGAAGCGTGGGTCTTAGAATCAAAACTTAGCTCTGATACAGAGTAGCTTCTAATGTTTTAATTTTTTCCCCCCTCCACCCTTTTCTCGTCTTTGTGTTCAATCTTCTTCTTTACTTCAATCCTTTGTTTTTTTAAAATTTTTCCAGGGTCAAACTAATCTTACTAAATACTACCTCATTTTCTAAAAATAAAATCTAATTTATAGTACAAATTATATTATTTTTAATATAAGAGCTAATTGAATAATTTAAATATTAAAACTACTATTATTATAAGAATATATTTAATAAGCATTATTTTAAGGAGAAAAAAAGATAAATGTGATAACATAATAGATTGAAATTTTATATTTAAAATCAAATAAAAGTTAAATAAACTGTTATATTGAGTAGCGTAAAATATAAAATAAACTGTTATATTGAGTAGCGTAATATAAACTAAGGAGGTAACATTTTTACTTCAGTGCAGAAAACATCATTTGCAACCGCGAGGTCTAAATCCGACCCTTTTACCGCCAACATCATACAATACTTTCACTGTTTTCTGCTGTGTATTTCCAATAATACCCACGTCTCCTCCACGTTTATTCGCTGCAAACGCCAAACAAACTTGTTCTTCGCTCACCACCAAAAAAACTCCGGTCTCGTCCAACTTCACGTTCACCCCACCGGCGAACGACAACGATATCGTCGGAATGTCAACAACGTTGTACCCTTTCAGATTATAGCACGTATCCAGTATTGAAAACGGATCAGCCTTCGGGTACCTCGACATCTGTCTCCGGAACTCGTCTCTCAGGGGACCATACGCCGCCGGAGGGAGCCGGGTGATGACAGTGCCGGAATCAATGATCGTGCCGGAGGAGAACACGGAGGCGGAGATCGCGAGCTTGATACCAGTGACGGTTATGCCGGTGAAGTCAAGGCCGTAAAAGTTGGAAAGCCGGGAGATATTAGACAACGGAGTGAACTTGACGTTCCGGAAAGAAAATCTGCCGCCGAAGGCGATAAAACCAACAGTACTGGGGCTGGAGGGGAGGCAATAGGAAAACCTTTTCTGGTACTTTTCGGCGGTTTGTTCGATGAAGGAGAGGGCGTTGCGACCGAGGCCTAGCAATCCGGCAATGCCCCGGAATAGACCTTTGTTTCTCTGGCCGCAGCCGAAGAGGAAGTCGTCGAAGATGTCGGTAGGAGATATGGTTAGTTTTTCCTTAGCGAAGTAGCCGATGGAGAGGGATCCATCACCATATACAGTACCGTATATACAAGCTCTGGTTGATGCAGAACATGCTGGCTTAACTCCTAGAAAGAAACAAGAGAATATGTATTAAATGAATAAGATATCAGAAAAAGATGAGATGTGAGATATATATATATATATATATATATAAGAGTGTATATACCTGTGGCAGAGACTAGCTGGGAGCACTGAGAAGAAGAACAAGAGATGTTGGAATAAGAAGAAGATTTAGAAGGGTCGAAGATTGGTTCCTTCTGGGGATAGCAAGAACCGGCACAGGGCTTACACTGAGTCCAAGTTAGGTCACTGCCTGTGTCAAAGGCGAGAGACAGATCTCTCTTGGGGGTTCCCAGCCCCACTGTGACGTAGTAGTTGCCGGTTCCAAGAAGGAGGCCGGACTTGGCCGGAAGCTGAGTCCCCTTCGACCCCATCTTCTTCGGAGTCTCTGCTACTTTTGCTTCTTCTTGGTGGAGCTGTGTCTTGGCAAGCTTGGACTGGATTGCCCTCACTCTAGCTTCGTCCTGCTTGAGGATTTCCCGGTGTGGCATAATGAATGAAGAAGAAGATGATGATGAGGGTTGCTTCAGTTTTGAACATGGCCCGTGCTTGTGAACCACTTCCATGGATCCATTCCTCTTTGTACCTGGTCATCTCGTATGTTTCATATTTCGTCAAGTGATATTCCATCAACCTTTCTCAAATTTTAACACAATTACACTGGAAGAAGTTTATCTAGCTATTTAATTAAGTCGACAATTGGTGATGTTTATGAATATTAATTATGTGTACTAAATTTCTCTATAATATAATATGCACTTTCCCATCAAATTCTTTCAAGGTTTTTTTTTTGGGGACAGGATGGAGCATGAATTTTAAACTGGTTGACTGCTAATAAGCTATTTAATAATAGTAAATAACTGTTCTGCATATGGCCAAAAAAGATTGTGAAGTCAAGCCTCCGAAACCGTATCAGTTATATATATACAGATATATATGTATGTATATATCATTTTCCCAGGAGACTATATATATAAATTGTGAAGACCCATGCAGAGTATTGTTATTATAGAAATCAAACGCCAAGCATGTAAATAAATTGATATCAATTAAAAATTCATGCAATGAAAACAGAGAGAAATGGAAGATAGAAAGAACCTAGAGGAGGAAAGCTGCAAGAGGAAGAAGGGATGAGAGAGCTCAGAGGAACACGATCATGAGTATGTTGAAGCTCACTGCCTTCTTCTCTTGTTGCATAAACAAAGCTTTTGCTTTTAGAAAAGGAGAAGAAGAAGCAAACCAGCGAAAGAGCAGAAAAGAGGAAGGGATTGGAAGAAGAAGAAGAAGACGCCATAGAAAAAAAGAAGAGAAAGGTTAATTTCTTTGTGATTCAGGAGGCCACACAGGATACAAATCTTACTAGGGATACTTGGCTTTTATATAGAGGATAAATTTCATGACTGATCTTAATAATATTTATACTACTTCTGGTTCTTAATATAAGACCTTATTTGACTTCTATTTTAGTTCAAAATATAAAACCCCAATCCACTTTGTCTCTCGTATTTATATTTTTTTTTTCAAGACAGTCCTTCTAATTGTTGTAGTTTTAGCCAACATACTTGATTAATAAGGATATTTTAGGAAAGACAACACCTATTTATTACAAATAACTAACTTAACTTATTTTCTTAATCTCCTCAAATTAGTCAACTAGCTCTTATGATTAAGACTGGAGATAGTATTAAATTAGATGAGTCATACGTGGATTGCATAAATAGAATATATACACATGACTATATGAGAAACAAGTTGTACAGTTATACTATTTAACAGTATAATTTGTATACACTTAAATTGTTGTTGATGTTGATGTATTAGCGTATAAAGAGGGGTGTTCATTCCAATTAAAAATTAACATTATCAATAAGGTCACTATACATAATGGTCATCTTTTCTCACTTCAAACGCACTCAGTACCAACTCCTTAATTTGTTAAGATTGATGATATACTTTATACATAAATATATATATGTATGTATATAAATTTCAACGAGTTAAGTCTTGAGAGTTTGCTAAGAATGTGGCATGTCTTTAAACTCAATTAAAAAGTGCTTATAAATGTAATTATAAATTATTCACCAACAAAATTTTCACATTGATAGGAGAATTTAAATCCATAATGTCCTGAATTATAGGTTAAATTTTAACAAACTAGATAACTTTGTTTGCTTTTTTCCTTCATTTCTTGCAGTTCTACTTCGTGATCATAGGAATGATGTGTTTAAATTGCTTAAGATTTTTTGCGAAATAAGTTAGAGATATTGATGTATTTAATTCTTAATAATTATTATTAATATAATCCTCTATGTGTGATAAGATGAATTCCCATATTGTTGGTGAAATGGACGCGGAAAAAATTTATGAGGTGCAAATTATAGTGCTCCACTTGACAGCCTTCTTCCCTACTATGTTCACTAATATAATGCGAAAGAATCTCCCACCACTACTCAAAATTTCCTACACATAATGGCCCACTCGTGAGTCTTCGTATGAGTTGAGGAGTAGATTGGAAAAACCAAGCCAATTAATTTGTCGCACTATCTAAATTTCCTCTCTTTAATCATCAATTTCAGTTAACGGATAGGTCGTTAGTTCTATTTCCTTTCGTCTTTTCCTTCCCCTTCCACCGATGATAATGAATTTTCGGATATAAGCTAAAATTAACATGTTCCTTTTTAATTACTCCTCTGGTCTTATTTATAAAACAGAGAGAGAAGATATTTTTTGGTCATATTTATAAAGTAGTGAGAGAAATTTTTCCTATAAGTATATAATTTTACTCTTCATTTATTATTGTGTTGACTTTATTTACATAAGATATAATCTATATTAAATAGAAATAAAATTAAAAAATTGTTGAATTTTAAAAAGAGTTAATGAAATTAAAAAAAATTTTAGTTTGTGTGAAAAAATTAGAAATAACTTATAAATAAGACTAAAGAAGTATCTCATTGCAGATGCACATTTCTCTCAATTGAAACAATTGAATTGCTCAAATGATAAGAGAGTAAAAAGAAAGCTGGAAACCAACATCACCCCATGAAATATCTATCTACCTTTATTCATGAGACTCTCAAAATATATAAAAGCATTTTACATTTTGTTTCACATAAATGGTAAATCATTGGTAAATCATTCAAGTATATATATTAGCAATTCCAAATCTATCGCATCCTTATTAATAATTACCACTTTCTTCAGACCACTCTTAGGATCCCTAATACCACATATTAATATTCCAACACTCCATTTGTGAGAAGCAACAATTACTTGCCTTTTGGCAAACATAAATGTTTTTAGTATCCTATAAACGAAATTGCAGACACTACACACACACAACAACAACACATTTAAACAAGACTTGTCTGTGAAAAAATCAATAGATCAAAGTGAATATATAAGTAGACATATAAGCATGCAGAATAATCCTTCCTCATGATGATGCTTACATCCCTATTTATAATTTAAATCTATTAATTTTTTTAAGATCAAATCTACTAATTATATATTTTTAAAAAATATCATCTGGCTTGTATAAATCATTACACATCCCTTATGAAAGGGGGAAAAAAAAGTTGCATGATATTCATATCTTCCATTGAAACTTGACCAAACCAAAAGATTTTGGATAAGTTTAGAATAATTTATAAACAGTTTTCTAGTTTTCCAATCACAATTTAAGGAATACAAGGTACAAGGTAAGTATAGGAGAATAATTTTGTCTCGCCTTATATGAAACGTGCTTATAAGTAATTTTAAACATGATACCAAATGGGACCTTCATCTGTAACGACAAAAGTCTTCAAAGTCAACTTCACAATCAAATTTGCTTCACAGGGAAGTCATCAAGAATAAAGCCAGTCCTTTGTATCCCATACTTATATGTTTTGCCTTCAAATAATCTCTATAGTAATTCTAAGAATTATTTCAATACGCATGATTAAGTTTAAAAAAACACCTATTTATTACAAACAACTAAACAAATTAAATTAGAGGTATAATCATCGTATGCCCTCACAAATCTTGTTCTTTATGTTGTTTTACTCTACTTTCATTCTTGTAGTTAGCACCTGTTGCACTTAATGAATGTTTTAGAAATTTAGTCACCATCTCATAAAAGCAATTCTCTCACTCCAACTTAAAAACAGCCAAATAAGCATGTGCATGACTAATTTTGTGGATTTGGTTGGTGAAACAATCCTTTTGAAACAGCATCTTTCCGATTCGATTTGAATAAAGAAAATGGAAAATGCATCTAAAAAGGGAGTAGGCCAGATTTATTTCCCATTTTCTTTTTAAAAAATATTTTGAAGTAAAGAGATGGCCACAAAAATATAGATATAGTGGGATAAACTGTATTAGGTTTTCTCATTACGCTTGTGAATGCATAGGAAGGCTCTTACAAGTGGGCCACTAATATAGTTCGATATCGAAACATCATACAAGTTACATTATCATAAGGAATTTATATGTTTGCAAATTAATGTTACTACGAAAAATATTCAAATGATAAATTAAATAATGATATCAGTAAATTGAAATGTTCATATATAGAGGATACATGCACACAAAAATTTGTGCTCTTCACTCAACTAATATGATATTCAACCAACACAATTTATTCAAATTAAATGATTATTTGACATTTTCCTTTGAGTATGGTCTTAAATTCAGGTATTGTTTTTTATTAAGAAAACAAATTGCATTTAGAACAACCACTCATAAAATATGTCCGCATCTACCCATATAATCTAATAAAATAGCATGTGTATCGGTGAGTACAGGTCTTTAGAAGAACCACACTCCAAAAATTAGCCGTTGGAGTTGGAGAATTTAAAAGCCATATACTTCTAATGTGGGACTCATAATGGTATCTAGATTAGTAGAATCCAATGGAATATCCAAAAATGATTTATCTATGACAAGGGGGAAGATTATTCGTACATATAATATTTAGGTCTCGAATTATATCATTGCTCCTTGGTCCAAAAAAAAAAATTATATTGCTCCACTTGTGAGCCTTCCCGTACGTCAAACGAAGATAATGGGAAAACCAGAACAATTCTTTTCCCACTGTCTATATTTTTTGTCACACATTGGTTCACATTTAATTTCTTCCATCGTCCCACTATTAATAAGGATGTGGGTACGCTCATCAGTTGAATTATTCAATTGCCGAATAATAAGAGAAATATAAATAATGGTGGGTTTTAGGTACACGTGCATATTCCAATTTATTTATTTATTTCTCTTCTCATTTGAGACTAATTGAAGAAATCCAAATCCGCGCAACTATCACGCGCGCGCGCGCGCGCGCGTGTGTGTAGGGTTACGTATTTTGACTGTACAAAAGAAGATGCGGAGTTAATGATTGAACTAGCTTATCTGGGAAAGACTCATTCCGTCCATGTTTGGCTGACACAGTTTTGAGGCTCAAAACTGCTTTTCTGGAAACCCAGTTTTGATTCAATGTTTGTTTGGTTAATCATAACAGGTGGCGAGGGGACGAGAGGAGTAATGAGTAATTGGCCCCTTGTGCGCGTTTAACAAGAAAAGATGATTAAGAGATTCAGTATCCAAATAATACGAATGTCATTTTTTGTTCATACATAATTCAGAATCAAAACTATAAAAATAAAAAAAGCAATAAAAAGTTGCTTTAGATTTGAAGCTGCTCTTGAGGTTGATGTGTTTTTATGGAAACAAAAAAAAAAAGGTGCTCGAAACATCTCCTTTTTGTTTGACGCTCATTTTTGTCTATGGACGTGCATTTTGGATTGCCAATTGCAAACACCATCGCACACATAGCCTTATAAACTATATTGCATTCCTTCCAAATAAATCGGGGTGGGGCAGCGGAAGCATGGTGAATCTATAATTGACAGGTCCCAGTATCAAATAGCTTCTAATGCTTTAATTTTTTTTTTCCCTCCACCCTTTTCTCGTCTTTGTGTTCAATCTTCTTCTTTACTTCGATCCTTTTTTTTTCCCAGGTCAAACGAATCTTACTAAATACTACCTCATTTTCTAAAAATAAAATCTAATTTATAGTACAAATTATATTATTCTTAATATAAGAACTAATTGAATAATTTAAGCATTAGAACTACCATTATTATGAAAATAAAATATTGAAATTTTATATTTAAAATTAAACAAAAATCAAATAAACTCTTATATTGAGTAGCAACAGTAATAGTCCTCTTATCCTTAATATAAGACCCATTTAACTAATTTGATTAGATTAAAAAAAGTTAGACAAGTTAGTTAATTATAAGAAATATGACACGTTTTTCTTAAAACACCATAATTATCTTTCTTAATACCCCCTCTCCTTCTTTTATCTAATTATGGTTGAGAGAGTATCTATAGGGGTAATTTAGAGAAAATTAATAAATATAAGAAATAGACTTTATATTTAAAATCAAAATTAACTTAACAATTGAGTCTTATATTAAAGACAGGAAGGGAATAAACTAAGGAGGTAACATTTTTACTTCAGTGCAGAAAACATCATTTGCAACCGCGAGGTCTAAATCCAACCCTTTTACCACCAACATCGTACACTACTTCCACTGTTTTCTGCTGTGTATTTCCAATAATACCCACGTCTCCTCCATCTGCATTCGCTACAAACGCCAAACAGACCTGTTCTACGCTCACCACAAAAAAAACTCCGGTTACGTCCAACTTCACGTTCACCCCACCGGCGAACGACAACGATATCGTCGGAATGTAAACAACTACGTACCCCTTCAGATTATAGCACGTCTCCAGTATTGAAAACGGATCAGCCTTCGGGTACCTCGACATCTGTCTCCGGAACTCGTCTCTCAGGGGACCATACGCCGCCGGAGGGGGCCGGGTGATGACAGGACCGGAATCAATGATCGTGCCGGAGGCGAACACGGAGGGGGAGATCGCGAGATTGATACCAGCGACGGTTATTCCGGTGAAGTCAAGGCCGTAAAAGTTGGAAACCCGGAAGAGAGTAGACAGCGAAGTGAACTTGACGTTCCGGAAAGCAAATCTCCCGCCGAAGGCAATAAAACCAACAGTACTGGGGCTGGATGGGAGGCAATAGGAAAACCTTTTCTGGTACTTTTCGGCGGTTTGTTCGACGAAGGAGAGGGCGTTGCGACCGAGGCCTAGCAATCCGGCAATGCCCCGGAATAGACCTTTGTTTCTCTGGCCGCAGCCGAAGAGGAAGTTGTCGAAGACGTCGGTAGGAGATACGGTTAATTTTTCCTTAGCGAAGTAGCCGATGGAGAGGGATCCATCAACATATCCAATACCGTATATATATACAAGCTCTGGTTGATGCAGAACATGCTGGCTTAACTCCTAGAAAGATACAAGAGAATATGTATTAAATGAATAAGAGATCAGAAAAAGATGAGATGTTGAGATATATATATATATATATATATATAAGAGTGTATATACCTGTGGCAGAGACTAGCTGGGAGCACTGAGAAGAAGAACAAGAGATGTTGGAATAAGAAGAAGATTTAGAAGGGTCGAAGATTGGTTCCTTCTGGGGATAGCAAGAACCGGCACAGGGCTTACACTGAGTCCAAGTTAGGTCACTGCCTGTGTCAAAGGCGAGAGACAGATCACTCTTGGGGGTTCCCAGCCCCACCGTGACGTAGTAGTTGCCGGTTCCAAGAAGGAGGCCGGACTTGGCCGGAAGCCGAGTCCCTTCTGACCCCATCTTCGAAGTCTCTGCTACTTTTGCTTCTTCTTGGCGGAGCTGTGTCTTGGAAAGCTTGGACTGGATTGCCCTCACTCTGGCTTCGTCCTGCTTGAGGATTTCCCTGTGTGGCATAATGAATGAAGAAGAAGATGATGAGGAGGAGGAGGAGGAGGGTTGCTTCAGTTTTGAGCATGGCCCGTGCTTGTGAACCACTTCCATGGATCCATTCCTCTTTGTACCTGTTCATCTCGTATGTTTCGTATTTCGTTAAATGATATTCCATCAACCTTTCTCAAATTTTAACTCAATTACACTGGAAGAAGTTTATCTATTTAATTAAGTCGACAATTGGTGGTGTTTATGAAAATTAGTTATGTATAATAGATTTCTCTATAATATAATATGCACTTTCCCATCAAATTCTTTCAGGGTTTTTTTGGGGCCAGAGTGGAGCATGAATTCTAAACTTGTCAACTGCTAATAAACTATTTAATACTACCTTCGGTCCTTAATATAAGATCCTATTTGACTTTTATTTTGGTCCTAAATATAAGACCCAATCATTTTTGTCTCTCATATTTATACATTTTTTTCCAAAGTAGCCCTTCTAACAATAATAGTTCTAGTCAATACACTTGATTAGCAAACATATTTTAGGAAAGACAACACCTATTTAGGACAAATAACTAACTCAACTTACTTCTTTAATCTTCTCAAATTATTCAACTGGCTCTTATAATTAGGACTAGAGGTAGTAATAGTAAATAACTGTTGTGCATATTCCCAAAAAAGATTGTGAAGTCAAGCCTATGAAACCGTATCAGTTACACACACACACACACACACATATATATATATATCATTTTCCCAGGAGACTATGTATATAAATTGTGCAGACCCATGCAGAGTATTGTTATTATAGAAATCAAACGCCAAGCATGTAAATAAATTGATATCAATTAAAAATTCATGCAATGAAAACAGAGAGAAGTGGAAGATAGAAAGAACCTAGAGGAGGAAAGCTGCAAGAGGAAGAAGGGATGAGAGAGATGAGAGGAACACGATCATGAGTATGTTGAAGCTCACTGCCTTCTTCTCTTGTTACATAAACAAAGCTTTTGCTTTTAGAAAAGGAGAAGAAGAAGCAAACCAGAGAAAGAGCAGAAAAGAGGAAGGGATTGGAGGAAGAAGAAGAAGACGCCATAGAAAGAAAGACGAGAATGGTTAATTTCTTTGTGATTCAGGAGGCCACACAGGATACAAATCTTACTCGGAATACTTGGCTATTATATAGAGGACAAATTTCATGACTTTTCTTAGTGGTATTTATATTAAATTAGATGAGTCACACGTGGATTGCAGAAATTAAGTATACATATGACTGTATGAGAAATAAGTTGTACATTTATACCATTTAACAGTATAATTTGTATAGACTTAGATTGTTGTTGATGTTGATCTGTTAGCGTATAAAGAGGGGTGTTCATTCCAATTAAAAATCAACATTGTCAATAAGGTCACTATACATAATGGTCATCTTTTCACACTTCTTCAAACACACTCAGCACCAACAAATCCTTAATTTGTGAAGACTGATGATATACTTTATATCTAAATATATGTGTGTATATACATAAATTTAAACGAGTTAAGTCTTGAGAATTTGCTAAGAATGCGGCATGTCTTTAAACTCAATTAAATTAAAAAGCACTTATAAATATGCTTATAAATTATCCGCCAACAAAATTTTCACGTTGATAGGAGAATTTAAATCCATAATCTCATGAATCATAGGTTAAATTTTACAAACTAGATAACTTTGTTTGCTTTTTTCCTTTATTTCTTGTAGTTCTGCTTCGTGATCATAGGAATAATGTGTTTAAATTGCTTAAGATTTTTTGCGAAATAAGTTACAGATATTGATGTTTTTAATTCTTAATAATTATTATTAATATAGTCCTCTATGTGTGTGATAAGATGAGCTCCTATATTGTTGGTGGAATGGACGCGGAAAAAATTAATGAGGTGCAAATTATAGTGCTCCACTTGAGAGCCTTCTTCCCTATTATGTTCACTAATATAATGGGAAAGAATCTCCCACCACTGATCAAAATTTCCTATACATAATGGCCCACTCGTGAGTCTTCGCCGTATGAGTTGACGAGTAGATATTGGAAAAACCAAGCCAATTAATTTGTCGCACTATCTAAATTTCCCCTCTTTAATCATCAATTTCAGTTAACGGATAGGTCGTTAGTTCTATTTCCTTTCGTCTTTTCCTTCCCCTTCCACCGATGATAATGAATTTTCGGATATAAGCTAAAATTAACATGTTCCTTTTTAATTACTTCCCTGGTCCTATTTATAGAACAGAAAGAAAAGATTTTTTAGTTCTATTTATAAGGCATTGAGAGAAATTTTTTTCTATAAATATACAATTTTACTTTTCATTTACTATTGTGTTAACTTTATTTACATAAGATATATTATATATTAAATAGAAATAAAATTAAAAAATTATTGAATTTTAAAAAGAGTTAATGAAATTTAAATTTTTTTTTAGTTTATGTAAAACAGTTAAAATAACTTATAAATAATATCAGAGAAATATCTCGTTGCACATGCACATCTCTCTCAATTGAATATATAGTTGAATTGCTCAAATGATAGGAGAGTAAAAAGAAAGCTGGAAACCAACATCACCCCATGAAATACCTATCAAACTTTATTCATGAGACTCTTAAAATATATAAAAGCATTTTACATTTTGTTTCACATAAATGGTAAATCATTGGTAAATCATTCAAGTATATATATTAACAATTCCAAATCTATCACATCCTTATTAATAATTACCACTTTCTTCAGACCACTCTTAGGATCCCCAATACCACATGTTAATATTCCAACACTCCATTTGTGAGAAGCAACAATTACTTGCCTTTTGGCAAACATAAATGTTTTTAGTATCCTATAAACGAAATTGCGGACACTACATATATATATATATATATAACAACATAATTTAAAAAAGACTTGTCTGTGAAAAAATCAATAGATCAAAGTGAATATATAAATAGACATATAAGCACGCAGAATAATCCTTCCTCATGATGATGCTTACACCCCTATTTATAATTTAGAATCAATCTATTAATTTTTTTTAAGATCAAATCTACTAATTAAATATATTTTTAATTAATTATTTAGATGCAACCACCTGGTCGGAAGCCAATCTTACCAGCCCCAACATCGTAGACCACCTCCAGTGTTTTCTGTTGGACATTTCCCAGAATGGTCACACTGCTTGAATCTTTATTCGGAGAAAACGCCAAACACACCTGCGTTTCCTTCACCCCGTATAGGATCCCTGTTGCGTCCAACTCCACGTTCACCCCACCGCCAAACGACAATGTTATCTTCGGAACGACAAAGGTTTTGTATTTACTAAGATCGTAACACGTGTCCAGGATCGACACCGGATCTGCCTTTGGGTACTTGGACATGGCTTTCCTGAACGCGTCTCTCAGGGGACCGTACGCCGCCGGGGGGAGCCGCGTGATGACGGTGCCGGAGTCGATGATGGTGCCGGGGGAGAACGTAGAGGCGGCGATCGGGAGTTTGACGCCGGCGAGGGTGATTCCTGTGAAGTCGAGGCCGTAGAAGGACGAGCCCCGGGAAATGGAAGAGAGTGGGGTGAACTTGACGTTGCCGGAGGAGTGTCCGCCACCGAAGGAGAGGTAGCCGACGGTGCTGGATCTGGAGGGGATGCAATAGGAGAAGATCTTGTTGTACTTCTGCGCGGTTTGTTCGACGAAGGAGATGGGATTGCGGCCGAGGCCAAGGAGCCCGGCGGTGCTGCCGAAGAGACCCTCGTTGTTCTGGCCGCAGCCGAAGAGGAAGTTATCGACGACGTCGGTCGGAGATATGGTCACTGTTTCCTTAGCGAAGTAGCCAACAGAGAAGGACGAGTCACCGTATTGAATACCGTATATGCAAGCTCCCGTCGACTTAGAACATCCCGGATCAGTCCCTGCAGAATCATCCATTCAATGAATAAGAGCGAAACACATAAAATTAATGTCCATGACTAGACTATATGTGTGTGTGTGTGCGTGTATATATAAGTATACCAGTGGCAGCAGAAAGCTGGGAACACTGGGAAGAAGAACAGGAGATGTTGGAGTAAGAAGAAGATTGGGAAGGATCGAAGATGGGTTCTTTCTGGGAATAGCAAGAGCGAGCACAGGGTTTGCACTGGGTCCAGGTGAGGTCACTGCCGGTGTCGAATATGAGAGAGAGTTCTCTCCTGGGCCTTCCAAGCCCCACCGTGACGAAGTAGTTTCCGGTGCCGAGAAGGCTGCCGGACTTCGCCGGAAGCTTTGCCTGGCCCATCCCCTCGTAGCTCTTAGCAGCTTCTTGTGCCTCATCATGGTGGTTGTTTATTTTGGAAAGCTTGGCATGGATTGATCTCACCCTGGCTTGGTCGTGCTTGAGGATTTCACTGTGTGGAATAGTGAACGAAGAAGATGAAGTGTGACATGGGCCGTGCCTGTGTACCACTTGTAATGATCCCTTTCGCATCCGACCTGTTCATCGTTAATCAAGTATTAATTCAATTCCTTAAATGTTAGGCTGAAAATGAAAGATTAATATTACCTCTCATTCTAAATATTAGAGCTAATTTACTAATTCAAATATATTAAAAAGATAGGTTAAGTTAGTTATTTATAATAATAGGTGTTCTCTTTCCTAAAATATCCTTACTAATCAAGTGTATTGGCTATAACTACCGTTATTAGATGGACTAACTCGAAAAAAAATACATAAATATGAGAGATAAAGTGAATTAAAGTCTTATATTTATGATCAAAATTAAAGTCAAATAAAGTCTTATATTATAAGTAATATTATAAGTAAGATGTAGCACATTCAAAAGTACCAAGAAAACTGGATTCAATAAAACTATATTTGTCATAAAGTAGGTAAAAACAGAAAAACAAAAACAAAAGAAACTGTTTGTCAATTTTCTTTATACTACATGTACATGCTAATAATTATCAATATCAATATAAAAATAAAACATAAAACATCCAAAAAAATATCTGTATATAATATGCAAAAAATGGCTTTTATTTTGAAGAACACGCCCTAAATTATAACGTAAGGAGTTAAATCAATGATGAGCATATATAGGATGCCCAGCATTAACTAATTTGAATTGTTCAAATTAAATTAGAATGATAAAAATTTATTTTATTTTTATTCTTGTATTTTTGAAATGCTTCTTTATTTTGATAGATGAAAATTTTGAAATAAAAATAAATTTATTAATCTATTTTAAAATAGAATTAATTTATTTATATCTTATTTTAACTTAAAAAGATAAAATAAATACCATAATGTAAATGCATGATGTGAGAGAATATTAAGAGGCAAATTAAATTTGTGGTAATGTTGTCACATTAAAAAAGATAAATATAGCAAAAGTAATTGCAAATGAGATAATCAAATTGTGCACTTCGCCCAACCAGTTGAAGTGGGTAGGGGTTCTAATAATTTCAGTTAGGTACAAAAGCAATATTATTATCTTATTATGAGCTAGTTGACTAATTTGAGTAGATTAAGAAAGCTAGTTAAGTTAGTTATTTATAATAAATAGGTATTGTCTTTCCTAAGATATCCTTACTAATCAAATATATTTGCTAAAGCTATTATAATTACAAGAACTACATTAAAAAATGAATAGATATAATAGATAAATTGATTGGGTCTCTATTTAGGACCAAAATAAAAGTCAAACAAAGTCTTATATTAAGAAACAGAGGTAGTATATTATATTTATAATTTATTTATATTACAAGCGCATGTTAAAATTAATAAATAAGTGTTGTGTGTTTAATTAATTACCTAACAATGAGCACTAAACCAAGTTGGTAAAGGTACTTAAGCACAAATTATATACCAACCCGTAACAATCTTCTATATATATAATCATGTGGGGCACATCAAAAGAGAAATTAATTAATTAGCAATCAACCCTAAGTAGTTACAAAAATCTTCATCTTTTTGTTGCCTTTTTTGTGGAAAATCACTGGTGGATGGCGATGGTCCTTATAGTAATAATAATGATGTAGAACCGAAAGCTACCGACCACCTAATTTTCCAAGACTAGTTATTGTCAACAGTTTTAAAAGCTCATTATGCAATGATGACTACGATACAATTCTTAAACTAACTTTTTTCAGTAATACATGCTAATTAATTAATCAATTATCTGAAATTGTTAATTAATAATTCAACCCCTTCGTATAATTCCAAGATCGTGTAAAACATTATTAAAACACAAATATGAAAAATCAAGTGAAAATATGATTAAAAACTTTAATTCACTTAATTTTTTTGTTTCCCAAATTATTTGAATTGCATAAAGGAAGGGAAATTTCCGTGATGCTATGATCAGCCTCTTGAGTCAATAATAATTATTAATCATAATTGACCTATCAAGTCAGCCTTTTAACTTCGTCAACACCATGAAGAAAATAGGAAACTTTCAACTTTCGGAAAGGAAAATAAATAAACTAAAATATAATTAAAGAACATATGTATGTTAAAATTAATTCAAGGAGAAACAAATAATGAAGCAAGTGAAAATGAATTTTATTTTGTTTCGTAATGGATCAGTGAATTAATAAGGGATGGAATGAATATGTGAATGATAGGTGATGCTACTTTATCTGTCTATCTATAATATGTGGTGGTGGGTACCATGTGTGAATATTCTATCTACGTGACCTAAAACTGTTATATTATACAAATAATATTTGAGAAAAGGACCTCAGAGGACCATTTATATAATTACAAATATTCTCTGGACGAACCCAAAAAAAAAAGATACATTAAAAAAAAAACTACCCAGCTTTGTAGAAATTTTTAAAAAAAAAAGATCATGTAACTTAAATCCTCTTTGCTTATAAAAATGACAATTAATGAGAAGTGCTAGTTGTCCTAATGCCACTAGTATTCGTTATATTTGGATGAGTTTCTGAATTTAAACATCGTATTAATATATTTGTACGTGGGTGTGTCTAATTGTATTATATTAAAATAAAAATAAGGACCAACAATAATAGTATAAACTGTTAAAATTAAATAAGAAACATTGAGGAAATATTTGTATGTGAAAACAAAACAAAAAAGTAGGGTCCATCCAAAATTCCAAAATTTCTCTCCAGACAAAACAAGAGATCACGGGCTCTCCAAGGTTATTTATTGTCTATAATATGCTGCTAACCAGTTATTTTAAATAGAAAAAAATTAATCATTTATTTTCCGTAGTTTTAACTCAACTAAAACTCTTTCTTAAATTTTGACTCGACTCAATTTAGTATTTATAATAATTTTAATTTATTAAAATAGCAGTTCCTATACCATATATACATTTTTTAGCTTAGAAATTATAAAAATAATTAAAATTATAGGGTGATATTAACTCAGAATTATAATCCATAACTCGCCCTTTCGCACAAACTCTGGAAACACGCCTCTCATAGAACTTGATTTCATAACCAAAACATAATAAATATTAATTAATAGATAAATAATCCCAATGATTACTTCCACTACAAGCCTTTTCAGCCAGTTGGGTTTGAAATGAAAAGCTGAGAAACCATACATCATCACTAATCAGGGGCTGTTTGGTTATAACCAAACCATGGTCTGGAGAATAGCTTCTGGAGAATAGATTCTGGGGAGAATAGATTTTTTAAAGAATAGATTTTGTGAAAAACTGATTCTGAGAAGTGAGAGTGTTTGGATAGTTGTTACCAGAAGCACTTTTTACATGTACAAATTACTAAAAAAAACATAAGTTAATATGATAATTACAAAAAATATATATTTTAATTTGAAGGAATAAAATTGTTAATAATATATTTTTTATTAACATAATTAATAATACATAAGATAATATAATTAATAAATAATTAATATGTATATATATTTATAAGATATAAGATTAAATATATTTATAAAAAAATATGTTTATAAAAAAAACAACAAGATACATATCCTATAGGCTCTCACACTCCCTTTTTTTTTCCAAAAACAAAAAATTTTGACTTTTCCCAAAACCATAGTTTGGTTTTTTTAAGGGTGTTTGGGAGATTTTTTCCCAAACCATGGTTTGGATTGGAACCCAAACACCCCCTCATTCTAACTCAACAAGATTATAATTAAACTGTGAAATGAAAACTACTCATATACGTGCAGAGAGAATGCTATTAATTAATTATAACTAAGCAATCAAATCAACACCATGCATGATGTCATTAATTAAACAATCCTTCTTTAGAGAGAGAGGGGGTAGAGAGAGAACCTGGAGGAGGAGAGGTGCAGGAGGAAGAAGGAAGGAGAGAGGTGAGAGAAACATGATGATGATGAGTATGTTGAAGCTCACTTTGTTCTTCTCTTGTTGCAGAGACAAAGCTTTTGTCCTCAGAAAAGAAGAAGAAGAAAAACCAGCCAAAGAAAAACACAGAGATGAGAGGATTAGAAGAAGAAGAAGAAGCCATAGAAAGAAAGAGAAAAGAAGAGCTGAGTTTCTTTTTGTGAATGAGGAGGCCTCACAGTGTACACTCTGCCCCAATGGTTTGGCCTTTATAGGCTCAAT
Source organism: Neltuma alba (assembly GCF_004799145.2). Taxonomy (NCBI): domain Eukaryota; kingdom Viridiplantae; phylum Streptophyta; class Magnoliopsida; order Fabales; family Fabaceae; genus Neltuma; species Neltuma alba. The sequence continues at coordinate 113,410 of NW_021632854.1, read as the reverse complement.
TTCAAGGTTGGTCATAATAAGATAATTATTAAATTACTAGAAAAGTGTCAAATACATTGCACTGTATATATATATATATATATAATAGAAATATGAGGTACCATTCAATTTATAATTAAATAATTAATTCAAATACTATCCACTTATGTTCGTGTTTGAGCAGGAAGAACTCTTATCTTTAGAATAACTACTTTAAAATAATTCAATTCATAAGCCTTACATATATGTACTCTTAATGTTCAAAAAATATATGAACTCACCTGTTATAAATTTTATATTTAATTTTAGTTATGTAGAAAATGATTAAGTATTGATCATATTACACGTCACGTGCTGTAAGAGACAAACTTGGCCTTGGATCCTCTGTGGACACAATCCGGGGGTGCTATCAGGTCTTCCAATAGAAAACAGCCAAACAGACCAACTAGGGTCTCACAACCTTCTTCTTTTTCCTTAACAAACATTACAATATCCCAACACCAACCAATCGTTTTTTATCTGGGCCATTTGAGATATTTTTATCGGGATAAATCTCAATGACTTTCCAGATTGACTTCAATATATTTATATATATTTATTTATATACGGTCGTTGGTTTTTCCTTTGTTTGGGTTAAGATATTGTGTGTGTGTGTGTGTTTTTTTGTCTCCTACTTGTTTTGTAGTTTTAGTTATTCCTTGTTCAGGCTCTAAGCCTTCTCTTGTATACAAAAAAAAAAACTTAAATTAAAAATTTGAATGGAAATTCAATGAGTAACCACAAAAATTTAGTGAGTGTAAAATTTGATTGGAATGAGGAAGAGTTCAGATATACAATGAAGGAAATATTTTTTCTTAAAAGTTTTACATGTTTTTTGTAAATATAGGATTTAATCATTTTTATTTATTTTTATCATTGTTTTCAACCGATTTTTTTTTTTTTTACTTTTCATTCCGTCTCATGTTTTAATATTAAAGGGTTGGCGAAGTTTTGGGAAAATTGTAGGAAAGTAATAAAATTTGATAATTTTTTTATATGATTTGTTTGGAATAAACCTCATTGATGGTACTTTTTATCTGTTTTGTTAATTAAGAACACTTAGTTGTTAGGTTGATTAATTTATTAAATCAATTTTTTTAATATATGTGTAATCAATAAGAAGAACTTACCAAATAAATTATAAATTTAAGAGATTAAATAAATTGAGGTATTACATTTAGAATGAAAACAAATCTCTCTATTACACCCTATATTGAGAAACGGAAAAAGCATATATGTATAACTTGATTTAGAAGAGAAGGATCGGAATTTTTTTTTTCTTTCCTTTTAAATTGTGGTAGGGAGGGGATTAGAATTAGATTCATTTAAAAAAAGGGACCAAACTTTTATGATTCCCTTATGAGATATATCTAGATAACAAAAAACATGGCATTTTATGGAAATAAACCAATTTTTATTTTTATAAGTTTAGTGGGACTCGCATGATGTCATGAATGGCACGTTTAATTAGAACTTTTCAACTCTTTGTGGCACATTCTCATTGGGTTCCTACACACCATCCACTGATGTTTTATATATACTTATAAATGATATAGGGCCTAGGGGCATGGCAATCCGAATTTTCAATTCTTTTAGGATCATACAAAAATTAAAATTTATGTTATATTTTATATATATAAAATTTTTTTTTTAAAAAAAAAGAGTCACATAGTGATCCGCTCGTGAGTGTTCCTATACTTTCACGAGTACTGTGGGAAAACCAAAACAATTTGTCTTATTATCTAAATTTCCTGTCTTCAATCATCGATTCCAATGGACGCTTCAACTGCATTCACTTTTTTTTTTTCCACATGGTATGTATTGACAATGCTTTACTGGGATTTCTTATTGGGAAAAAAATGATTAAAATGTAATTTATTGAGTATTGGTAAAAAAAAATCTCACATTAAATATGGTTCAATTAAAAGGGCTGTTTCTGTCAAATTTCTTGTAAATTCTTAATTTCATCTTTTGCCAAGAAAAACTGAACTGAAATTTTATCTTTTGGCTCCCATTAAAAATTAAATCTCATATGTGAGATTTAAATGAAATAGTCCCCAATTAAAAATAAAAAGGCCTATTGATGTAATGGTTGAAAGCTTTACTTTACAAAGTAACGTAAAAAATTAGTTAATTATATGCTTTTTGTTATCTAATAAGAATAATATCCAGATGAATATTTTGAATGGGTAAACTTTCTTGGGTGATCATTAACTAATATAAAATGTAAACAACGTAAAAAGTATTTTTCATAAATGATAATTATTATAATCAAGACTTGATTCTGATAATAAAGATGAGATGTGACATAAGTCGTTAGAAATGATTTAAACATGAGAAAATAACAAAAAAAAAAAGCTCAAAATTATTAAATTCTAAATCAGATTTAGTAATAACACTTTATTTGGTCTTCACAATACTAAATTTACAAATGACAACAAATTTTTATTAACATTCCTTATTTAACATTTAGTAATTTCTAACTTTTTTTTGTCCTTTTTCCTTTAAACGTTCTCAGTGTATGAAAAAAAAAGTATAGGAATTTGACTCAGAAAGTATAAAAATAAATTACCTATTTAATTAAAATAGATGGCTCAATGACTTAGGCTAGTCATGTGAACGTGGTTTAAATAAATAAAAACCCACGTTAATTTGTCCCCTTTCAGAATAAATTACAGGAAGAAAAAAAGTAAATAAATAGTGGGAGAACATGTTTGCATTATGTTTTATCTTTACCGGTCATTTGGAAAAATGGACATTTCTCAATCTTTCTAGAATGAAATTTAGTCAAATTTTAGTTATTCTTTTTACACAAATATTTAACGCGCAAATTTGAAAAAGGGGGCAAAAGGTTATGAAAAGTGATCACCTAGCGTGATCGACTAAAACACTTGAAATGCACAATCAAGTGAAAAATCAGTGATATATATATAGAGAGAGAGAGAGAGAGAAGTTCGATATGATATTTTTAAAAGAAAAACTTTATTTTGTTTTATTGTGATATTTATTTAAACCAGGACTGAACTCATCTATTATTACACCGAGAGATGGTGGCAGTAGGATCATTAATGTTGAGACACTTGATTGAATTGAAAAAAAAAAAAAAAGTTTTTGTTTTCAGTATTTAGTGTGAAATCAAATAAAGAAGCGTAGTTAGGCTCCAATATGTTGTCTAAATCAAGCAACTTGGACCCTTACTTTGAAGGGATATTTTCACTACCTATGCAGTAGCCTTTTAAAGAGGCTTATAAATAAATACTGAAGTCACTTGATTTCAACAAAAAAAATGTTTGGATTAGCTTTTTAAAAATAATCTTATGAAGTCCGGTATAAATATATAAGAAGAATTTTGTCTCATCTTATGAAATTCTATTAATAAGATTTAGGATTTCATTTTCACGAAAATATATGAAAACAGACAACAGGGAAAGGAAAAGAAAGGTGAAAAATGACAATAAATAAAAACTAAAAAGATCTTCATTGGCTAATAGTGGCCAATCAATGCGGGTTTCTTTTTCTCGGGAGTTTCAAACTCACAAGTTGTTCTTCGTTGATTGCCCCTTCTATTATATAAGAGGCCAAGAATCTACAGATGTAAAGCAAGTTTTGTTGATAATTATACAATTCATACCCCACAAAAAGCATAAACTCAAATTCCATTATTATTATGAGGATATCCTTAATCAACAATTTGTAATTATACTTAAAATCTAAAAATGTTACTCCTCCAGTCCTTAATATAGGATCCAATTGTTAAGTTAGTTTTGATCTTAAATATAAGACTCATTTTTCATACTTATCAATTTTTTCTAAATTACCCCTATAAATATTCCCTCAACTATAATCAAGTAGAAGAGGAAGAGGGGATATTAAGAAAGATAATTATGGAGTTTTAGGAAAAATGTGTCACATTTCTTATAATTAACTAACTTACCTAACTTTTTTAATATAATCAAATTAGTTAAATGGATTTTATATTAAGGATCGGAAGAGTTCTAAAATAATGAAACTGGCATCAATCCAACTTAACAGTTTGGACAAATCGTTGTGACATCCCAAACCCGTCTCGGAAGAAAACCATGTTTTGGGTCTCCAAAATGGGTCCCACTTTTCTTTATCAGACAACATCCAAATTACATCTAGATTTATTATAAAGATGGGTTAAGATATATCCAATACTTTGAAGTATTTTTTTTTTATGCATCCAATACCTTTAAATATTTTGTGAGACATCGAGCACCTTAAAATATTTGTTTTTTATATGCGTCCAGTATCATAAAGTATTTTTTGGTGTATTTGGTGTCTCAAAGTATTTTTTTTTAAGTGCTTCAAGCACCAAAAAATATTTTTGCTGAATCCAGTACCAAAACCAAAAAAAAATACTTCAGTATGCTAAATGCACCACAAAATAATTTGGGATATTAAATACACTTAAAAAATATTTTAAAATATTGAATGCACTTTAATCCCATAAAGACCCCCCTCCTATCTGATTTCTCATTCTTGAACCATTATGCACGGAACTTCTAAACTCTCCCAGCTTCAAAGCTCAGTGAAATCTGTCCTGCAAGTATATGATTTTCATGATTGGTTTCTATCTCACGTGACAGTAACGTGTCAAGATGTCAGTGAATTTGAGATGAACATCCAATATCATCCCCTTCAAGCTGTAGTGAAAATAAGAAGCCATTGTAACTGTCAGTCACTGTCCCAGAAAATTGATGAATGGCCAGCAAGCATATGCCCTCATCGGTTTGCATCGTGGGCAGGACAATGGATTGGAAGACCCCACAAGCCCCTATAAATAATTGCCTTTTTTTTTTTTAGGCCTGGCCAGCTATTCATACCTGCTATCGTGATTGGAATCTTGCTTGTGGACCAAATTGAAGGTCCTGGTGGGGTTTGGAGAGTATAAAATAATGGGGAATCTTGAGGAGAGAGCAATTATATCATTGAAATCACAGTTGGCTGTAGGCCAAAATCCACTTCCAAGTGGGTAGTGGGAGAAAGCTCGAATCCACAAAAAAGAACCACACAAACACGCAGGGAGAAAGAGAGAGATTGTCTAGCCACCCACTAGGTTGCAGTATTTCAACGTTTCTAGAGGGTCCATTACTGCATTACCCCCTTTTCTTTTTCTGCACTCTAGTTCCCACGCTGAAACAAAAGAAACCATAATGAATTCATATGTCATGGCTGTGACGTAAAAGGTACTATCATTGAACCTGAACAGGATCAAAAACACATTCGTCAGGATTACTATAGCATCGATTGAGCCGTGATGATCTGCCTAACTGACAGGAAAATAGCTGTTTGTTTAAGAGATGAAGAATTATCAAGATATTTATTTAAATGCACAGGGACAGATATGCCATACTCAATTTACAAATGTATTCATGAGGACACAGTCTCTGACATCCTTATGCATCTATTAATAAATCCTTGAAATTTCTCCTAGTTTTATTAGTTTTCTCCAGAACAGATATGGTAACTAGGCTAACAATCTTCATAAGTGAAACATACCAGAAGATAATAACAGCAGTCGCCAATATAAAAACGAACCAGAATACATTCTATATACATCAATTCAGTAACACAGCCACACAGGACGGCGATATGCCAATATCAATTGGTTTGCAATTATAAGAAAGTGGTAGAACCAATTAGAGAGGTAAATGTGACAGGTTTATGAGATTAGAGTTCCATGCCTTGCTGATGAAGCATAGCTGCATGCATCATTTAGGTCATAGACAAGAAGGTTGTTGTCAATGCGACGTCAATTTCCAATAATTAGTTCCCGGGATTACTTGCTTTCCCTGATAAGAATATCATAAAGCCAGTGCGCCCCTCACAATGATGCAAGTTCACAATCCTGCTGGGTCCCTGTACTGACAATGCCTTCTCAACGGTTATTTTAGAAGCACATCCGCAACAAGGAATTCACGTCTAAAACTTAGTTGCGTATAGGTAATTTCATCTTGGCGTGTTTTCAGTGTTTGTTGAGCCTGTCCCCATACTAAGGGGAAAAGGAAATAATTAATGTCCCTGCACAGTATCTAATTTTCAAAGACACAGTAAGAACATCGCAACCTAAGCTACCCAGTAAAAAGTACAAAATCCAGTAAAAGAATCCTATTTTATTTACAAATAGTACACGAACAAGCAGTCTAGGATATCTAGTTAAGGTCCAACAGCAAAATTCCTTTCCCTCACCCCCTCCCCACCCAAAATAATTTTTTTTCTCCAGCATCCTAAAACTTAAGCCATCTCTTCTCTTTTTCTTTGCTAACCACTGCATTTGAGGCGGAGACATGGGCTGCTTCAGTCTCAGCTAAAGCCTTGCGGGTTTCAATCAACTTTCTCGTAGCAGCCTCATAAACTGCCTTCTCTCTCCTGTTTCTATTCACCATTTCTTCGAGTTTCGCAACCCGAATCCTTAAGTCATTGACCTCATCCTCATAAGCAATCAAAGCCCTCCTATCAACCTTTTTACCTTCCCCTGAACCTTTACCTTGCTGCTTCCTCGCTGATCCACCATTTATAGCTTCACCATGCATTGCCAGCTGATTATTTATTAGTGTAAAGACATCTGATACCGCTTCCTCCTCTTCTTTTGCTACCCGAATTGCCTCTGCAAATTTCTTATCACGTTTTCTCTTACCACCTCTACTCCGTTTCTTACCTTGATTGTCTTTGCTCTCTTCTCCTTTATCTTTATGAGATTCAAGAGCATGATCTAACGATTGCTTTGGTGGAAGGACCTTCACTGGGATGGGATTAATCATTCCTTGACCAGAAACACCTAAACCCATACCTTCACGATAACCCATATTGGCCATCATTTTGGAAGCTACGCCCCTGGTGTGATTCTCCCATTTGGCAAATATAGCAGTTTCAGTCTGAATACCCCGCTGCAAGTTGGTGCTTTCCAGAAAGCCTAAACCTTGGGGGCCACCTTCTTCATAGTCACTAAAATCAGACTGTTCTGAGCTGGAATCACTCTCTTCATCACTAACTTCTGCACATTCAGATAATGCTATAGCTTCTGCTCCTAACTTCACAGAACTTCCATCATCTCGGAAAACAACTTGTCCAACTCCAAGTTCTTCATCCCAGGATTCAAGCTCAGCTTCCTTCCAAATGCCAGCATTAACGTCTGAGACTGCCCATATACTTGAACCAACCAGGGACTGCTTCCAGATGGTAGGAACATATTTTCTGAGGGAAGACAGTGGAACATCAATACCTGCGAATGAAAAGTGATCTGTTAGCACAGGAGAACGAAATACCAGACACCTCAGAAAGGCATAACAACTTCTTTCCTGCATGAAATGTATAGGAACAACAATCATCTGAATCTGGAAATAGGCTTAACAACTGAAACAATCCAGAATAACTAAGAGGGGGGGGGGCGTTAGACCAAAAAATCTTAATTCCACTAGGGTAATAAAAGGCTTGGACCGATAATGTCTAACAGAAAAGTTTTCCTTCGTATATAAATCAGTGAAGTTCCCTTTTCGGCCTTGATTTTTTTTATTTGTCTAAGAGAAATTTTTATATAAAAGAATAAATATGAAACTACCTGACAGTCACATACACAAACCCCTTTTCAAGTTGTCAAAAGAAAAATTTACATTGATATGCTATCTTACAGAAAAAATGACAATACCATAACCAAAAGTTAATTCTTAATAATGCTAACTTATGTGCTGATTTTCTTCGCAGTGGTCAAGAAAAAGATGAAACTAACATCTAGTTGTTTCACAAAACAAGACCCAAACCAACAAAATCTTCACGAAAGGTCATGAGACACTAGGGAAACAATCTCCAAAAAACCTCGGCTCTTACAAGTTTAAAGGCCAATAGAATCTAGGGACCAGGGGAAAATATCAGTCTGTGTGACCAAGTTAATTTATTTGTTCAATAACTGCAACTTACCATGTGATAGACGACAGTTAGCACCAAAGCGACATCGTTGTTGCAGAAAAAACTTGCACATCTGCACTTGGGTGGCATAGAATTAGTACTGACACAAGTAGCACCACTTCATTTTACAGAATAATCTAAGGAATAGCTAAATATTTCAAAGGTATGCAAATATTTCCAAACAGGCAATAAAAATCACATATCATTACAGACATAAATCAATTCATAGTGTCCAAGCAGGATGAGCACCCTCATGTTCCATCATATAAAGTAGTTAATGGAGTTCAACATCACTGTTATTGAGAATATATTTACCTATCATTAAGGTGATGTGCATCTGTGCGAGGAATGAAAATATGCCAAATTATAGGTCTTGAACAATTTAAAGTTGCAAGATTATTAAAATTTACTATGATTGCATTATAGTTGAAAGCTACAAATATCCAACATCCCCAGCAATCTTTTTTTGAACTGCCGGGAGCTAGTCTCCCAATAGGGCTACTTGTATTAACACATTTCTCTTGTAGCAATTGATAAGGTCAAATTGGTCACAAATAAATATTACAGTAAAATACTTTCTTCATCTCCTTTATTTTATTGAAATAACAAAAACCCCCTCTATTTAAGAAAATTACACAATCCTCCCACAAACATGGGAGGTTTGCAAGAAAAGGGGAACCAACAGTGTCATGTAATCTCAACAGAAAGAGCAAGTAATTAGCCAAATTAAAGTTAAAAATTGAGAGAAGCAGAACCAACAGTGTCATAACACAAACCAATAAGCATCTATACAGACTGTACCTATATCTAACATAGCCCGGACAAAACATTTAAATTATGAAAATGTAGGTTTATAAATTCCTCTAAAAGAATATATGCCATCTGTCTCTCTACTTTTCTCTGTTTCAATTTTGTTTAAAACCAGCATTTGATTTTTGCTCAGTACAGGATAGGAGCTTTGCTTCCTAATCAATGTTTCCTGAAAGCTCCCTCATCAACCATGGCAATATATATTATCCTTACCAAGAATTATATTATATTTAACCTCTCTTTTTTCTCGTCAATTCTTTTTGCCTCCTAAATAAATACAAAAGAGGTGCAGCTTGCTTCCGTTTGTATCAAATATATCCTGCATGGCCTCGTGTGCTGATCAAAACAGATCCAACATAGTAATTTCTATGGACAAAAGAAAGGATAACATGCGATCAGTGGACTGTTGCCATTTCAATTCTTTATCTCATAATTATTACAAATGAGAGAAAGGATGTACATAGGTAATATTATACATATAGACCAATCACTGGCTCATTACAATATAAGCTTTTGTCACCATGATGAATTTAAAGAGAGTAATTCTAAGTATAAGAAAAGAAAATAACACACACCAGCATATTCTCAGACGTAGGCATCAGGAATGACATTTTTGCTGAAGAACTATTTAACTGCACCACTTGACCAATGTACCAACGACCATTAGTGTGACGAAATCTACACTTAGATCCAACAGAATAATGTTGTTCCTCTAAAGGTTCTGGTTCAACATCTGCAGGATCAAGTGGCTCAACTTTCTCTGCTTGAGCAGAAAGATTAGATCTATACAGGACTGAATCCGCTTCATGCAATAATCGAGTACGCTTTAAGTGAAGAAGCCCTTCCTCTGCATCCTTGATTGCCTGAACAAGCTCCTCATGAACCTGAGATGATAAAGCACCAATGTTAAGAAGTCTGCTAGAGTTTATGAAATTAGCCACAGAAATTTTCCATACTGTCCAGGTTTCCTTGGCACTGGCTAATGACCAGATCCTACCATTTGTTATTTACGTTCATGCCAATGAGAAGATTAAAATAAATAACTGGGTCTAAAACTTAAAACCAAAATCCAAGAGATTAAAGGGTGTAGAGAACAATTTGGCAACAAAAAGCTTAACTTTCTGTTATATGCATGTTTCAGAGTTCTGAATAAGGTAAGACGCTTAAGTTGCCCGTTAAGTCTTTAACTACCTTAGAAAACATGCTACTTGAACATTAGAATTAAATTACCCATGCTTGGCAGCTAACCTAAGCATTGTCGTATTGAGAAATCAATGATATTATGAAAATATTTAAGCAATGCTCACTGACTTTACATCTGAATTACACAAATTCAATTTCCTGCAATATCTCTATTAGCTTGCAGAAACTGAAGACAGGAGGTTAAATAAAATCTGTCTTCCATCATATTTTCGATGTGAATCTAAAGAATGGGTGCTTTTAATGAGTAACATATGACATTAATAGCTGGCATCGATTATATGAGCTTTACCAATGTTTTTAGTTTTTTCCTTGGTCCCCGTTTTGGATCACTGAGTCTGATATAGGAAAATGTTTGAGATTAATAATATACAGAAAATAACTCAGAATTGCACATTTTTCAAGCCTCAGTATTTCCTTTTGCAGATTCCAACATTAAAGCAAATGTTTGAGATTAAGAAATTATTTTTGAAATATACTCCTCTTGTCCTATTTATAAGGCAGGGAGAGAAGATATTTTTTGATCCTATTTATACAGCACTTAGAAATTTTTTGTATGAATGTATAATTTTACTCCTCATCTATTATTGAGTTGACTTTGTTTACATGAGATATATGTATATTAAATAGGGATAAAGTTAGAAAGTTATTAAATTTTAAATGAGAGTTAACGAAGCTTAAAGTTTTTTTAGTCTGTGTGAAACATGCTGAAAGTGCCTTATAAATAACACCAAACAATTACAAAGCCACAAAAATGATCAAGACAAACTTGTCAGCATCTGTCGTTGAAATGAACAATCCTACAGGTCTTGTTTACCAAGTTAGGAAGAGAGCGGAGCATAGCATAGAACCCCACAAGATAAAGCTCTCAAACACTTTCCCATGACAAAACGTAACGACGTTTCCCTACCTAAGAATTAACATTTCAACCCATTTACATTAGTAGCATTGATGTAGAACTGAGGATTAAATTTATTATCTAAAAGCCTCATTCATATGACAGCAAGCAGAAGTAAAGCATAATCCCCAAATTACATAAGTATCCATTCCATCTTTTTTTAAAAAAAAAAAGGGCATTAATTATATAAATTTCTCAATTGATAACTACTCCCCATATTCCCAAGTATTCCGTCATCAGCACATTACCCTCCACCTCGAAATTCTATCGGAAATTATTAGGGCAGCCTAATATTGATGTTCCATCACTCCAGTTGGTTAACATTTCCACATTTCCAGACAGGAACTAGAAACAATACCTCACCGGAACAATTGTTTTTCTTGTTTTTCCAAGATTAAGAGAGATTATAATAGGAACACGGGCGGAATTTAAAATCGGTTATAGTAATCAGAGGCTTAAGCATGTCATTCATTCCGATTGTGCCAGCCAAAGTTTCGAGGCGGAAAGCGAGACGTACCGCAAGAAGCTCGGGATTGGATGGATCAGAAACCAAAGCTTCATTGAGTGCAGAGAGTGAATCCCTCTGTTCCTGCAATTGGAGCTCTAGTTGAGTTTCCAGATGTCTCTCCTCTTCACTAGCCATTGTCCCCACCGAAGCACTTTCTTCCCGAGAAGAGCGAATAGCTGATTATCGGAGTCATATTTTTAGTTTTCCTACCTCAATCCGACCCGCTTTAATGCCCGCCCCGTTTTCTTTCTTGTTTATTTTTGGCCTTTTGACGTCCCGGGCTTCTTCCGCTTCCATCTTATATCCCCCGAGAAAAAAATTAACATAAACCCACATTATATGAATTTTTATTGGGGTAAAAAAGTTTACATATATGTTAATCTCTTAAAATGTGACGATTTAATATTCAAATTCCTATTAACAGATTAGAAAAAAAACTAATCATATTACCGGATGCTTGATAAGTAAATATTTGTTATGACGATAACAATATCAATACCAAAATAATCATCATTAAAGCTTTGACATGTCAATGTAATATTATATCTTGTTTTTAATATAAGAGTTAGTTAAAAATTTAATTTAGTTTTAAATATAAAACTCTAATCTATTTTGCTTTCAATATTTATTTATTTTGCTTCCAAATGATTCATATGGTGATTACACATGTTAAAAAATTCTATCAAGTAAAGTTTTAATACACATGATTAACAAGGGTATTTTAAAAAAGTTAACATCCATTTATCACAAAAAAAAAAAACTAACTTAACTAAGTTTTTGAATATTTACCAATTAATTATCTAGGTCTTCTATCAAGAAACCAGGGGTAGCACAGGTTACCATACTCTTTAAATGCTTGATGTAAAACCTAATTAACTAATTTGAATAAATTAAAAAAATAAATAAATTATTTAATCCTCATAAATGTAAGACAATCTCTCTAAAATATTCCTAGCATTAGTTTATAAATGAGTGAGATAAATTTAATTTGAGAAAAATAATAAATATAAGTGAAAAAAGTGAATTATACATTAATAATCATAAAGGCATGTTCAAATGGATTCCCAATCTGGATATTCGTAAGCATATCTCAGGCACAATAGCACCATTTTATTTTCCTAATTGCGGATACATACGTATATCTACCACATACATATCCGTGTACTGCATATATAAGCTACTTTATTTTTTTATATATAACGTGCTTCTCCATTTTTGACCGGATTCCATGCGCGCCTTTTGAGCCTAATATGTATAGCATATTTTTGAGTTGAGGTGTACCAATTACCAAAATCGTAGGCCCAATTGCGAGCCACCATGTTTATTTGGTTCTTTCTTTTAAGGGACAAAATCTTTCAATCCATTTAAGATAAGACCTTCCTCCTTCAGCATGTCTCGTTACATCATACACCCCCAATTCCAATTGTTACAAAAATTTTGTCAATTTGATACATGATGGTATTTTTGTTTTAGTTTGAATTTGGACAATTACATATATTTTATAATTCTCAATTCATCCCATCCGATAATTCTTATAAATGATTTTAAAAAAGAAAACAGCGATTTTCCTTGTTCATTCTGCCGCCTAAAGTCTCCTTGATCCTATCCCAGAATTTTTTTTTGGGGGGAAAAGTGTTTCTTCAATTTAAAATAATAAAGTAATTCACGAAAAAGAAAGATATTAAATTTAAAATTTAAGTAAAATTGAACAATCACGTCACATGGTTCCGTTTAAAATTAATGAGAAAATGAGAACCAATCTGAGGAAATTATTTTCATCTTTCATACACATGGCATATCTAAGTGGTCCTTGTATTTTCTTCAACGCATAATATATTAATATGCGCTTCCTAGAAAAGACCCATTATCTTCGTCTTTATATAAATATATATATATTCCATGAAAATGAATTACTGTAAATTATTGCTTGTAGTAACACGAAAGAATTTGGCACCAAATGATTGAGGTGAGATTGGGTCCAATCAAACAAGAACCTAAAACACCCATTATTTTGCAGAGCTCCTAGCAAAGAAGGAGCAGAGTCACGCTTGCTACAGATTACAGTGAAATCTGAAAAGAAAGGAGGAACGTGGGAGGAAATCGATAATCAAACAAAGCCCACGTATCTTTTTCTTTTCCGTTCAAACCATTCAAAACTGAGAGCCTAAGGAAAGATGAGATGAAAGATCGAATCTTGGCGTTTTCCAGAGGGTTCTCTCTAATCTGACATTGCCCTTACTTAGAAGCTAATTCTCTTGTCCACATGCCAAAGCTAAAAGCAAAGAGAGAAGAAAGAGAGCCTCTTGGGACTGCCGGAGGATTCCTTCCTCAAAACAGTAATAAAAATCACAAGACGTTCAAACCTCACTGTTTCTGAAAAGACTAAAGGGAAAAATAAAAGGAAAAGGAAAAGGAAATGATTTCTTCCAAACCTAATGATTCATCCCCAATTTCTAAAATTCCAATTGACCACCACACACTGCCAAACAAAGCTTGAGTGCATAGCAGGCAACATGATGGTTCCTTTTTCCTCGTTGCTCCTTCATACCATAATCTGATAAAGAAATCTACCAAACCAGTAAATTCATTTTCTGGGTTGGTTAGGAGGTAGATTCAAATCAAGAAGAAAATCCCTTAAATGAACAAAAATTGAAAAGGGGCTTCCAGAAACCTGTGTTTCCCCAAACCCCATGAAATAATCAGACACACACATTAACACCAAGCATCTGTTTGAATCTGTTGAATAGTTAATACTGTATCATGCAATAGTGAAGATCGTCAGAGGCAAAAGGGAATCAAACCAGAAATGATATCAAATTTCCAGCGAGTGCAAGAGATAGAACCAACATGAGGAAGAGCTAATGTCAAATTTCTCAACTAGTATTTATATATACACACTGACAGAGACAAGAACCTGCAGAAAATGGGGATGAACACCCACATTGGATACTACAAACCCTAATCCATTAAATTCTTGAGTAACAAACAGATCGTGATATCTTTTTCTTTTTTCAAATTTTTCCTCTTTTGAATAGAAAAGGGGAAGAGCATTGATCAATACCCCTACTGGAACACCATGGCAGAAGATTACACTCACAGAATCAAGATCATACCATCATAATCTCATATCTGATCATCATCTTTTCATTTTCTTCTTTTTTTTTTGGTGATTTTTCCGCGTAAAATAAGGGAACAAAAATAGAAGGGTAAAGTAAAAAAAAAAAATTAAGATTCATTTTCCTTGATTCAAGATCAGAGGCAGAGCGCGGTACAGTGAAGATCGTCACCCGCCACGTTAGCCGCATCCCACGGTGGGAAGTTGAGATCGAAAGGCAACGGTTGGCGGAACGACGACGAGGCGAAATCGGCTACCTCACCGCCGCCGTCCCCGTCGATCACTGACGACGAGGAATCGCAGTCGCTGTGGCAGTCCTCTGGCATGACCGGCGGCGTCCGGGGGTATCTACGGTTGACTGCTGCCGGAGCCGTCGTGGACGGTGGCCGTGGCCCGCTGAAGGATGTGCTGCTCATGCTACTGGTGGCTGGTCTCTGAGGGTTAATCTGGTGCTCCTGGAAAGCGCTGTTCCCAAACAACCGGTGATCCAAGACGTCCTCGTTGACGTTGGGGTTGGTGGTGGGGTAACAGAACGGCGAGAAAGAAGGAGAGATAGGAAAATTGGTCTTGGCCTTGGGTCCACGGAGGGCTATCGCCGCGGCGTCGTAAGCTCGAGCCGCTTCCTCGGCGGAGTCAAAAGTTCCTAACCAGACACGAGCTTTCTTCAAGGGGTCTCTGATCTCGGCGGCGAATCTGCCCCACGGTCTCTTCCTCACGCCCCGGTACCTTGGCTCTTTTAAAACCGCCCTTGAACCGGATCCATCAAGTTCAACCGCCGCCATCTGTTTAACAGCGGCGGCTCCTCTAACCCTCCTCATGTTCTCCAAGAATCCTCCTCACGGTACACAAAAAAAAGCTGTGAAGGGAGATAAACTGGAAACAGAAACCCAGAATCAACTATCAAGAAAGGCAGTCTCAGGACTATGGATTATTCAATCGTAGATGGGCATTTCAATCTGTAAAATATATGACAGAAATATGAATAAGATTTGTTCAGAGACCGGAGATTATGAGGAGGGTATGAGGGAAGGCAAAGGTGAGAGAGAGGAGGAAATGGTTGGAAGGAGAGGGAGGGACAGGAAGGCACAAACACCTCAACGGCACCATCATCTTCTCCACACACAAATATAAATAAAAATAAAAGAAGCATTTTTATTATTATGGAAAAGCAGCTGTTAATTTTTTTAATTAAAAAAAAAAAGGACGCGAAATGGAAAAGGGGCAGGTTACGTTCTTCGCTCTGACCTGACCTGTGGGTTCGTTTCCCTCCCTCGCTGTGGTTCTAAATGGCCCTGCCTTCCTCTCTCTCCCCATCCCCCCCCCCCCGGCGCCCAGTCTCCTCCCCCAGTTAATGCCTTTTAAGTGTAAAAAATAATAATAAGTAAAAATTGGGCCAAATCTGGATGGAATATGAAACCAGCCAATAATAAATGTAGATTTTTAGGGTATTAGTATACAAGAAAATCAATTAAATAAATTTAACTTTTATTCAAAATTTTAAAAAAGACTAATAAATTTTAAATCAGAAATGATTATAAAAATATGTTATCATTTGTCTTTTGTGTATAGTTGTTTTCTTTACTAGTGTAATAATTAATATTGATTTAAAATTTTAAAATTTAATAGTTGTTTTTTTAGGATTTTTTCTAAAAAAATTTTCAGATATTTATGTAAAATCCTTCGTAATGACTTGAAATAAACTAATTTAAATACTCATTCTATTCGATAATTTAATTTTTGCTACTGAATTTCTTTTTTAATCCCAACTATTGAATTTAATTGTCGTCCGCATGACATTAAAGCCGGGTACAATAAATTTATAACGTACGAGTCGTTGCTTCTGGCCAAAAAAATTTGACGAGTTTGATTGTCTGAATATCTTTTTTTTTTTAACTTTGGACAGAAAAGTATTAAATGGTTTCTCAAAAATTTAATGCATTTTTTATTTTACCCTTAATTGATTACACTCTTTTTATTACCTTTTTAATATATTTTTCATTTTCTATTCCCTCTCATAAATATATGTTTCATATATTTATTGCATTTAGTCATCTTTGTTACATATATTTAATCAGTTTTAACTGGTTCGGCTACTTGAAGCAGATTAAACGTAATATATGATTTAATAGTGTGAGTTTAAATTATTTTATACACCTCGTATATTGAAAATGGTAAGATAACATTTCATGAAATGCAACAACAAAAAATTTAACATGCTAGGAAAAGTAAAATTTTGAAGTCATTTTTTTTAATTTGAAGAAATGATCATTAAACTTTGAAGTAAAAGTAATATGATAAGAGTTAAGCTTGCAAGACAATTTTGTGATCCTCAACTCTCTAATAAGTAATAGCGGCAATGAAATCTTTGGAGTTAAATTGAAGTTAATGGCATGTGACTTCCTATAATCCAGTGTCGTGAGAAAATAGCCAACTCAGTTATTAGTTTTTTTTAATTAAAGAAAAAAATAAACTTTACTCTTTGGGGACAAATAAAATGTTGTTATGGTTTAAGTAATATGTGTTAGTTTTATCCGAGCGTTTATTATTAATAATTAATATTTATAATTTATAATAAATGCTTGCCTGGAAGAGTAATAAATAATAAATGAGAAATATGAATGATGTGAGATCCTAATTTCCATTTCCAGCGAAAAGACGAAGGAAGCGGGGAAGGATTGGGTGAGATATACGTGATGTTGCAGAAGAAATCAGAGGCGCGTTGGTCGGTGTACTTTCGGTTCTGGTGTGGTCTCTTTCACCATATCGCATCTCTTTCCTTATTTCTTTTCATTGGTGCCAGGAAGCCAAGTGCCTTTTTTTTTTTTAGGAGGTTTAATAAAAATTAAATACAGCATATCAGTCTGGGAGGTTTTAAACCATCCAAAGAATGAATCAAGCCCTTCCCACATATTTATAAGAGAAAGAGTAAATGGTAAATTCGATGGAATGGTAGTTCGGATTATGAGTTGAGGTTGCGTAGGACGGTTCAGCATCTCTTTATGTTTAAATAAGTAAGTTTAGTTTGTAAAATAACCAAAATAAATATGACTTTTATTAAATAATTAAAAATATAAATTTACAAAATATAATAATTTTAAATTATTAGGAAGAATTTATATTTAATGACTAGAATATATAGAGAGACTGAGTGAAGCATAAAAACAACATAAATATAAGAATAAAAATGTCTTCTAACTCAAAAAGACTGCTTTTATATAACTCATAAATAAGTCTTAAGTGTTTTTGTAATCATGTTTAAAAATTAACTTTTAACTTATAAGTCATGTTGGCTAAAAGTGACTATAAACTGTCTTTAAGGGGGTGTTTGGCAAAACCAAAACCTAGGTTTTAAAATCATTTTTCCGCAAAACGAGGTAACCTCCTCCAAATATTTACTTCGCAATCCGTAAAAGCACTTCTGAAACTATGGTTTGGTTTCTATCCAAACACCCCCTAAATTGCAAACTGACTTACGGTGTCTCTGAGTTTTTTTTTCTTTCTTTGATGCATGGGTCTATCCGTCTATGTATGAGTTATTGTTTGCTTGCTCAAACGCCCCACCAAGGCACCAACACTGGCACACAGTCCTTGATCACACTCCTTCACAGGCCCTTAAACTGCAGCGTGCTTGTCTGTTTTTCCGCTCATGTCCATCAAAACTTGATATTGACGAAAGTAACATTGCATTGTTTTACAAAAACTAATTAACTAATTTAAATAAATTTAAAAAATTAGTTAAATTAGCTATTTATAATAAATAGTTATTGTCTTTTTTACAATACCTTTAATAATAATGTATATTAACTAGAACTGGATTTTTTTTTTAATTTTTAAGGGATCAGCCGTAGAGCATATGCAAATATTTCAATGTATAAACACATTTGCACGTATAGCGGGGAACTTGCAGCTATTGGGATTGATATTTTCATAAGTGATTTTATAGTATATTGTTATAATTTACGTGAAAGCATTTTTTTTTAAGTGTTTTTGAAGAATGCCAAATTCTCCTTCTTGTTCGGAGAAAGAAAGCAGTGTTAGTGGATTTTAAGGAACTGTTTGTTACGAAACATTAAAAATGAGATATGAGAATTGGGATTGAGATGAAGAAAATAGTATTTAGTATGAAAGATTGCTTGTTATATGAAATTAAACAAATCTATATATATGGAATTGGGAAATACTATGAGGGAAGTGTATTCCTCAATCCTACTTCTATGAGTTTGTCTAATTCCATGTAACAAGTAATTACCCATACTAAAGACTTTTTTAATATTTTTTCAACTGCAATCATAATTCTTATTTCTCATTTTTAATATTTTGTATCAAACGGGACCTAAGGTCTTTGAGAATTATAATACACTTCTGATTTGATTTATAAGGCACTTTTAGTATGTTTCACGTAGACCAAGAAAAATATTAAAACACATTAACTCTCCGTTAAAATATAATAATTTTCAACTTTATCTGTATTTAATATATACACCTTTTAAACGAAATAACTACCTGCACTATAATAAATCAAAGACAAAATAATATATTCACGCTGAAAATTTAATGAAGTGACTTATAAATATAACCCTTAAAAAATATTCTCTCTCTACCCTACAAATAAGACCAGGGGAGTAACAATTTTAAAACGAAATAACGAACACGCAATGAATTACTTGCGGCATGTTTGATCACCCACCCCAACCAACAATAATGTTTCAAAACCCCATGATTATAAAGAGGGCAAATTGAAGAGGTTTAAATAGACGGCTAATATTGCGTTAGCATCAAGGGTATGCAAGATTCAACATAATTCTATTTTTCTCAATATTGTTGTGTCCTAAGAGCATGCAGCTCCCTACAATTACACTCCTAATCTTTAAGTTTAATTTCACTTGTAACTCTAAGTTACTGGTGCTTATCCTTCCAATGAAAACAAACACAAAAGTCAAGTTTTGATGATTGTGGATTATGAAATCCTAGGTAATTTTCTTAAAACAACATTCTATACACGATTTTTTTTTTTTTTTCTTAGCATCACATTAAGAAAATTCTCATCATGTCTTTTTCTTTCAGAAGAATATATTTCATTCATTCATTGATTTTTTTTTTTTTGCTTTTTTGGAATTCCAATAAACCTTCACCGACCTCTTCAAAGAATCAAACCAAAGGGGAATGAATCGATCCTCAGCACAGAGCAGGCACAAATATTATATAATATATGTAATGAAATAAAGAAGGAATGATCATTAATTTCACATGACCCCATTAAGTGTATTTTTTGATAGGTGGACTTTGGATTCCCTCCCTCCTAATCATCTAACACGCAATCCATTCCACCTTTCTTCCTATTTCACCCTTCAGCTATTATTAAATTATTTCTTAAGAAAAATAAATTTAAGAGGAATAATTAAGACCAAACTCTGCCGTTATTAAAATTTTTTTATTTTATTTTCATAAAGATGCCCGGTTGTTTTCCTTGTATATTCCTGTTCACGCCTTACCTTTTTTGTTTTTAAATTTATCATACTTCAATTTTCCCTGTTTTCCAAATCTATAAGTTTTAAAATGTCTCTTATAGTTATACACATTACAAATGATTAGAATTTTTTATAACTAATTAATTTAACTAACTTTTAATATTTATAAACGAGTTACTTAATTGCTTTAAAAAATTGATACTTTGGACAACCAATAAGAATGCCTTCTTTTCTTAGACAGGAAGAAGATATCCCCTCCTATCAAACAAATAAAGCGTTGCAAAATTTGTCTAGTTATTTGACGTGTTTGTTAAACCTGCATATATAATTATTATTATTTTTTTGGTGGACCAAACTTTTAATTAATTTGAAACATGCAGCGCGCCCACACACACACACATGCATATATATATATATATATATATATATGATGCCATTAATTATGCCATTTATATGGTTGTTGGCAAATTTCTGGATAGTGGGAACTCGACAACAAACAGGTTCAACTTACGGCTACCTGTTTCTCCGTTTTTAGCACAATATAATATTTTTTATTTTAAATTGGTCCAAAGATATATATGTCTAATTTAATAGTAATTATTTAAATTTGCCCTTTTGTACCATTAAAATTGCATAAGTAATTAACTCATTGTTCTTAATATGGTTATGGTTTTTGACTTTTTTCTAAAGGCACGTTTAAAGTTTTTTCACAAAGTTTTACACATTTAATTAATTATATAATTTTCTTTTAATTGTTATTTTCAGTCCGAGGTAATTAAATTATGTTCATGGTGTTGATTGAAGAAGCAGAAGATAATGGGGTTAGGCCTTGGAGGATTAGATATTCTCTCTTGTATTCTATATTAAGTCATGGCAACAACTTTGCCTGATTATATCTATTAATGTAGGGAGAATTACAATGAGGTCCCAAGTAATTAAAAAATAAGTCCCAGAAGTTGTTATTCTCACTATAAGACTTGTTATTACAGGCTGCTCAGGTTGTGACTTGAGACTTTTTAGTGATTATTTCTCTTATGTAGGACTTGAATGTAATTCTCCCATTAATGTATGCACATTAATTTATTTTTAAATTTTCTTTTCCGTTGAACTAATTTTTTTATCAATAACTCATTTAAAGATTTAATCATTAATAGAACTTAATAACATTGTGCACAATCCATTTACTCGACCTTACGCAATGTAAGAAAACTTTATTACTACTGTTAAAATAAATTATAGGAAAAATCATAATTAAAGATCTTAGAATTTAAAAAACACAGATAAGGACCTGTGACAACTTCATTATGGCTTTTGACAATAATAATATGTCAGGAAGTTGTCAAAACCCATAGTAAAGTTGTTACGGATCCTTATCTATGTTTTTCAAATTCCAGAGTCTTTTTTTGCGATGTCCCCTAAATTACATTAGGTTTTTATAATCCTAAATTTTTCTTAATTATAAATTCATAAAAATATGATGGATGCTGAAGTTACGATAAAAAAAAAAAATCTATCAGATAAACCGTGTATATATTGCACCTTCCGAATTAGCAAATCACACCATTAAAATGAATATAACATGTGGTCACATATAATTATAAAAATTGGAATATATTGGAAGTAGGGCAAGTAAAGAAAAAGAAATTGCATTTACTGGAGGCAGTGTTTGGGATTATGGAGGGTTGGACAAGGATGTATTGTGATATAATATCATTGCTCATGGCCAAGATAATGACAGACCATATGTCAAAAAGGTGGCATTAAAACGTGTAAGGTAACGCACTTATTATTCTCTTTGTCCATTAACACAACTACGCTTGCCTTCATTAATTAATTAATTTGTTTCTTTTATATTTTCCTCCTAATTTATTTGTCTTTTTAACCGAATAACTGCTTTTTTGGCCAAAAAAGGAAAAAAGAATAACTAGTATCTAGTTTTTTTTGGAAAAAAACAAACGTGTTTACTAATTAGTGCGCTTGAGTTTTGGTTTGGTTGTGATACTGATTTTCATATTTGAGATTCCCAAAGAGAGGTCTACCTCCCCAGCAACCCACAAATAATTGTAATGTGTTTTGGGGAAAAAATAATTGTAGTATAATTTAATTTGTAGGTAAATTATACTCCTTCTACTTTTAATTGCCAATAGGACATCATTTTTAGAAACGAGAGTTATTTATATTGTAGTATATAGCATTTGATGAGTAATGAAATTTTTTAAAAATTTTATCCATTGAGTGGTTAGAATATTAGTAACTAACAATCATCCCACTTAATTTTTCATGACTTGTTGTGAAAAAAAAATCTATCATTTTATCTTAATTGCTGGTCAAAGCTATGCCTTAAATTGAACAAATACTATGGTCTCCCTTCCCCCCTGTACACTAATCTCTTCAAAAATTAAAAAAAAAACTCCTGCGGTACAAAAAAAGGGGTCTAAATTTGAATTTAAAGGGTTGGCCAAAAAACAAAAAATAATGTAAAAGAGTTGTCGCTTGTCAATAGTTTGGTGACCTAACGAGAAGATCGTTAAAAATAACTTATAAATAGCTCTTTAATAATAATTTATGAAATATAAGATAATATATAAAAAAATTATCTCAATTTATATAAAATATGTTTATATTATTGCTATTCTAAACCAGGTTTAAATCTCATTTTATTTAGAACTTTTATATACTTCCCGCTAATTTTTCCTGAAAAAAAAAAATCAGAACTCGAATAAAGTGAAAGAAGCAGGCCGAAGAAGGAAACCCGCGGCGGGGGGGCATCAGTGGACAACTGTGAAACGTGGTCTCAAAAATAAATATGTGGGCCCCGCTGGCATCGAATACCAATCGAGCAACCCTGCGCATTACGCAGGCCTTGCTCTTCAGGCTTCAGCTCACCTTCGCAGCGCTGAGGACGTGGGAAGGCGCGTGTGGGTCCCACCCACTTGGGACACGTAGGTCGGGGGGATGGATGAGGAAGCGGGTTCAACCCGGAAACTCCCCCGTTCTGGTGTCACGTTTCGATGTAGGGTTGGGTGGAGGACAAAGCGCGGGATCTAGGCGGGGCCCACCTGTCTCTGTGACCGCGTATTCTCTCTCTACTCGTGACCCCAACCGCCACCTGTACGTGGCCACATGCCTTTTATTCCCGCCAATTCTCATCCCACTGACACATGTCATTATTTTAATCACCCTTTGACTCTGTCTTTTTTTTTTTTTAAAAAAAAAAAGGTCTTTGGGGTGTTGAAATATTAAACGGGGACTGAATTCATTATGGCGTTGTGGGGAGGAGGTGCCCCCACCCGGGTTGCTTTGGGAAATTGTCCGGTGTGCCCCCGTGTTCAGGATAAGCCTATTTTTCCACCACTAGCATCACGCCATGTCACCACGCGCATAGCACGTCCAACACGAGTTACGACTGAAGGGGCATAAACTAAATTTTGATTTCAGCCGCCTCAAGTTGCGCATGATGGCCGCAAGTTGATGAGTTATCCTATTTATCATTTGGGGAGCATAGTTTTTTAATCATTGTAATAAATTTATTTAATGATATTGACATATATTTTTTTTCCAAGCATGATTTCAATGTTAACTGGCTAGCTGGAACTTATTTTTTGGGTAAATCATTTTATTTCTAATAATTTGATTATTTTTAGTCATGCATACTTGAATGTTTGGTCCTTTAAAGTTTGATGGTTGCAGTAGGTAATCAGAGGACGAAATGAAAATAAATTAATTTCTGGTGAACTAAAAAAATAAAAAGAATTAACAAAGATTAAAATAAAATGGTTAGCTCCGTTTAAAAAGTTGGAAGTTGAAAGACGGGGGTGGGTAAGCGAATAGGGAAGAGAGAGAGAGAGAGAGAGAGAGAAGGGGATGGAAGCGGGAAAGAGGAGACAGGAAGGAAAATAAGGAAAGGCATCACCTTGGGAACACGCTTTTCCGTTTCCCTCCTCTCTTTTGAGCTGCGGCCTAATTAACGCGCCAAATGTGATTCCATTCCACCAACTCTCTCTCTCTCTCTCTCATCATCTTGTCCCGCATCTCAATTCAACAACCCTTCTTCTCTCCCTATCCCCCTCCTCCTCTTATGTCCCTTTCTGTACCCCCCAAATTGCTTCTCTCCTCCTATCCCTCCTTTTCTTTGTTTTTCCTTTTTTGCCATAAAAGAAACACTCCCCCATTGGACCTTGGTTTTTTAACACGATTTAAGTATCCAAACAATCCGCTAATCCGAAATAAAGAAGTCAGAGTATGTTATTTTAATGGATTACTTCTCCTTTTGTAACTTATAGTTTCTTTCTTATAGGAATCGAAGCCGTTTACTCTCTTGTCCAATATGTTGTTGATTTTTTTAATAATCGAATTAATTTGTATTTACTTGATTGCAAGCCCATTACCGAAGACTTATTGGATCTCATTACATGGGCTGAAGCCCAAATCATAAACACCAGCCCGATTTAATTCAGCCTTAGCTCGGCCCAAATCTCCTAGCTACTTTCACTTCATTTTTCCTACAAGACTCGTACCAACATATGTTAGAAGAAGTGAAATAAGTTTCAGCATCCTTCGCCATAAAACAAGACTTTTTGTTAAGAGAGGCAAAGCTCATTTGTATGCTCTCTATTATGCATCAAGAGACATGCTACGCAGGCTGATGGAGAAGGAATTAGCTAAGGTCTTTTTTTTTGGGTCTTTCTCTAATTATGTAAATTTTAATTTCATAAATTTCAATCTACTCAAAATTTATATGAATATCATCACTCCCCCCCCCCCTTCTAGACATGGATGTGGACACCTCCCTCAAGGAATTCAATTTATCACTGTTTTTTACTCTCAACCTCGTCTAGACTAAATCCTACATAAGCTGGCGGCAAAGGATGTGCAACTCAAAACGGCACCGTTCCTTCTAGCACCCAAGACAGAGAAGAAGAGCAAATGAAGTCGGCCATTATCCAACCATATTTGTGTCGTCCGTCGGATTTTGGTAGCCGGCCATCCCTTTATTTGGACGTCTCTAGTGAAATATAAATATACAATATTATACGAAATACAATCCATTAATTAATCGTAAGCAATAGTGTGTATATATTATTTATGTAGATAAAAAATGTACCTATGAACAGATACAGAGAATAACTCAAACTGAGTGAAATAATAACAATGACTCTATGAACTTAAATCAACACTCCGGTGCAAGATCACCCCAAACTCCATCAGTTTTGCTCCCTTCAGTTTCCCGTGGGGAACTCGCAATTCCCGAACTCTGCAACCAAAAACACAGTTTTTAAATATTTATCATATTATTCTTCTTATTTAATTCATAATACTTTTATTTATTTAATAAAACGCGACATTGTCGTTTCAGTTGTATGTAGTCTACAAGAGATACGACACTTACTAGGAGGCTGAGTCACGACGTAGGCCGTCCCGCCAAAGTCGCACGTGCCGGTGCCGCGTGACTTCCTCTGGTAATAACTGTTAAACGCGTACGAAGCATGAGCCTCCAACGAGTTCGGATTGTAACACGTGGCACCCGGTTGAATCGGACGGCAATCGGCCCCTCCTTCTCCACATGCATAATCTAGCGCCGCCTGCAATTTCTCCATCGCAGATTTGCCGTTCGCCACACACCACGTTTGGCCGCGAGACGGACTCGCTGCCGGCTCTCCCGCCGCTGGTGTCTGATTCTTGCTTACGTTAGCCGGCGCCTTGGACGCATCCGCCGCCGTGAGTGGAACTTCATATACCTTCTGCTCGCTGGGATAAAAAAGCCCGTAGTTTCTCTCCGACGTGGGTCCTGGTTTCTGGTTCTCGTTGAACAAAGCGAACAAGAATACGTTGAGTGGGTCCTTTGGCCTCAAAGGGGTCCCACTCCCAGTCGAGACCCGCTTGATCAAGTTTCCGTTATACGCCTCCGCATTGTCAGCGCCAGCTCCGACCTCGTTAGAATCTCCCTTAGAAGGCCAACCGGTCTCGGACACCACGACCTTTACGTCGTCGTATTTGAGAGCTGACATGGCGGCATAAACGGCGTCGATTTGAGCGTCGAGGAGGCTCATGTATCGCAACCCGTTACCCGAATCCACGTTCCCCGGGTTCTGCTTGAACAGTGCGTAGTCCAACGAGATTTTGTTGGAGTTTGCTTCGTAGGCGAAAAACGGGTAAGCGTTCACCATGAGGTACGATCCGGTCTGATGGAGGAAATCCAGCATGGGTTTGATTACTGGTTCGATCAGTTCCGACTTGAAGGCTCCCGATGAGGGTGGGTATGAAGATTGAAGCGCTGAAAGGGCCACCGGCGAAGAGATTTTGATGTTGAGGTTGTGTTTGGCGAGGGAAGCTTGGACGTTTTTCATGGCGGGAACTAGAAATTGGGCTGTGTTCTTGGGGTCGACGAAGACTTCATTTCCGACGGCAATGGCTTCGAACTGAGTGGCGGGGTGGTACTGGGAGATGTTTGCTTGGACCCATTTGTCGGTGAAGGACTGGTCAGCTGCGGCGGAGGAGAGTAGCTCGTTGGGGAGAGCCACGACGACTTGGATGCCGGAGTTGGCCAGAGCATTGAGGACGTCAGCGTCAGTGTCATAAAGCTTGACCCTGGTAATACCGTTGGCTTTAAGAAGCTGCACCACCTTTGACGGCGGAGGAAGGTCGTTGGCCACCCTTCCATAGTTAATTCCGATAGAACCCGCTCCTGAAAAAACAGGGTAACAAAACGATCAAGTAAATACAGAGGTAAGAAAAGGACGGACAAGTTCTGTGAGATCAAATTTTCAAAGAGAGTGGAAAGTTAACCTGAAGAAGCAGAAAAGGAGAGAAGAATGAGGAAGAATGATAGGGTGTGTGAGGCCGCCATTGCCATGCTCTGTTTCAGAGAGGAAAAACAGAGCAGTAGAGAATGGAGAAGTGGGAGCAGTTACTTTCTGATGATAATGTTAATTTTATATAGAGAAACGGCTGAATTTTTTTTTTAATTTTTATATTAAAGAAAAACCGTAACATAGACGGCGAAAGAGTGAGTTGGTACGTGGTGGTGGAACGATTATTATGGCACAACGGACCAAAGAATTTGCTGAGAACTGTTAATAATTTTTTTTTCTTCCATAACTCGAAACTTAATTTATTTTTGATCCTTCCTCGTTATATTAGGTAGCCAAATTGAGACTCTTTAACCTAATTAATTATTTTCTAATATACAATATTTAATATACATATATTTTTCTAATTAGGTTAACCGTGCAAACTAAAAGGGCTTCAGCGGCGTCTCCAATAAGGAGTCAGAAGGAATGGTAATGACCACTTTATATTTCATAATTACGGTAATTATACAATGATCATACAAATAATTGTATGTGATATATATTCTCATCGTTTCATAGATGGTATGATTTGGTGTTTGGGCTTAATAACAATGACACTCTTTTTCAATTTTTTTATAAAATACTTCTCCGGTCCTAAATATAAAACCCTTATATACATTATATAAGGGTTTTATATTTACGATCGGATTAGTATAAAATCCCTATAACTAGAGGTTAGGAATTGAAATGTATTTAACGATTTTAAAACAAGAACATCAAAATGCACGTGAAAGTGAAAAATTCAACATAGTTGAATTTTTATGGAGTTTTTCCAATGAAAAAGCGATTAGGATAGCAGTTCAATGGGTAACATTATTAAATTAATTCCAATAATTAATCTTTTGTTAGTTGAACAGTCAGTGTTAATATCACTAACATATAAAGATTCTGTTGGAACATTATATTAATTTCATTGACACCCTTGATGAAAAGGCATCAAAATTTGAGCTAATCACTTCAAGTTTCCACGGGAATAATTAACAAATAATAATCGTCGCAAAAAAAAAAAAGGAAAGAAAGAAATCTGGGACGATGCACGCCTGCATACAATATATGAATATAATAATACGGTCGACAAGAATTTAATGAATTGAAACTGTTTTATATATGTCTCCGAAGAAAGAAAAAAATGGCAAGAGGATGAGAGTTCAAGTATGATACGTCTTGTTGAGATGTGAAATGAAGAAATCATTAATATGCGAAATCTGAAATGAAATGAAAACACAGGACTTGTGCGACAAATATATGTAAATAATTAAAGGGAAGTGTATGACCAAAAAAAAAAATCAAAGGGAAGTGGGGTTAGTGATGAAGAAGATGATGAAGGTTTGACAATGAACAAGAAGATAGGAAGGTGGAGGTGGCAACTTGTGCGTACAAGTGAATGATGATCCCTTGTGGTTCTCCCTGTTTTGTGTGTATTCTCTCTGTCATCACATAAAGTGGCAATAATAATTTTCCTATTTCTTCAAGTTTCAACTACAATGCACATTGGCCCTGACTAAAGACACAAAACCCACGATGGATTATTTTTATTGGTCTATCATATACTACCTCCCGTTCTAAATATAAGAGTTAGTTGATTAATTTGATTAAATAAAAAAATAAGTTAAGTTAGTTATTTGTAATAAATAAGTATTGTCTTTTTTAAAATATCCTGACTCATTAAGTTTATTGGTTAAAACTACTATTATTAGAATGCCTATCTTGAAAAAAATAGATAGATATGAGAAATAAATTGAATTGGGGTTTTATATTTAGAACAAAAATAAAAATCAAACGAGTTATCACTCTGTTTTATTATAGGTCACTCGTACCCCAAAAGTTTGTTTCAAAATATAAGTCACTTGTAGTATAATTAATGATCTTTTTCCAATTTTACCCCTATTAATTTAATAAAAAATTAATTAATCTCTCTCTCCATCTTTCTCTCAACTTTTCATTTCCTACGTAATCCATCCCCCTTCTCTCTCTCAACTTTTAATAAGGGTAAATATGAAAAAAAAAAGGGTTAATTTAATATATTTTTTGGTTTGCAAGTTTGGGATACAAGTGACTTATAATAAGAAATAGAGTAATATTATATTAGGAATAGAAGGTGGTACTTTTTTTTTTTCAAAAGGTTCCGGATAATTTAATCATGTCTTCTTTGCTGTATTTTTGTCATTAGTGTAAAAAAACTACTTTTTTTTTTTAAACTGCAGCTAAAAAGAATGATACTCTCTCCGTTCCTTTTTATAAGATTCTTTTTTAATTTTTCTGAACATTTAATGTATTATTACTTATTTTACTCCTAATTTAATGTATTTAATACATTCTCTTTTTTCACTTACTTTACTATTACTCTCTCACATCTACCTATTTATATATAGGGGTATATTTAAAAAAAATTACATTTACTATATATTAATTGCTTTAAACTAATTTTAACTATTTTCTTAAACCGTGTAATTTAGTTAAAGAATCTTCTAATAAGAGACGAAGTACTACTTCATATAGAGAAACAGATGAAATTAATTATTTTTTTTATAACTATTTAAACTATAATGTGTCTGTACCGTGTGTGTGAAACACGGCCACAATCGCACCAAAAATTATTTAATTAATTTAACTAATTTTTTTAGCTTCTGTAACTTAATTACTAATTTTTGCCAAGGGTTAAGGTGAATCGTACTTCAACTGTGAAACGCCAAGTTGTAAGATAGATTAGTATAAAATTTCTCACATAATAAATTAACCTAGTGGCTAGCTTTTCTTTTCTTTTATAACTCTACATTCTACGGCCATAAATTGGTGTTTATAGCTGTAAATAAATAATAATTTAAAATGCTAGCTTTTCATAAGGTCAAAACAAGAATGCTCTTATACATTGAATATTTTGTTAACTAGAAAACTTAGCCGTGTAATGTCAAAACTACAGAATTGTTTAATTATTGTGAAATTTTATTGAAAAAGTTAACATCAAACACATAAATTTGCACTTGCATTTTTTAATTGCATGATAGGTATGAAATACTTTAATTTTGAAAGTCCCCTCCCTAATACATTAATTACCCAAATGTGGACTTAAGTTTTGTCCTTAGAGTTAGATTATATTTTATTAACCTTTTTTTTTTTGGCCGACAGTAGCATCGTCTTATATTATATTTTTATTATAATATGAAATTCACGTTTTATATCGATATTAAACATTTGTTATGGGTTAAAAAAAACAAGTTGTCTTTTTCAGAAATAACTAGAGATTGGCGACACCACAGACTTCTTATCCGCAAATGTTCAAGTTGATATATTATACAGATTTTTTAGGACAACGATGTATTGCATATTACTGTAGTTTTTACAGCTATATTTCATATGAAAATATGATAACATGAGCATACAAACCATGACCTTATTTGATGAAAAAAATATAATTCATATTAATTTAGTATCCGTCGACATGCAGTCCAAAAGAAGAATATCCGTCGACATAATATTTTGATCATGAATTGTCCTTAAAAGAAGAGAAAGCCAGATTGGCACACAATTAATTAAATACTCCTCCGGTCTTTATTATAAGATTCAATTTGACTTTTTATTTGGTCCTAATTATAAGACCCAATCCATTTTCTCTCTTATATTTATGCATTTTTTTCCAAGATAATCCTTCTAATAATGATAGTTTTAGCCATTACACTTAATTAGCAAGGATATTTTAGGAATGACAACACTTATTTATTATAAATAATCAACTTAACTTATTTCCTTAATCTCCTCAAATAAATCAATTGGGTCTTATAATTAGGACCGGAGGAGTACTATTTTTAGTTCTAATTATAAGATCTCGTTTATAGTTTACAAACTAGAACTTATAATTAGAACTGGGCGTAGTATTTTGGAAGACATTCACAATACCACGATTTAAAATTTAAACTTTCAAAGGGAAATATGCCTATATTTATTATATCTAGTGTTTCGATTAAGATTTCTTTCACTAAGCGGATAACTATGTGCTAGCAAAATGTGTGTGTATATATTTTGGATGAATTATTTACAGAGCCATAACACAAGATATCAACAGCCTAAAAAAAAGTATTTCAAAATATTTTTATATAACGGGGGAATTCTGAATTTATCATTATTTTAGATGAAAATTCCTCAATAATGTCAAGAAATTCGTAACACAATTTTAGAAATGAACTGTAAGCTTTTGAAAGGCCAATAATAATTTGTTGATATATATGATGATTGGGTGAAATTAATTATAGAATTTTACTATCAATATCAGGTATTATATAAATCAATAACGTTAATTAAACGTCATTTTTGCAAATATTTTTATTTTTGATGTTTACCCCACCAAAATTGGCTTAGCACCATTATGTAGGCAAACATGTGATAGGTAGTTTTCATAGAAACCAAAACATGTGACATGTAGTTTTGTATTTTGACCCATCATGTGATACATTGTGACATGTATTGATAGCCCGATGATAATGTTATAATTTTAAATTTTTTAAAAAAGTGTTTTTCTAAATATTATAAGCTTTATTATTGGCATTTTGCAATTTTTGTACACACAGAGCAGTGTTTTGCTATATATACATCCTTCTTATCGATAAAATTTTTGATGGGAGACTTTTCTCTAATTTTTTTCTGTATATTTTTGTCCACTTCATTTCATTTTCTTGCTTTATTTATTTAATTTTCCTTTGACACAATGCATTGCCACCGTCCGTACAACTTGTACGCTAATTCAAATAACCAGATAAGCATATCGAAAAAAATAAAAATAAAGAAATTGCCAATTTGCAATTATAATCAACGAATTAAAATTGATTGAGATGTGCAGAAATGGACTTGAAAGGTGCCTGTGTAGGCACGCGCACACACCCATATATATATATATATATATGCAAAGTAAACAACATTGATTTTTTCTGTAATCATTGAGGTTGATTATTATAATGAATGTGATAATATATATATATATATGTATGTGACGCAAAACATAGGCTTGATTTTACCAAGGGATATGCATAGACACGCGTGGGCGTGCTATAATTAGGTGAGGTGGCTGTTGCAATGTCACAAATTAAACTGTTGGAATGTCACAAACTAGGTCCATGGAATTAAATTAAACTATTTGACTTAGGTTGATGTTGGTGAAATACGCCCATTATGCATAAACGAAACTAACGCGTACTTAGTTTTATGATAGGAACAAAACAAAAAAATCTCCTGATTTTAATTAGAGCCAACAAAACAGGTTGAATTGAGGCTATTGGTGATTTGGTGAGAGGAGGATAAAGAAATAAGAACAGAGATTTTAAATCAATGAGAGTTAGGGGGTGTTTGAGTAAGAACAAAACCATAGTTTCAAAAGTACTTTTACGGTATACGAAGTAGATATGTGGAAGAGTTTGTCTCGATTTGCGAAAAAATTACTTCTGAAAAGTGATTATAGGGTGTTCCAAACACCCCCTTAAATCCAGCAAAAAGAGTTAGTCACAACAAATTAATGTTTGAATCTCCGTTAAAAGAAGTGTTCATATCTAGTTATATGATAGTATCTCGAACGGGATCGATTGATTTTAACAGAAGAATATGTGTGTGTAGAAAAAAAAAATGCGTTTGACTTTTTTGGTTTTGATGCGGAAGGTATTGGGTTATAAGGCGAGGTAGTCGTGGGGAGTAAGAAAAAGGGAGAGGACGATGAGTTTGAAAGCATTAAGGTCTAAGGGCGGGTATAGCGGTATAATTAATTTCAACTGCCCACGACGACAACAACAAAACATCAATCTCAAGGCCGTTGAATTAAGGGCGTTAATGGAGGTCAGCTGATCACTGTTTTTGTTCACCAGACACTACCAAAAGTTGAGATGCCTTTAATGTTTGTTCACAAGATTTTTTAATAACTACTTAGACCGATATGTACTAACAGTTTGTGGTTATAAACAAGATTAAACCTGCAACCTCTCACTTGCAAGGAAGCGTCGGTGTTACAAGTTAAACGGTGGTTGGATCAGAATTTCAAATTTTAAAAGAAGTAAAATATATATATCGCTATTTATCTACTTCTATGGCCACAGTAGTCATTACCATACCAACCTATACCATTGGCAGCTGCCTGCTGCTATCTTATTATGTTTTAATTTTAATCCAAAAAAATACATACAGACTGTGAAACAAGAATTAAAAATGCAACTTCCTTCTCAGTTTGTTATAAAATAATACCTTATTTACCCTAGACACGGAAACAGATTCCTTCCAGCCAAATCCAAGCAGCCCACAAAAAAGGAAATAATAATGAATCAACGAATGACATTTTGGTTATACATGTGTGGATTTCAGTTAATAATTAGTAAACCAATGTCTAAGATGTCGAATTATTAGACGGTGGCTTAAAGACAACTAGTTTTCTAAACGATTTATAGGAAGTAATTAAAGAGGGATATTCTCAATTACAGTAGTACAATAGAAAATTAATATGGTAATTTGAATAAGAGTCCCGTTTAATATAATGAGACTGTTATTATTCCGTGTGGCGTGGATTGTACCATAGTGATTACTAATTTAAAGGTATGGAACAAAATGATTAGGTTCAGTTTGTTTGGAGTATTAGGGCAAGGAAGCATCTTTAAGTTGGTAATAAAGACAAGCAAAATGTCTCCAAGTATAATTGGAGTGGCGTGTGCACAAGGCGAAGCTAGTGTGTGGCTTTTCCTTCTACACCTATAATGTTGACTTTATTGCTATTTTTCCCATTCATTAATTAAACTTTTTGGTCTGAGTGGTTTTTTTTTAATCACATAAAAAACATACGACTCTTATTACTCAGGCCATCTTTATCATCAAACTAATCTCTCTAATGATTGCCCGGAGTATGTCTATACAAGTTTGTATTCTCATTATGTCGTCTTCATGATTTTATTTTTATCTTGTTGTACTTGAAACAAAAAGAAAAAAGAAAGAGAAAAAAGCAAAGATAATATTTTCCTCCCTGCTAAATTGTCATAAATAGAAAGGACCCTGTTTATAAATAAATGATTGACAGCTTTGTTTTCTTTGAAGTAAGCCATTGTTTGGGGCCCATTTGAAATATCTTATAAACAATTATTTAATTATGATTTATAGAATATGAGATAAGTGTGTAAGATGAGTTTTGTTCCAACTTATATAAAACATACTTATAGGTACTTATGAGTGCCAATCCAAATAGGCCATAGGTCTTGGATGACTCTATTTTTTTTCCTTTCCTTTTTTCCACTATGGATAGGCATATCTTTAACGAGACAATTTTGTTCAAGGTACTTTCTGACATTACATGTGAACAAATACAATCCTTTTGAAAAAAACAACTCTACACTCATCAGTAGCATGGGATGGAGTTATAAGATTACTTGGTCCATTGTGTTATGGGAGACTAGTCCTTTTCGTTATACTTGTTTTTTTTTTTTTTTGAGTGTAAAAAGAGGGTTTAGCCCAAAATAACACTATCCTAGGCCGTTTCTGTACACAAAGCCCCTCAAATCATTTGGGCACACGTCAATATGGGCAGAAGTATTGATACCATTGTTTGCCAGACCATCAGCAACGGTGTTTCTATTCCTTGCAACATACTATATCCAATTCTCAATATAATTCTTAATATAAGAGTTAGTTAACTCATTTAAGTATATTAAAAAACTAGTTAAATTAGTTATCTGTAATCAAAAGACGTTGTCTTTCATAAATTATCATTACTAACTAAATGTATTGGTCAGAACTACTATTATTACAGGGATTATTTTGAAAAAAAGAAGAATAAATATAAGAGACAAAGTGAATTGAGATCTTATATTTAGAATCAAAATAAAAGTCAAATGAGTTCTTATAGTAAGGATCGAAGGTAGTATCTCAATTTGACTCCCAATTAAAGTTCAGCAAGTTTCAGTCCAAAAAAATAAAAGTTTAGCAAGTTGTGGATTGGCCAAGTCATGAGGCTATAGCAATCTCTAGTAATCCCGTTGGTCGGATGACTTTATGTCAGTCCCCTTGGTCGGAATAATTAGGCCCGTCAATACTACAGATTCTGATTTTGGATTTGAATTGGGCTTTTCCGTACTACCTCTGGACCGAAATTCTGAAATCCAGGCCCATCAATTGGGCCTGATCGATCCATGTCGCTTGGCGTCATTTCCTTATGGGCCCCCCCAGTTCTTTTCTTTTCAAATTTCCGTCCATTTATATCACCAAATCAAAAAAAAAAAAAAGGAACCGGAAGGTCTACAGAAGAGGTTTGTTTCTCACAACATAAAAAGACGTATACATTTAGTGCCTGATAATGTTTCGAATATGATTATCTCCAATAAAAAGATATCTATGTTTTAATAAAAAAATAAAAAAAAGAGAGAATGACCAATTTATTATACTTTTATTCTTCTCTTCCCACGTGAAACGAGCCTGCCCTCCGTTATCCATCCCTCTATTTAACTTTGTCGGCGGAGGGAATTTACAGAAGAAGCCATCAGCGAGCTCCGTGCGTACCGTACGTCGGCGTTGCTGTGACTGTAATCGGAGGCGATCCGTTTTTCCGTTGGAGGGTTCCGAGGTTTTTTCTTCAAGTCCAAGTGAACAGAAGATGTCTGGCGTCGCGAACGAGGAGGACAAGAAGCCCACCGATCAGGGGGCGCATATCAACCTTAAGGTCAAGGGACAGGTTTGTAGTGGATCCTTTTTATGCAGGCTTGATTTGCCTTTTCACTTGCTTTGCGAACCTGGGTTTTGGGGTCGATAGTGGAATCTAGGGTTTTGTTTCTATTTAGGGTCGTTTTAAGTGGAATCATGTGATGCTACTATTTTAGCTATACGTCCCGAATCTTTTGAACTGGAGATCCAAGAGTGTTATGAGTGGTTTCCAGTGGGGTATGCTATGCAGTTCCCTACTCTGACTTGCGGTTGTAGGCTCTATAATTCACAGAGACAATTTTTTAACTGTTTGATCAATGTGTCCGGCTGTTTTTATTGTCAATTACTTCTTCATGAGAATAAATTGTGGAGCTTGCCATATTTCGGAATTGCATTTAGCTGTTTCGTATGAGTTGTGAGCTTCTGGTCCTTCAGAGAGGTTTTTGCTTACTGTAAATTTGGGAGTTTGTTTGGGATGAAATGAAATGGAGTAGCATGACTATTGGGGATAA
Organism: Neltuma alba; assembly: GCF_004799145.2. NCBI lineage: Eukaryota > Viridiplantae > Streptophyta > Magnoliopsida > Fabales > Fabaceae > Neltuma > Neltuma alba. Next base: position 77,455 of record NW_021632854.1, on the reverse strand, counting down.
ACCCTTTTTTTGGATTTCTTTAAAGGAGAGTAAGTGAAATGGCAAGAGATGGTCTCCCAAGCTATCTCTAGTCATTATAGACTAAATTTTTTCTGTCCCTCCAAATGGGGGCAACGTGGAACGGTCACCAGATAATATTATAATAACGAAACTGTGCTTGTCCATTTTAAACACTTTGCACAGTAGTTGTTATGCATTCCTCATCTTGTTTTCTTCATTCTGTTGAACACTATTCCAATTCTCTCCAGTCTCCACTACACCAAGCTGTCCTCCCATTCTCTCTATGCAGCAGTTATCAAGCCTAACCTCAAACTTTAACGATAGTTACAGGATGAAATAGGAAACTAAAACTATCTTAGCAGTCCATCTCAGATTAACAAGATAGCCTTATGCTTTGGCATAATAGCAAAAATAAGGACTTCGTATGAGTGCATTTAATGTTATGGTCATGACTAACTTATTATCATGCTCATGTAGTGACGTTAGATTTTTTTTTTTTTAAATGATTGTTATCTTTTATGGCATGATAATGATTATGTTTGTATAGTTAAGTTATATGGTATTTTTTGTTTTCAAGTTTTCATTTATCTGTTTTGTATTTATGTGACATATTCTCTTCCTATTTTGTCATCTTCTTTCACTTGAGCGTGCTCCTTCTTAGCGCCTCCTTCCAAAGGCGATTTAGAGGTTTATCAATTTTAAGGCACCTCTTGCCTTTGACTATGGTTTTTGTGCATCAGAAGGAAAATCAAATGTGGCCTTTTATCTTCTAGAGGATGTTAAAATTGATTTTTTTCCCCCTTGTAATCTAGTTTTGCAATGCTTGCCTTGTTTTTCTTTTCCCCTTACACATTGTTGTGTAATTATCTTTTTTGGAGGGATTTATGCCCTTCTGTTATGTTTGGACTTAAGTACCAAATGCTGTGCAGAGATTAGTCATAATTTTAATTGAGATGGTTAAAAGCTCAATATGTGAAATTGGCTTTGGAAGCATAGCTATGGGGTCAAGCTAATTGGTAATTATGTTTGAGCCAGAGTGTTATTATTATTATTATTATTTTTTCCCCGGGGGAGTAGGGAGATGATGGTGTGTATGAATGTAAGCCCATCAAGCTTAGCCTCAAACTTCAGCCTGGTACCATGTGAACTATTTGGTTTTTGGTGTTTGTTATTTGATTTGTCATTGGTCAATACTAGCTACTCCGCAACAGCAGGAATAAAAAGTCTGGCACGGGACTGTAAAAAGACCCGCAGTGGTTGTCATGGCCAAAATGTTACTGTTCTTCATATTGCTATCTGTGTGGTCTCAGGATTCAGTTGTGACATATAAAATTAGCATTATCTTCCCCCCCTTTGATGTTATAGGATGGGAATGAAGTTTTCTTCAGGATTAAGAGGAGCACTCAACTGAAAAAACTCATGAATGCTTACTGTGACCGACAATCAGTGGATTTTAATTCCATTGCCTTTCTATTTGATGGTCGCCGCCTTCGAGCAGAGCAGACTCCAGATGAGGTCCGTGTGGATTTTTTCGTCTTCCCATTTTCATGTAAAAGCTCCTCATATTTTGATCACTATTGACCATATTACTGTTTTTTCCTCGTTAAAATTTGATTGTGCGCAGCTGGAAATGGAGGACGGAGATGAAATAGATGCCATGCTTCATCAAACGGGAGGTTCTGTTGCCTAATGGAAGTGGAGATCTTTCTTCTTGCCTTGTTATAAATCTAGACTCACTTTAACTTGTTATTGATGCCTAAGATGTATCTTCCATCAAGCTACTGCTATGATACTGCTCTTGCCGCTTGAGTTTGTAGGGTATATGTTTTCGTTGTCAATATAATTACTGAGTGGTTTCTACTATCATACTGATGAAATCTGATAACTTATTGGATGCATAATTTACTGTCGTTTGTGCCTCAGCGAGCAATGTGTGAGATGTTTGTTTATTGCTGGTTGGGGATTTAAGCTTGCCTTCTTGTTGATGTGATGAAGGATTATCATCTATGCTTGATCTTACGTTGGATATGTTATCCCGAATTTGGTGACTTTTAACTGGTTGGTTATGTTTGGTATGAAATTTATGAACTGAATATTAGTATGAGTGAAGGGAATCAAGGGATAGAAGATAGTCCAGAGAAAGAGATGGTGCTGAAATTCTTCTCGTGCCATGGATTTCTTTTATTTTTATGCTCTTTTCTTTGTCAAACTAATCACCATACGTTGCCCGGTAAGTGATAACTGCAAAGAGATAAATATGCTAAAACAGTACAATATCAACTCCATGGACATTCAGTATATCATTCCATATTCTATTTATGGGCGTTACCCGTAATTATTTTCCTCATTACCCTCACTATTACTATTATCACATATCAATGTGCTTTCCCAGGAAGAAAAAACTCGTGCCCTCTGGGATCGGTACCGAAGCAGGAGAAAAAGGCACATATATAGGTTTAAGGTGTACAGATGCCAAGTTGTTAAGACTTGTAAAACAAAAACCATTTGAAAACAAGATAAATGGAAGCCAAAAGCCCGGCTTGCTTCAGTGTTCCTTCTGTCTCGAAGTTTATTGTAATCCTCTATGTAAGTCCAAGTGATGCCCAATGCTGAAACTTCAAGGCTTGTACGTCGAACATGCATTCAAATATTGTTAGGCCCATATATGTGTGAGCGGCCCAAACCACTTGTGGATGGGCATCATAGCCTCATTATTAATCCCATTTTCCATAAGGTCTTTGTTTTTGACCGGGCTTCAATAAGGTCTTTGTTGATTTCCCAAATCTTATTGATTTAAAGTCTATTATGACTATATTTAGAGAGTTATAAAAACAAAAGTGAAAATTTTCATGAATTAGCTAAAGAAATTAACCAAAGACATCATACTAGTACAAGGGTAATATCAACAAAGAAATGATGAACAATTGGTAAAAATTGGATCCCATGGATTTTTCACTTACAAATGCCTATTGTTGTTAGGTACACGTGAACAATATAAGAAGATTTATTGATGCCAAGACATATGTGCAAAGATGTTATGATACTCTGTTCTAAGAAAAGAAAGCAGCTTCTATGGCGTCATGGTACCAAAGTAGAGTGCTAAAACACCTTGTGCAAAGAAAGAAACAAGGCTCCAGTGCCACAGCATTGTGATAGGAGAGCCATGGCATCTTGATGGAATTCAAAACACAGAGTTCCATTTTTCTGGCACAAAATGACCCAGAGGACTCGACTTTGGGCATTCGGGATGTTATTTTCAACTCAGGAAATATAGAGAGTGGTAAATAAGACATTTGAGGAGAAAAAAGGAACCCGAGTTTGGTGTTTTGAAGGGATTTGGGACCCCAAGCATTGGTTTTCTTTCTTCCTTTTTTCTCTTTTCAGTTGTAATCTAGTATGGACCAAAGTATTTACTATATTTCTAGTTTCTTTAGGAACATGAGGAGCTAAACCCTTTTCTTTAAAGTTATTTCGAAGTTTGTATGGATTCAAGCTCATTTATCCCTCTCTTTTAACATTTACTAAGTTTGTGTGTTGAATTTATCTTAAGCTTAATGCTTCTTAGTGCGTGGCCATCATTCTGAATGTTTTGTTTATCTTAATTTGACTTGAGAAAGCTGATTGGGATATAGAAATTAGATAAATTCGTGCTTGACTTGAAATTTGCTGATTGAATAGATACATTATTTTTAACATAAAGATATAGTAACTAACCTGGTATTGTCAAATTAAGGTTGGTACTACAAATAATCTTCATTAAATGTTACAATATGTTGAGCATTTTATGGACAACTAAGATTTGGTTTTGACTCTTGAAAGCTTAATCAAACAATTCAGAACCTTAGACAAACAAATAGTTTCATTTAAATGCTATCAGAGAGGGATTTAATTAGGTTCTATGAGATATAGAGGAGAGAAATAATCCTAGGTTTTAATTGTCCTGAAATCAGATTTGCAATTTTAGTTATTTTATCATTTTGGAACAACCAAATTTTAAATCACAATTTTTAAATGATTTTACCCGATTTAATTATGAACACAAATGCGATAATTAGCTGATTTTTACCTTTCTTCTGATAAGAATGATATTTTTATACTATTTGAGACCCATGTGCTTGGGGTGTGTGCTTGATAAGGAACAATCTTGCTAATTGTCATGTGGCACGCACACTAGTTCCAAGGGCCAATCTTCGTGAATATGCTGAACTAGAGAAGTTTTAGTAATTCTCAAACTGAACCTGAAAATGGATTGAGCTCGCACCGGTTGAGTTGAAGAAAATATGAACCATTTGAATGTGGTCCTTTTCAATTCTTACCCTCAACCGATGGGCTACCATGCTTTTTTTATTATCACTTTCCTAATTTTTATTTTCATTTTAATAAAAATTTTTAAATCATTTTCACTCCATTTCTATATAGATTTGTACTTTGTTGATTTTAAATTTGATTTCTCATTTGTTTAATTGTTTTATCATTTTTGTACTAATAAAATAACTATAAAAAATTATATGTTTATATTTCAAGTTTTGAGATTAATTTAATCATATTTATATATAAAAAAAAAATTAGTCCACAAAAATTTGTAACCTAATTTAAAATTTAAAATACAAGTAAAATACCCAAAAAAAAAAAAAGATGGAGGGGTGGGCCAGCTAAATTTGAGCTCACTAGGAGGCAATCATTTTGGGACCGGCCTGTATGGGCTCCAACTTATGGTTCAACCCGCTTTACCACCTTTATCAAAATGTATAGCCTACACCAATGGGGGTTGGGTCTAGCAGAATGGGCTACTTTTTCATAACGAGACGAATCAAAATTTGAATTCCCGCTGGGAGAAGTATCTACATTTAGTGCCCGATAGTACCTCAAATAGGATTACCTCCAATAGGAGGCTACTTGTGCTTTAGGGGGAAAAAAATGTATAGCCTATCAAGAGCCCTGGCCGACCCATTTTCTGCCGGAGTCACACCCGACCCAAAAACAAATTCTTCTTCCCAATCCGATTCATCTATGGACTGTCCTTGGCCTCCAACGATTGAGATTCCTTTTCTGATGCCGAGTTCGGTACTTCTCCTATTGATGAATGATGCCAAGAGCTCCGATAAATGCAAAAGCAGAATTCACATGGGTGAGATGAAAGATCCTTGTGGCGATGAGGGAACCGCATATCACTGTTGACGCAACTTTTCCACCCATACGCCAGTGAAATCGAAGACTGGGAAGGAGAAGAATTCTCGCGGAACAAATTCGCAGAAACAAAGTGAAATGATCAAATTCCTCGTGTCTTGTGATTTGACTAGCAACCCTTCCGTATTATTGAATCCCATGCAGGTCTTGAGAACATTAGAAGGCATGATGGTGGGAGTGAAACGTAGAGGGAGAACCAACCATATTTTGATGTCAATCCTCTAAAGTCAAGATGATGGATATATCAGGTGCAGTCAGCAATACCTGAAGTACCAGTATCACAGGAATTTTCCAGAGAACAGGAAAACGAGACTTTGGTCAACAACTATTAATGGGGTACGCACGTATTTGAGTCTAGTAAAATGAGTCAGTTACTGTTAGCGTGATTGACGATTCTTAGCTAACACAAGTGTGAGGTACAACAGCCACTAGCCACCACCCATTTTAATTTGTATATAATGACACTATTACCCCTAAATAAACATGCTTGTCCACAAGGATGGAGTAAGAGGGTGGCACCCTTGAGTGAAGAAAAGATCCTTACTCGCTTGTTGTTTTCAGGACAAGTGTGGCGCCATGTTAGCCAATATATTACGGTCCTGTGGAAATTTTTATATCCTGTTATTAATTAATAATTAATAAAAATTTGAATTACTGTATATGGTTATCTATTTGTATATTGTTATTTGGGGTATCATTTTTAACGTTATTGATGATACTGTGACAAATTTTAATATCGTTACATTTTTAAGAAATAATATTTTAAGGTAGACTAAATTTCAGGGATTAAAATTATGGGTTAGAAATTTTAGGAACCGAACCAAAATGGGCTTCCATTTTAAGAACAAAAAATTATACCAACCATTATCTTTTAAAAAAAAAAACCCCTAATTCTCCCCCTTAAAAAAAACCCTAATTCTTTTTCAAATTAATTTTTGAAAGAATTACAATGAGATTCTAAAAAAAGAAAATAATTAATAAAAATTTCCAAAAATATAATAACAAGTTTCACAGCAGAAATAGATAATTTTTAAGATTTATTTTATAATTATTTTTTTCCTTAAAATCATATGGTAAGTTTTCTTTAATTTTTTGGGCCAACTTTTCAAGTTAGTTTAGACTTTAGATCATGATCCGCTTCAGCAGTTCTGATTTGTGCCGTGTTGACCCGAAAATCACAGATTTTCTCATCCGTCCGATCTTACCTGTTTCAACAGAATCCGAATCGTCAATTTTCATCGTTCTTCCCACGCTAAGGTTACGACCGTCAGTCGTCCATCTCTAAATAAAGTTTAAACTTTATCGGCGGAAAGAATTCGCAGCAGAAACTAGCAGTGACCTCCGTTCGAACCAAACGTTGTCGTTGCTGTGACTGTGATCGGGGGCGATCAGATCTTTTGTCCTGGATTTCCGAGGTTTAAGTCCCAGACAGTAGAAGATGTCAGGCGTCTCTAACGAGGAGGACAAGAAGCCCACCGATCAGGCTGCACATATCAACCTTAAGGTCAAGGGACAGGTTTGTGGTTGATCCTTTATATGTGAGCTTGATTTTCCTTTTACCCCTTGAATGCGAACTGAGGGGTTTTGGGGGCGATAGTGGAATCTAGGGTTTTGCTTCTATTCGGGGTTGTTTTGAGTGGAATCATTTGATGCTACTATTTTAGTTATCCCTACTGACTCTTTGGAACTGGGGATCCATGAGTGGGCTTTGAGGTGGTAGAATGAATGGTGGGGTTATACATAATCGCCGGGAGCATGGAAGATTTTGGTGTGTAGTTGGTCTTGGTGGAAATAGAGAGAACTTGCATCTCAGTTTTTCTGCCCTTGAATTCTGCTTGTGTTTTGTTTCGACTTTTGTGCGATCCTTGATTGTTACATTTTAGTGAGTTCTTATCGGGGATTATGTGTTTTCCAGCATGTGTACCATGCAATTTTCTCCTTTGTACTCCAACTTACGTTTGTAGGCTCGAAGAACCTCAAAGAGACAATTTTTGAATTGATCATTATGTCTGTTTGCTTCTATTGTCAATTACATCTTGATGAGAATGAGTAATGGAAGTTGCCTCTAAAGAATTGAGGCTGGAATTCTATTATCCGTTTTCTTTTTTTGAATTACGTGGAGAATTTAACTGCTTGGTATGAGACTGGAGCTGTGAGCTTCTGGCTTTTCGGGGATGTTTTTTCTTGTGGACCAACAGTATATTAGTATTTATTAGTGATGTATAAGTAGCTTGTTTGGTACGCAACTTGTAATTCTTCCTAGAATTGGGAAAAGGGTCTTGTTAAGAGGGATACTATACTGCTCAAAAACTGAGTCATCTAAAAAGGGATTGAGGGACATATTGGGCACGTTAGAGAAAAAAGTTATGGCTTTTAGTATAAGTCGTTTTTCGTTTTCTTGTACATCATTTGATAAGTCATTCCATGAATGCCCTCTTGCCACATTACAATGTAATATGGAAATTAATGATGGTGTTTGTAAGGGGTAAAAATGCAAAGCGATTCATTTTTAAGACAGTTTTATTGCTTCAATTAACTTGCCTTGGTTTTGGTGAGTGAGTTAGAAGTAACTTATATATAGGACCATGGTTAGTAGACTTTACAAATGGGTATTGAATGTCATTTTATGATGTCCAAGAGTTTCTTCCTAGATTTCTGGAATTTGTGGGTAAAGGCATTGAATGTCATTGTGTCAGGAAATATAGCGCTCTTGTTTATGTACTTCATAACATTTTACTTTTTCTTTTTTTTTCTTTCTTTTTTGTTTCTTTCGTTGCCTCTGTTTTTCACTTTTAAGGAATGTAAAAAAAGAACAGCATTATGGGTAAAAGACCAACAGTGGTAGTCATAGGCAAAACGTCCACATTCTTGGTATTGCTATCTATGTGATCTTAGGATTTGGTTGAATGTGTTTGTTATGTGATGCCATTATAAAATTAGAGATGTAAAATAAGCATAAAATATTATGCCTCGGACTATGATGTTGTAGGATGGGAATGAAGTTTTCTTCAGGATTAAGAGAAGCACTCAACTGAAGAAGCTTATGAATGCCTACTGTGACCGACAATCAGTGGATTTTAATTCCATTGCTTTTCTATTTGATGGCCGTCGCCTTCGAGCAGAGCAGACTCCGGATGAGGTCTATGTGTATCCCTTTGTCTTTCTATTTCCATGGAAACACGGCTCATATATCAATAACTGTTCACTGTATTTTTTTTTTCTCACTATATTTTTGTTGTTTGCAGCTGGAAATGGAGGATGGGGACGAAATAGATGCCATGCTTCATCAAACAGGAGGCGCGGTTGCATGATAGAAGTGGGGATCTTTCCTCTGCTTTGCCTTATTATGAACATAATAGACTTACTTTTATTGAGGTTGATGCCTAAGATGCATCTTCCATCAGCCTACTGCTATAATGCGACTCTTGCATCTCGAGTTTGTAGGGCATATGCTTTCTGTGTTAATATATTATCGAGTGGCTTCTGTCGTACTTTACTGTCTTTTGTGGGATGGGATGCATAATTTACTGTCTTTTGTGCCTCAGCGAGGAGCCTAAGAAATACTTGCTTATTGATGATTGGTGATTTAAGCTTGCCTAAGTTGCCGTGATGTGATGACTGATGTCGATTCTTAGTTCATGTGTGTGAATATGCCAAATTTGATGATAGTTCACTGGTGGTTTTGTTCAGAAAATTTTGAATTGAATATCAGTATCACTAAAAAGAAAGTAGTCCAGGGAATGAGAGTGCGGTTGATGAATTCATCCTGACCTAAGGATTTTACTTTTATCCGACCAATCACCAGATGGGTTGATTGGATATTAAGTTGTGTTGGTCTTGGGCATGAAATTTAACTCTGGGTGATGAGAGCTATGATGTGTGTCTTATGTATGCATATTGATGTCTGTGTGTGTGTTTCAATCTCTGGCTATGCTTTCACAACGTTAACCGAATTGGGTGCCTTTCTGGATGGCTTGAGAAATAAATAAGCTGCTGTCCAGTAGTACAATCTTCATAGTTTGATGCTGATTATCGGTTGATGAGTAAATTGATATTTTGTAGTTCTATGAAAAAATGAAAGTAGTTTCTCACTAACTTTGATGTATGATACAATATCTCGAATCACTGTCGTTCCTCTGTGTGTGAAATTTATTCGCAGTTTTGCTTTTATTTTAAATCCTGTTTTTATTAGTTTTGTGTAAAGTTTGTCTTCAAGTTTTACGGTTGTCTGGGTTTTTATTGCCAATTCAATATGGTTATTGAACTAATGGAATTTGGGAAATATACAAGAAGAAATGCACCAGATTCATTCCCACCTCGCCTTGATAATAAAAATGAAAACAGGGCCTAGCAGAATTTCATCGATGTATAACAGTGAAAAATCTGACTTCAACTATAACATTAAAATGCCGGAACGCTGAGCTCAAATGCTTCTCGCCATAGTGTAAAAGATTGTGTTGCGGTCCTACCGTGTTATAAATTATTTTGACTAATTTGTTCCGACTACCAAGAGGGATCCAGATTCATTTTGCAAGTTGGTTATTACAGGTGTTCCTAAATGGGATTGTTTTAGTTTTTAATTTAATATAAGACATACTCCTCCGGTCCTAATTATAAGACCCAATTGACTTATTTGAGGAGATTAAGGAAGTAAGTTAAGTTGGTTATTTATAATAAATAAGTGTTGTCATTCCTAAAATATCCTTGCTAATTAAGTATATTGGCTAAAACTATCATTATTAGAAGGATTATCTCGGAAAAAAATGCATAAATATAAGAGAGAAAATGGATTGGGTCTTATAATTAGGACCAAATAAAAAGTCAAATTGGGTCTTATAATAAGGACCGGAGGAGTAATTGACTAATTTAAAAAAATTAAGAAAAATATGAAATTAATTATAGCATATGTTATGTAATCTTTTTAAAATGTTTATATGTATTATTAAATTATATATCAATTTATAACTAAGACAAATTAGTTCAGAAAAAAATAATAAATATAAATAGTTTAAAGTAATTTAGTAATTTGAATCAATCGGCTTTTATATTAGGAACTGAAAAAAATAGTATTTGAATTTTCAATGCGAATGCTACATAACTGGTTTTTATTTTTCAGAGACTACGATTCTTTTGCTTATGTATGCCAAATGTCATTTGTACTTATTGTCATTATATACCAATTTAAACCTCATACACTATGTTACCAAGGGGGAAAAAAGAACCCTCATAAACTGTATAACCTCCCTTAAAAAACATGATAAAATGAGAATGATACAGAAAGGATTAACATGGCTCTTGCACTAAATATATTCTGTACATAATAAAATATTCTGTTTTTGTGGGGCACAATTAATAGCCTTCTTTATTTGTGAATATAACTGACCTCATGATGAGAGATCCTAATTTTTCACTGGCCACACTGATATTAATATTTTGGATTCTCAGTAATCCAATCATGTATTAATTCAATTACTGCCTTTAATTATGATGGGCTCAGATGTTCACTTCCTTCTCTGACATCATATTTGAAATTTCACCCTTGCTTCTCACCCCCCTTACCACTACTAAAAATCAAAGAGCACATTATTTTTCATATTTTATGCAAATTAAAAAAAGGTACATTAAAATATTGATAATGGTATTGAATAATTATTGATGCCCCTTTTATGAATGAACTGGATCTCCCCCCCAGGTGCACTTTTAGCTCAACTGTAAAGATAAATAAAGAGGACATGTGAAATCACACATGCTTATGACTAACATTCACACTCATCTCTTTATTCCCCTCTCTTGCTTATAAAGCAGGTACTCCTAATATGGAAAAGAACTGATTTCATTTTTGAAATATAATAAAAGTTAAAATATAATCTTTAGAAAAAAAAGAATTCTTCATTTTTTTTTTCTTTTTAACAATATGTTAATTTCTATTATAAGTTGACCCATGCAGTTGGAACTTAGTGCACAATATTGAGTCATAAATTAAACCAATCAGAATGAGCCTGCATGCCAATTCCCCATGAACATGCCCTCATCTGATCCCTGCCTCCTCCAGTAGTCTCCCTCCTCGATCACTTTACGAAACGCCTCACGTATAAATACACAGAGAGACTCTGAGAAAGAGAAGCAATCAAAATGGAGGCGAATCAGAAGAAACAAGTCAGAACGCAGAACCCAAGCACATGGCTTATGGCTTTTGTCTTTCTGTCATCAACCTCCTTCTTCTTCCCATCTGCTTCGTGCCGTTCCTTCAACTACAAGCAAGCTCTCTCTCACAGCCTCCTCTACTTCGAGTCTCAGCGTTCCGGTCACTTACCCCACAACCAGAGGGCCACCTGGCGCCACCATTCTGGCCTCACCGACGGCCTCGAACAAGGGGTAAGTACCCTGCAATACCTCCATTTCTCTCTCTCTCTCTCTCTCACATTGGGTCCTCATTCACGTTTTGTGTTCCGTTAGGTGGACTTGGTGGGAGGGTACTATGATGCCGGAGATAATGTCAAGTTTGGACTTCCCATGGCATTCACCATCACGTTGCTCTCTTGGGCAGTCATCGAATACAGTGACCTTATTGCCGGCGCCGGCGAGTACGAACACGCTCTCGAGGCTATCAAGTGGGGCACTGATTATTTCATCAAGGCACACACGCACCCTCATGTTCTTTGGGCACAGGTGATTTCCTATCAGTACAATATATTCTCATTGACTTCTGTCTGCTACATTATTGTTATTTCAATAGTGTATTATTCTGTGATTTGAGTATATAACTTTACCAAGAGTGAGCGCGGAGAATATAAATCCCATGCGCCGCCGTTTAGGCAGGTGGTGCTTCCGACGTCCATAATCACTAGAGAAATATGGACTGAATCAGATGTCAGAGCAATCAGCGGATCCTCCATGAGTTTCAGAGCTGACCAACCTCGCTACCGTGATTGGCGCGTGTCTCACTCGCGGCGGCACATGGGGGGAATGAAATTATGGGATTGTTCACTGAGAATTGGAATTACCGAGTCAAAAATCTAAATAGTGAAATGAGGCTAACCAGTCATATATGTTTTTTTTCAATTAAATACCTCTGAGAAAGTTAATCTTTTTCAGGTGGGCGACGGCGGCACGGATCATTACTGCTGGCAAAGGCCGGAGGATATGACGACATCCCGGCGAGCATACAAAGTGGACGCCAACAACCCCGGCTCGGAGGTTGCCGGAGAAACGGCGGCGGCAATGGCGGCCGCTTCTATAGTGTTTAGGAGAACAAATCCACATTACTCTCACCTACTATTGCACCATGCACAACAGGTACGCTAGTTATTTAGTTAACTAACAGCCCATTTCCATATAACTCAGATTAATTAATTTTTAATCAATTGGTATAATGTTAGAGAATATGTTGAGATGCTTAATTGGTTGTTGTTGATGGTGCAGTTATTTGAGTTTGGGGACAAGTACAGGGGGAAGTATGATGACAGCATTGGAGTGGCTAAAGGGTATTATTCGTCTGTGAGCGGGTACAGGGACGAGTTACTGTGGGCAGCCATATGGCTGTACAAGGCCACCCAAAGTGATGACTATTTAAACTATGTTTTGGAGAATGCTTATGACTTTGGTGGGGCCACTTGGGCCATCGCCGAATTTAGTTGGGATATCAAATATGCCGGCGTCCAATCCATTGCTTCCATGGTAACCATATATTACACCGTCCTTTTCTTTTCGACTTTATGGTAATTAACTTCTTTTTTTATTTACTAGATTTTTTGGTTCAGCACTTCATCAACTCAGATTCCTACCTTGTATCTTTCCAAATCTTCCAGAATATGTTTGGGTTATAGTTGCGAAAATTGAACAGAAAATTCAGTAACTACTCCTACACTTCATACATTGGTCAAATCTCAAAACTAATACATGATAATATATTTAGAAATCATTAAATTTCCATTAATGTTAGTATTATTTTCTCAATGGTCAACCTCAGCATTTTCCGTTTTATTTCTTTCCCTTTTTCAGCTGCTCATGGAAGAAAAACCCCTGAAAAATAAAAACCAAGTCATACTCCAACAGTACCGTTCAAAAGCAGAGCACTATCTCTGCGCCTGCCTCGGCCAAAACAACTCCACTAACGTGCGTCTCACCCCAGGGGGCTTACTCTACGTCCGCCAGTGGAACAACATGCAATACGTCTCAACGGCGTCGTTTCTCCTCACTGTCTACTCCGATCATCTCCGAGCCGCAGGTCAGAGGCTCCACTGCGACAAAGGAGAGGTTTCTCCGCAGGAGATCCTAGCCTTCGCAAAATCACAGGTGGACTACATCTTGGGTTCCAATCCAATGAGAACGAGCTATTTGGTTGGCTATGGACCCCACTTCCCCCTGAGGGTGCACCATAGGGGCGCATCCATTGGGTCATACAAAGAGAATAAGGGTTTTATTGGATGCACGCAGGGCTATGATGACTGGTATGGACGCCGTGATCCTAACCCTAATGTACTGGTTGGGGCCCTTGTGGGTGGGCCCAATAGTACGGACGGGTTTAACGACGACAGGGGGAATTACGTGCAGACGGAAGCATGCACTTACAATACAGCCGCATTAGTTGGGGTGTTTGCCAGATTGAACAGAGCACAAGAAGAGGAAGCTTTTAGTGATGAAGAAGAAGCTAATTTGGCTTTCATCAGTGATGGTTAATTGGGGTTAATAATGATAAAATTGTAATGCTGAGGGTGGAATTAAAACAATATATAGGGACACAGATTGCAAATACCAAAAATACTTAGAAAAAAGTTATAGCATTGGATAGTGAAAGTGGCTTTATTTTCAGAGGCACAGTTTAGAGTGTTTGTTCCATATATAGCCCGGAATTAGCCAAAAATTCATATGAAATTTTATTTTGTGGATTATTTTTAAATTTCTCACATGAAAATGACCAAAAAGTTGTTAGATCAGGTTATATATCAAACTGATTGGATGATAAATTGTACTAATGTAGGCCAAAACCAAATATGGGAGTACTGATAAATAACAATACGCATAAAACACGTATAGTTTTATTTGTTTATTATGATTATATCCATTTTTGTATTATTGACTGATTCATATTTGAGTATTAATAGGGCCAAATATAGAATAGGTTTTCAGCGTGGGCATAGTTTTTTCAACACCAAAATTTGAATTGAGTTTGTTCAGCCATGGTCAGCACACGTTCAAATAGGTAGTGCTCCTGTTTTATTAAGTTAGAATGAGTTGAAATAAATAGGGGAGGCTGCAAAATAAAGTGGCCTTTTGGTTTGTGGAAAATGAAATAGAAGCAGCCGGCAAGTAAAGCATGAAAATTTAATGGCAATTTGTACTGATGATTCTGTACACTTGTGAAAAGGATACCTTATTAATGAAATGCTGGGAATGTTATCACACCAATTTCAATTGCACATTTAATGGGACTGCTCGTAGTAACTATTTTCGAACCACCAATTTTGTCTGCCATTCCTTTGAGAGTAGTTGATACGATTATGTTCATGTTCTTTTGCCATCAGAATATACATGATTAGGTGTTTGGATTAACTTGAGTGATATATACGATAATGATTTTTGTCTCGGAGTAAAAATACTTTTTAAAGTGCGTTAAGGGGTTTTCCACCATCAAGAAATACTTCTTGGGGTGAGAAAGACGCAGTTATGCAGGGCTCATTTAATGTTTATTTTTCAATTTTGCCGTTATTTAATTATCTTCAGAGAGAGAGAAGGAAGAGAAAGATGTGAAAATGATTCGTAAATATAGATAAAGAAAAAAGCCTTTAATAAGAGTAAATTTAAAATTTTTTTTAATCAATTTAATGTATTTTTAATATGTGAGAATAAGTTACAAATAACTTATAATAATAAGACCTAGAATGATAACTCTTTTTCTCCCTCCCTCCCCCTCTTTCTCTCTCATGTTTTTTTGTTACATAATAATTTAGGTGATTTGAATCATGAGAATAATAAATTTAGGTGATTTGGATCATGAGACTCATTAGGATTAAACATACCTCCATACTTAAAAAGTATTTATAAAGATATTTACAGATTATTTATTAACAGAGTCTTTATATTAAGGTTTAAACTCATGACTTTTGGATTATGAGATGTACTAACTTTGCATATATGTGATGTCCCACACCTTTCAAGAGAACGGTTTTGAAAGGCCTTATATTGGCGGCAGCAACTGCGGTGGCTAACTCGGACCACGAAGTGATGTGATGTGGTCGCTGGTCGCTACTAAATCAGACTCAGGAAAGTCCCCGGGCCCAGTCTGCAGAGATGCAGCGTCGGTATCGGCGTCGTTGGAGCACGAAAATTAAATCAACCATATGATGGTTGGATGGGCTGAGACACGTGTGGAGCCCACCGATTTCCGGCCCAACAAATTTGGCCAATAACACAGTCATTCACATGGTCCCATGTGCGACTAACAGAACGGGGCTTACATCTTCGTGGTCGCTTTCTTTTCCGCAATCACACACACAATTGTCTTAATTATCCGAATCCCAATAAAACGACACTGATGATAACATTTTGCCGAATTTTTCAAACTCCTTCATCACTATCTTATCCTCCTTATCCCATCTGACACTCCAGCAGCATCTCCCAAGTTCTAAAGGATCCCTCGGCTTCTAAGACCTAAATAAAAATAATTGCGACACATCATACCTCAATCATGTATATGATATTTCCCTACTTTCAATATAAAATTTACTTAACTTAGATAGATTAAGAAAAATGACCACTCGCCCACCCATACTTCACCACTGAACCTAGGCAGTCAAATTTTGGCCCACAGCACCCCCACTTGTAGAGTTGGTTGGATAATGGATAAGAACAACTTTAACAGCCATACCCATCATTCCCTTTCATCTTTCAATCCCAGCTGGGCAGCTGGCTGAGCATCCTCCGCAATCTCAACACTTCAATTTATAGCTCATATAATTTATAACATGTATCCTATAGCCTATAATTTATATGATACAAGCTATCCGCTTGAGTCTACCTCGGATGAAATGAGATTCAAGTCCGAGGTTCAAGCCTTTCGATGCATATCAAAAAAATAAACAATATAAATATTAAATAGTCTCCCCCACACAAAGCACCATGTCTGGCATTAGGATAAACAATGGGTACCTCCACATAGATTATTATGAGTTGTGTACTTTATTTTGACAGGCCAGGACCACGAAAGCAATATATATTTATGGCAGAGAAAGGTTTTCTGATATAACAAAATTAAAACTACTTTTAAACAATTTTTCTCAGCCCATGATCAGTAAACTCACCACCAACTGGCATAATAATCCCATATGAATCATTAAGATCAGAAAATATGAAGACCAATTAAAGTAATAAAAAGGGTTTGATTTCTTCTAACACAAGAAAAAGTTGAGGGAAAAAAAAAAGGACAGGCTGTTGAAAACAAAGACATTCTCTTATTGTTGCTGCTTCACACACAGCTTTCTAATTTCCAGTCCTGCGGTAATCAGTGTCAGGTTCATGTTCCTTGTACCTGTTCTTCACTGATCCAACGTTGGAGTCAACCCTGGCAGCTTCCTCTGCTGCATCATAGGTCCTTTCTGTTGTTTGGCTTGCTATTCCCTCCTTGGATTCCCTTGCTTTCTCCTCTGCAACTCTCTGGAATTCCTCAGCTGTTGACGGTGCCCTCTCTTCCACTCTATGGTTCCCTCGGGTTGATTGCCCGAAGTTCTGATTCCAAACAGCCCATTCATTACACACGGAACAAGAAATTACTTTGTTTAATGAATTATCACAATTTCAAACAATGTTCTTTATACTGAGACAAAACAACATATGGTATCTGATTGAAACTCAAAAAATCAGATTCCAAACTCTAACGCTGTATTTTGTGGGGTCTCCTTCTTTCTTAGGTTTGATGCTTAGGTTACCCTAACAGCAAAGGAAAATTGGGAACCTAATGGAGTGTATATTACATTGAAGCTTCAGAAGCACAAAAGCTCACTTGCCTTGTGATTTTAGCCTCCTTGATTCCCCTAAACTTCCATTCCCAAACACCGAATCCATTGGAACATAGATGACTTTTGATGTTTGAAGGGTAAGATGCTGGCGAATTCACTTTCCATGAGGTTTCAATCGACTTAACAACCCTTTAATTTTCACTCTCAAACATTATGCAGAAAAAGTGCTTACAAAATCAACCGACAGAACAGTACAAGTCATATCAATCACAGAACATTGGACCAATAACCAAAACAATCAATCAGAACGCCACAATTGGGTTTCCCCGATCAAAATTTCCCGAAAATAAAAGAAGAAGATTCACAAAACAAGAAGTCAACAAAAAGTGGCAATCATAAAAAAGGCAGAGAAACTCAGAAAAATACACGCACAGACAGCAAATCAGTGAGAACCCCACATTGGGTTTCCCCAAAACAATTTTCCTACCCAGGTGGGTATTGCAGAATTCACAAGCCAAGAAGGTGACAGAAAGTACGTAATTTTACAGAAAAGAAAGAAAAAGGCAGGGAATGATTAAGAAGCAGAAAGAGAAGAAAGATGAGACCTTGATGGGGTTGAAGAAGAAGGGCCTGTTGGAGGGTTTGGTGACGGAGGATCGAAGAGTGAGGAAACAGGAGGCAGCCATGTTCGATGATGGTGGGGTGATGGCGGTGGACAGCCGGCGAAATGAAAAACCAAAATTGTTTGGGTTTGGAAGAGAGGAGCAACAAGAGTTGGTGCAGCTAATATGTAATTGGTGTGGGGACGGGACGTGTCTGTTGAACGCAGCAGATGAAAGGCACGTGCTGACGTCCCAATCCACCACTTCGTAGCTTCCGCTTTCCTCAACAACTTAACGCCTCGTTTGGTTCACTCGAAATGAGTCCCCGTAAAAAGAAATGGAAAAAATAAAACCAACATTTTCTTATGTTTAATTCGTTTAAAACACATTTCATTTCTTTCTCAATAAATTCTGAAAAATCATTTCCTCACATAATGTTATGAAAATTGTATTTTCCTTGAAAAATAATGGTGAAGAAAGAGAAGATATTTTTTGATTATATCTATGAGATACTCAGAAATTTTTTTTGTATACATATATAATTTTACCTTTTATTTATTATTGCGTTGATTTTGTTTACATAAGATATAATATATATTAAATGAGGATAAAGTTAAAAATTTATTAAATTTTAAATTAGAATTAATTAAATTAAAATTTTTTTCTGTGTAAAACATATCAAATGTAACTTATAAACAGGATTGGATAAGTCTTTACATTTTGGTGGAAAAAAAAAAACTACTTCTTGATCTTTAATATAAATCTAATTAGGAACTATTTATTTATATGTCATTTTCAACATGTTTCATACGGATTAAAAAAAACTTTAAATTTTATTAACTCTCGTACAAAGGTTAAGAATTTTTCAACTTTATTCATATTTAATATATTATATATATTATATCTCATGAGAACAAAATAAACATAATAATAAATAACGATTAAATTATACATCTATATAAAAATTTATAAAAATAAAACTTGAATCATCATTAAATGGCGATCACATCATTACCATTTCTGTTCTCTTTTTCTCGATTTTTTGGGGCTAAAATTCCTCTATCAATTGTGCTTTATGCCCTGCGTCTTTCATTTTGTGGTTATTGCACCATAAAAAAAAAACCCGACTTTTATACATTTTTTTAAAAAAATTCGGTTAAAAATTTCTATTTAAAAATTGAATTGGTTAAAAAAATTTAAATTTGAGCAAGTACAATTATAATCTATAAGTTTAACTATTCTTTTATTATACGCAATATATCATTAATGATGTGTAATAATCATCAATATAGAAGTCATTTACACAAAACCAAAGATATGTTGTACATATTCACGAACATAGTTGACACTTAAATTTAAGTTCTTTTAGTTAATTAAGTTTTTAAATAGGGATCTTTTACTAAATTTTGTTTTTTTTTCTATTAATTCTGATAATTTAATAATTGGTTGTTTGAAAAATATCTCCAGTATCCTATTTCGAATAACTTTAAATGTAAATTGTCTTCTAAATTCCATAATAAATTGATTCTTAAAACAATTACAATCAAGTCTTAAAAAAATTACTAAAAAATATCAATAACAACTTAGGTATTCTATAATAACAAGTTTCAAAATATAGAATAACAACTTTTTAGATTTATTTTATAATTTTTTTGGACCTCATTATAATTCTCCATTGATTCTTTAAAATTTAATAATATATTTATTTTTAATAATATAAATTTGACAAAATCAAACTTGCGGATGAATATTTCACTTTTTCTCTCTCGTGCTTTTCCTTTTATGTGACGTGGTCCAATCTAACATCATATTCCGCAGATATGATTTTGTGCAAAAAAAATTAGTTTGCAATTTTGGTGTTAAAATAGTTTTGTCAGGAGAATTAGTTTCATAATTCATCTAAGAAGACAATTATTGATAAAATTAGGTTTCATATCATTATTTAAAATTGATATTTGCTAACTCTTTCACACAAAATAAGGGATGTCTTGATGGGAAAATTTCATGTAGTTCTACAAATTTTTTAATAAAAAACTTAAAAGGAAAATGACAGAAAAAGAAACTGAAAATTGCAAATCTCAAGTAAAATTTGGTATCATAACTTTATTTGGTATTGATAAGTTTGAATTTGCAAATGACAATAAATTTTTGTTAACATTTCTTATTTAATATTTACAAAATTCTAACTTTTTTTCTAATCAGTGTCTCAAATTTAAAACCATGACCCAAAAGAATTAAATTAAAGGAGCAATGTAAATCTTATCGTAAGGGAATATTTATCTTCTGGTTTTTTAAACTTTGGTGAAAGTTCTGGTCTCTAATATCATTGTAATATCATTAATATGTTCATATGTAATTGGCCCAACACATGCATGTACCTTTTTACTTTTCAGTTCACGAATCAGGGATATACCTTTTTCTGTCTTAAGATAAAGGTGAATTTATTTTGTTT
Organism: Neltuma alba; assembly: GCF_004799145.2. NCBI lineage: Eukaryota > Viridiplantae > Streptophyta > Magnoliopsida > Fabales > Fabaceae > Neltuma > Neltuma alba. The sequence goes on along the minus strand of NW_021632854.1, from coordinate 57,260 downwards.
TCCACTTTTTAGCCGGTTCATGAATGTACGTTTTCTGTTACATTATGAAAGTAATTTAATTGTTGTTATTAAATTAGTTTACCTATTTAAATATAATTAATTGAACGTGATTAAGACTCCCCGTCTTCTGGTATATCCTTCATCATAACCCAAATGGGTCCATTGATGCCATTTCATTTATGACAATTAGCAATTATATATTTTAGGCAAAAATATACCCTTTTTTTTACCAAAAAAAAATTTAGTTCGATCTTTTAGTCTTATTAAAAAAATTCATTCCTCTAACTCCTATATCATTATTTTAAAATGATAATTATTTATGCTTATAATTGTTATCTTTAAGAATTAAATATAATATATCATCATCTAATTAGGAATATTGCATCAACATTTAAAATTTTAATAGTGACTTTTTTTAATGAAACCAATAGTGTTAAGATCAGAGGGCTGAAAAAGATATTTTAAAAAATTAAGAGATAAAAACAAAATATGAAGTGAAAGACTAAAGACACACCTTTATTTATATATTTTTTTGGGTAAAAATGAGGCACTAAGCCCAAATAAATTAACTAAGTCATTAGGGGATCAGATCCCATACAATCGGTAATCCAAAGTGTGCCAAGGCATCTGCAAGAGTATTTTGTTCTCTTGGGATATTGACTAATTTAACCTCCCAATCATATCCCATCACCTCATGGATTTGCATCGATAGAAGGCTGGGGTTCCTGGAACTGCCTTTGTTTAGTAGCATATCTGTGAGGATTTTAGAATCTGATTCAAGAATGACTTCCTGGAAATGCCCTTGAAAATAGCCCATTCCTCTGCTTGTATAACATCATAGATTCCTAGTGAAGCCAGCGATCAATGTCCCTTTGTTATCTCTAATCACTCCACCACAACCAGCCTTTCCTTTAGATTTTGAAACTGCACCATCTGTGTTGACTTTAAACCTATCCAAGGGTGGTGGAATCGACACAATATGACTATCAGTAAGGCTCTTGCTGTGCAGTGGTGAAGTATCATTGAATTGAGCAAACCATGCGCTGAAAATGACAGCAACAGGATTTTGAGGTTTATTAGAATCATCTTTGAAGGAAAAGTTGTTTCTCCATATCCACAAATGCCAAATTAATACACCCCAAACAATATTCCACGAGGCTTTCACATTCAATCTCATGTTTATATTGAAATTCATGCCCATCCAGTCATTTAGGCCAGCAGAAAAAAATTGAAGAGTGTACCTGGGGTTTAAAATTGCTGTCTATAGTAATTTAGCATAAGAGCAATCTCTCAAGATATGAAGTAGACTCTCAGAACCAGCTTTGCAGAAGCTGCAAATTGAGGAAATGCCTGACCATTTACTTCTCTACTCACTGGCGGGAAGTTTGTTGTTAAAAGCTAACCATAGGAATACTCTCATTTTTTCTGCTCCTTTCCAACTCCAAATATACAAGTTCACCTGAAAAGTCCTGGATTTCCGATTTGGAAATATTCACTTTTGACTGTAAAGCAACCATGTGGAGTGGGGCTCCAAGTCATTACATCTTCACCAGCATGAGGCATCGGTGGCAAAAAAAAAAGTAAGTGTCTGAACAACCTCATTTCTGACAACACTCGCTCGCCGTGCCACGTCCCAAGTTCCATGTAGCACCCAATCCATTACTGTGCTATTTTCTTCTTGGGGAGTAAGTGGTCTTAAGCATAAGTCTTTGATTTTTGGTCCTTTGAAGAGCCATTGATCATTGAAGAAATTCACCAAAGCACCATTTCTTATCTGCCATTTTGTGCCTTCATTAATAATCTCAATTGGCTGACATATGAATTTTCAAAGACGAGTCACCTTTTTGAACATTGAGGGGACTATCTTCACTTCGAAGCATATATTTTTGCTGAAGCACTTCTACCCATAATCCTTTGGTACCAATTAATAAGTTCCAGGCAAGTTTAGCACCAAATGCCCTATTGATAGAGCTTAATTTCTTGAGTCCAAGACCACCGCATTGCTTTGGTAGAGTGATTCTATCCCAGCCAACAAGGTGAAATCCATTTCTATTGTTCATCTTCCCCCAGTGAAATTCCTTTGTAGCCCCTCAACTTGGCTGCAAATACTTCTAGGAATCATTGCAGCTTGCATAGGATAAAGAGGCACCGTACTAAGCACAGACTCAGCCAAAGTAATACTTCTGGCTGTTGATAAACTGTTAACTTTCCATGTTGCTAGTTTATCTCTGACTCGGTCTACAATATAATGGAAAGTCTCTGTCGGCTTCTTCTTTCTTATCAGTGGAAAACCAAGGTATTGCCCAATATCAGTTGATATTTTCATGCCAGTCAAGTCTTTAATTTTCCCTTTCAAGTTAGCTGCCAATTTGGGAGAGAAAATATTAAGGACTTGAGTTTATTAACCTTTTCTCCAGAAGCTTGGCAGAAATGGTGAAGGCATTCCGTCATTAAATAGGCTTGTTGTTCAGAAGTTTCTCCAAAGAGTAATAAATCATTTGCAAACATCAAGTGAGATACTGAAAGCCATTGTTTAGTGACTTGGATAGGTTTCCATTTACCAGCGTTGATATTGTCACTAATAAAATGAGACAATCTGTCCATACACAAAACAAACAAGAACGGGAAAATAGGATCTACTTGCTAGAAGCCTCTTTTGGGTACAAAAAATTCAGTTTCAGCACCATTTCACAACACATTATATGAAGTACTAGTTATACAATTCATGACAATATTAATGAAATTACCACTCATTCCTGCATCATAAAGCACCTGCTTCAAGAAGCTCCATTCTATATGATCATAGGCCTTTTCTAATCAATTTTTAAAGCCATGAAGCCTTTCTTGCCTTTAGCCTTCTTCATAATGTGAAGTATCTCTTGCCTCACAACAATATTGTCTTGGATGTGCCTTCTAGAAATAAAGCTAGCTTAAAACGGAGAAATAATTTCATCCGTAAGCCCCTTTATTCTTTGAGTAATAATTTTTGTAACACATTATAGTTACCTCAATGAGGTACATAAATTTATTTATTCATTTAAAGGCCTCTTTGTGTGGGTAATTCATTAGTTATGGGCTGCAACAACAGACAGAAACCTTTTAGCCTTTTAGGCTTCTAGCATTTTCTGTTCCTTCAAAGCCGAATTTCATTGAGTCATATACAATTGCATAACAATCGGGTATTCCAACAAAAAACTCTACTAAAAAAATACGGACATTTAGTATCATTTAGTATCTCGAACAGACACTTTTGAACCCTAAAATTTTTTGCTAGACTAGAGCAAAAAAGGCGGCACAAAGGCCCTTGCTCATTATATTCATCAAAATGCGGTCAACGGCTAGTTGCCTCAACAGTAATGCCGCTTACTATATTTGGATAAAGTCTCAGACTTAGATTTGGTGTTGATATGTTTGTATATGTGCATGTGTTTAAATTATTACTCCTCCGATCCTTATTATAAGACCCAATTTGACTTTTTATTTGGTCCTAATTATAAGACTCAATCCATTTTGTCTCTTATATTTATGTATTTTTTTCCAAGATAATCCTTCTAATAATGATAATTTTAGCCAATATACTTAATTAGCAAGGATATTTTAGGAATGACAACACTTATTTATTATAAATAACCAACTTAATTTACTTCCTTAATCTCCTCAAATAAGTCAATTGGGTCTTATAATTAGGACCGGAGGAGTATATTAAATAAAAAATGTGTAATGGATAATATAATATTTACCCCATCTTGATTGATCAGGATCTTAAAAATAAACAATTAATTTTTTTCCTATTTGTAGAAACAACAAAACTTTCTGGGCTGTTCTGAATCGTCTCGTTTCGGCCTGTAGAAACTCCTCTATCTTCCAATCAATCCAGTTTAAAGTGTCAAAGATTGATTGTAATTTTGGACGTTAATTCATCCACATGTCATCGCCAGCATTGTTTTGAATCAGCTCTGATTCATACCTACACACGAAAGCAAGATACGATGCTTATCATTGATTATTGATTCAAGAACTCTCCGATATGCCAAATGCTTTGTAGCCCAATGAAGGGGATGCTTCTTATAGGTGGGAGGTTGCGATCTTAAATCCTTAATGGCTATCACTTTAAGTAACACAAAAAGAAAGAAGAAACTTACCGATCATCGGATTCCCAGCCAGACAAGTTAGCAACTTCCGTCAAAGCGTCCCTCCATCTCCGAACCTTGTCTTTATCATGTCTGAATCTCTCTTCATGTCGAACAAAATCTTCTACGAATTTCCCCCCTTTGGTGTCGCGCGTACATCGGACGAATCTACATCGTAAAACACGGGGAAGATGCTCGCCGCCTCAACCGTAAAGCCTTCTGGAGCTCATCGAGGCACGGGGTGGAGGAAGCGCACGTAGTTTTGGGACAGGACGACGACAAAGAATAAGGATTGTTCGATTGCTCGGGGGAGCTCAGGAGAAATGGATTGTCCCTTGGCTTCTCAAGGGATCGGTCGTCCATGAAAGTGATGATTCCTCGTTGCTTTAGCTTCGGGTGTAAGTGGTTGTTGAAGCCATGGATGGCGGATGTCTTCTCCTCTGAAGCTCAAGGACACGTGGTAGCTTCGTCGTGGAATCGGGTTTTTGCCGAATTGTGCCATCGTTTTCAAATGCCCCTTTTTTTCCTCACCTCAACGTTATTCTAAAATGATACAAAGTACTATAGGCTCGTAAAAGGGCAAATTTATTTGAAGTAAAATAAAATGGTGCATTAGCACTATAGGCTTCTTATCAAAATTCAAAACATAATACTAAAACTTAAGGTATATTAATATATTTTCTCTGTCATATTTATTATTAAAAAACAACTACCAGAATCATATATTTCGAAATATTACTCTTTTTGTTCTTATTTATAGATGATTTATTTCTTATATTTAGTAATTTCGTTTCTTATAACCGAGGGAGTAGTTTGAAACAAAACTAACGAGAGAAAAAAAACATGCTGAAACATAAATAAAACAAATATAACTGAGATATAAGATCCAAAAACAAGTTAAAGCATAATCATAAGCCCATATTTACCATGACACTGCCACCATATTCTTATGCATGTAGAAGAGTACTTTATTCCTTAGTGTCTCCCCATTTTTGATCTAGTTCAGTCTTACCTTTTGCCACCAGAATATCTGTTCCCAATCCCAAGCCTCTTCCATTTTCTTCATCAAGTTTTCTGCATGAAGGGCCTTCTCCTCGGACCACACACCTTTAAGGCAATCGTTAAGCTTTAATCGTAGCAATAAGCTTTCTATTGTTAGGGAATTCCCTCTTATCCCAATCAACTAAAGCCTTTCTACAATTACTCAATCTTCTAACAAACTCATCCATTCTATTCATCATTCGTCTGTCTCTATACCTCCAAGCCTCCTTTACCATGCTCATGTACGGATCATGTTCTACCCAAGTTGCATTAAATTTAAACATTCTAGGGACTCTTTTAATCTTGGTAACACAATGAACCAATACCAAATGATGATCAGACCCAATAGGTTCAGAATGAAAAACTTAGGCTTTGTCAAAGTATTCCTTGAACAAGATATTGCCATAAGCACATCAATTCTTTCACGAATGTTGGCACCCCCACACTCTTATTATTCCAAGTGAACTTAGCACCTTTAAATTCTAAATCAATAAGGCCACAATCATCCAGAAGCATATGAAAGTTCATGACCCTTCTCACATTAATAGGCCTACCACCTTCCTTCTCTTCTTGAGCTATTACCTCATTAAAGTCTCCAACACACAACAAGGGCCCACTAACACTCCTAGCAATGGATCTTAGCCTTCTCCAAACTATCTCTCTATCTTCAACTTTAGGGGCACCATAAACAAACATGATAAATTTAGAAATATTTATCACAGTAGAGTTCACTTTAATGTGAATCAAATTTCGTGAGTGAAATAGAAATTCAAAGTGAATACCTTCACTCCACCAAAGCGCTAGACCACCAGATCTACCTTGAGGATCAACATAAAATTCATTCTCTAGTTTGTAGGATCTTTTAATTTTCTTTAACTTCTTACTTCTCATTCTAGTTTCCATTAAGTACATAACAGAAGGCTTAAACTTTCTATTGCAATCCTTAAGATTTTTTACTGCCAAGGTAGCCCCCAAACCTTGACAGTTCCAGGAAAGTAGCTTCATGGTTCTATGAGGGCTGTTTGAGGCCACCCACCCATGCCTTCAGCATCACCAAATTCAAACCCCTCCATCCTATCATAGGGATTTACCTCTTGAGTCTTCACTACAGACTTCTTCCTTCCTCTCTTTAAAGCAGCCTTCCTTATCTTCATCTTTGTTTTCCTTAGACTACCAGCAAAGCTTGTAACAATAGAAGGCTGCTCACATACTGCTTCAGTAATTCTTCTCCTTTTACTCAGATCAGAAACCAGATTTTCTTCAGCCTCACGCTTCAGACCAAGCCTTTGGAAACTCTCCATCACCTCATGCAGATCCTGCTTCACATAAAGCACCAATGCTTGTTCTCCTACTTCTTCTTCAGGAGGCAATTCAACATTGTAACCACAGTTTTCCACAGTGTCCTCCAAGGCATATTCAAAATCGTCTTTCACCAGTCCGGAGCTAGATCCAACCTCATAATTGTTTGCCTTTGAAGTCCTCAGTTTTATGTCAACATTTTCAGTGAAATTCTCAACATCTTTTTTCATACTTAGATCAGCAGAGTCATCTCTCAACTTCTCTTTCAAACTCTCCTTCATCTCAGGAACCACATTACTCATTTCCTCCTTATTCTCCATTGAGAGTGAGAAAATATTCTCATTCTTGATAGCTTCTTTTTGTAACTTCCTCCTTCTCTCCTTAGTTCTATGCCACTTCACATTTATTTCAGGCCATACCTCTCTGGTTACAACCAGTGTATCTTCTAGCGTCTTTACCTATTCAGTAGTAGTCCATTTATTATAGCACAGTTTCTCAGGGTCTGGCACTAACATTATTCTTGGCAAGTTGCAGTTACGAAAATCATGAGCAACATTTCCACAGCAATAACAGAAATCGGGAAGTTTTTCTCATACTTGACAGAAATCCAAGTTTGCTTCCTATTGGGCTTTGACATCCAGAATCCAGCAACCAATGGCGTCCTAAGATCCAAAATTACTCGTATGTGCAAAAAACTACAAAACGTACGCTTGCTGTAATTAAGATCCTCCACAATTACTACCTCACCAATCCGATTCCCAATACTAATAGCATTGGACAGATTCGCTGCTTCTAAAGGAACTCCGTGCAGCTGAATCCAAATCGGGCATTTACTAAAATCGCAGTCCTCAATGACCATAAATTTCGCCACTTCAATGCAATTAGAAGTTTGAAATATCATAATCTCATGAATTATAGGTTAAATTTTTACAAACTAGATAACTTTGTTTGCTTTTTCCCTTTATTTCTTGTAGTTCTGCTTTGTGATCATAGGAATGACGTGTTTAAATTGCTTAAGATTTTTTGCGAAATAAGTTATAGATGTTGATGTAGTTAATTCTTAATAATTATTATTAATATAGTCCTCTGTGTGTGATAAGATGAGCTCCTATATTGTTGGTGGAATGGACGCGAAAAAAATTAATGAGGTGCAAATTATAGTGCTCCACTTGAGAGCCTTCTTCCCTATTATGTTCTGTTCACTAATATAATGGGAAAGAATCTCCCACCACTAATCAAGATTTCCTGTACATAATGGCCCACTCGTGAGTCTTCGCCGTCTGAGTTGACGAGTAGATATTGGAAAAACCAAGCCAATTAATTTGTCGCACTATCTAAATTTCCTCTCTTTAATCATCAATTTCAGTTCTATTTCCTGTCGTCTTTTTCTTCCCCTTCTACCGATGATAATGAATTTTCAGATATAAGCTAAAATTAACATGTTCCTTTTTAATTACTTCCCTGGTCTTATTTATAGAACAGAGAGAGAAGATATTTTTTGATCCTATTCATAAGGCACTGAGAGAAAATTTTTTTTCTATAAATGTACAATTTTACTCTTTATTTATTATTGTATTGATTTTATTTACATGAGATATAATATATATTAAATAGAAATAAAATTAAAAAATTGTTGAATTTTAAAAAGAGTTAATAAAATTTAAAGTTTTTTTTTAGTTTGTGTGAAACAGTTAGAGATAACGTATAAATAAGACCAGAGAAGTATCTCATTGCAAATGCACATTTCTCTTAATTGAATGTGTAAGATGTATACATATTTTTTTAAATTATACTCTTGTTTTTAATTAAGAGACTGCATGAGAGATAATTGAAAATTCATTACGGAGAAATAATAAATATCATATATTTAATAGGAGTAAAAGTAAAAAGGTAATTTTAAAACTTCATAAAATAGATGATTTATTTCTTATATTTAGTAATTTCGTTTCTTATAACCGAGGGAGTAGTTTGAAACAAAACTAACGAGAAAAAAACATGCTGAAACATAAATAAAACAAATATAAGTGAGATATAAGATCCAAGGACAAGTTAAAGCATAATCATAAGTCCACATTTACCATGACACTGCCACCATATTCTTATGCATGTAGAAGAGTACTGCCATAGCCTCATATAAAATTACGCTACTTGATCTCATTATATTAATATGAATACTAATTCAACAATAATACTGCTATCAACGTGGGAATTTAATCCTTGTTCTTCATCGCCACAATTAACATTTAAAGATTCTTTCCATTCAATAAATAATCGAAGATTTCACGCCTTGGGTAATTAGTTTAATTATAGTTTATTTCGTTGGTATTTTATTTATTTCTTATAATTTAATAATTTATAATCGAGCTTTGATTTTTATAAGTTCCATTTACTGCATGTAAAACAAATTGGAACACTTCCAATATGGGACGATAGATGACTTTTACAAGCCCACAAAAAATGGTCAGAGATTTTTTCTGCAGCAAAAACAAAAAGAATTTTATTGGGGAATTCTTGTAAAGACTAAACAGAGAAATTAAAAAAAAAATAATTTTTTGAAGTTTTCCTCCTAATATTACAACTTTTCATATTTCCTTTCCGTACATTCAAAAACGAAGATAACAGTCCACAAAGTCAAAACATTCTTCATAATCATTCCCAAAAAAAAAAAACTTCATATATTACTTTAATGATTATTGAGGATTGTTAGAATCATGGCAATATAGTTTTATGATTTAATTAGATTTGATAATCATCAATACTTGCAATTTCAAATAATTATGAATGGTGTGATAATTTTATTTTATTTTAATTGTAATCAATTTAAGCACATAAAATATATTAACACCAAATTCAGACTCGTGACTTTATTCAAATTGCCGTTAGCAATTTCGTTTCCTTTGATCATTATATAAACATCTTCACATATTACTGAAAATGGCAACAACCGAAGCAAAATTAAAAACGAACTGAAAATCACAAGTTTTCTAATGAAGACGGATACGAAAAAAGGAAAAATAAAAAACCAAAAATTACTAAATGTCAAATGAGGAATGTAAACAAAAACGAACTGAAAATCACAAGTTTTTTAATGAAGACGGATACGGAAAAAAAATGAAAAAAAAAACTGAAAATTACTGAATGTTGAATGAGGAATGTGAACAAAATATTATTTACAAATTCAGTGTTATCAATAGATTTAGTATGGGTTGGCTCATGGCGGACCTGAGGGCCGGTGGATTGGTCTTTTTAGGACCAATCTTTGGCAGGCTAGAAATTTTCCAACCCAACCCGCTAATTTTTGTGATTTTTTTTAAACTTTTTTTCTTTTAATAAAATCTACTCAAATTTCTAAATACCTAAAATAAAACATGCAAATAGAAATTATTATAAATAAAACATGGAATCTAAAGTTTTAAATATCTCAAAATATTAAACATACGATTACATGATACATTCTAAGTGATTTAACAAACATCCCAAATTAAAACATAAATCTAAATCAACAACACCACAAAGTCACAAACATAATGTTTCACTATACAAATCACTATCAAATGGTCAATCGTGAGTCATCACTCAATATCAACAGGCTTGGAGGCATGATTTGAAGATGTGAAATTATTTGATTGAGCTTAAAAAAAATTTAAAAAAAAAGGTAAAACAGGTCGGCTCACCAACCTGCAAGTTAGCCCACCACGGGTTATAGCCTACCACGGATTCGGTCTTGACGGTTATGAACTCAAAAAAATTATTTTAAAATCGTCCCAATTTTTATCAACCCAACCCCTTACTTCTTGACGGGTTGGCGGATTGAGTTCCCGAGCTCAACTTATATTATCGGTTCTAGTTATTAATACTAAATAAAATACTGTTGCCGAACCTCATTTAAAATTGGGTTAATATGCGCCCAGCACCCCGAACTATTTACCCAGGTGCGTCCAGTGGCCTAGAGTAATTTTGGGTGCATCCAGTGTCCTAAACTAATTAAAATGATGCGTCTATATCCTAGGCTAACAAAAAATGTTATGTTTAACTGTACTTTTCTTGACTCAGCTTAAAGTTTCCCTAAATATTCTACATGGTAGACATATGGGCATCCGATGTGTATTATTCTTACTTAAAAGTCAATTTATTTAAAAGAAGAGGAAAGAAATAAATTCAATTTTGAGTAAGAATAATACATATCAAATGTTCATATGTCTACCATTTAGAATATTTGGGGTTAACTTTAAGCTGAGTCAGGAAAGTAACAGTTAAACATAACAATTCTGTTAGCCTGGGATATGGACGAACCATTTTAATTAGTTTAGGACACTGGATGCACCCAAAATTACTTTAGACCACTGGACGCACCTGGATAAATAGTTCAGGGTGTTGGGTGCACCTTAACCCTTTAAAATTTAGTAATTTTCAGTTGTTTTTTATTTTTCAAAAGAAAAATTCAAAGCTTTCTTGCTGGTAAAGCTGAGCTTAAGTAGCATTTACGAGCTTAGAGTCTCGAGTTTCCTGGAGCTCACGAATCAGTGTCTTCAAGTTCTCGTGAGATGATCCTCCTTCCTTAACAGCTTCTCGAGCCTTCTCGCCCAGTTCTCTCGCGCGTCTTCTCATCTCCTCACCTTCTTCTCCTTCGTCCATCAACCTCCTCACCGCCTTCTCTATTCTGTCTCTCTTCACCGTCTTCTTCCTCTCGTCCAGCACCCACACTCCCCACTCCTCTACGCCCACCTCCACCCCAACACCCTGCACCTGCGTCACCAACTTCTCGTTGTAGAACTGGTCGCTGTGCAGCGGCCACGTCACCATCGGAACCCCCGCCCCCACGCTCTCCACCACCGAGTTCCACCCACAGTGTGTCATGAATCCTCCCACCGCCGCGTGGCCCAATATCTTCACCTGTGGGGCCCAACCCCTTAATATCAGTCCCTTTTCTTCTTTCATCATTCTCTCTTCGAACCCTTTCGGCAGCCACCTTTCCTTCTCTTCTTCCTTCTCTGCTTCATCTTTTCCGGGAACCACCCATATAAAGCTGTGACCGCAGGACTCCATGGCACAAGCAATCTCGTAGAGTTGGTTATCAGGGAGAGTGCCAGAACTGCCGAAGCAAATGTAAATCACTGAGTCGGGTTTCCTCGACTCGAGCCAACTCATGCATGGCTCGTTCTTGTGGGTTCCTTTTGCTGTTTCTTCCTCTGTTCTGTGGATAAGAGCCGTCGGCCCGATATGCCAAACCTTGTGGCCGGTGATTTTGTTGTAATGCTCGACGAACACCCCGTCGAGCTCGACGAAGTTGTTCACGAGCAGGCCGTAGCTCTTTGCCTCGAGCTCCAGCGGTTTATCTATAGCTTTCAAGAAAGGTATCGGCGGTCGGATATTCATGGTGATCGGAAGGGGAAGGTCCGGGATAGTAAACGCGTGGGGGTCCTGTCCGGTTATCGGATTCTTCTTGATGGACTCCATCACGCAGACGGAGAAGACGCAGAAGCTGTTGAAAACCAGTCTGGGAATCCCCAAGCGAGCCGCCAAGTCATGAGCCCACGGATACATGAAGTCCGCGACGAGACAGTCCGGTGGGTTTTGGAGGACGAAGTCCTCGAAGCTTTTTTGCAGCAGTGATGTGGCGGCCCGACAAACTTTGAGGAGACTATCGTTGTCGGTGACGGCAGTGAGATTCTCGACACCGTCGGGGAGGCCAACTTCCTCGGAGGGGAATTGGAGGGTGTGAATGTTGATGCAGTGACCGGCGGCTATGTCAAGGTGGACGTCGTTTTCAAGGGATATGGCGTTGAGGGCGGTGGTGATGATGGTCACGTGGTGGCCATATGCGGCGAAGGAGCGAGCCATTTCGCAGAGCGGGGTCATGTGACCAGCAGCCAGAAAAGGAATGAAGTGAAGCTTCAATGGGCGGCGGAGGGCTTCCACGGCGGTGGTGATACGGTTGGATTGCCATACATCCATGGATGCGGACGAAATATCTCTAACCAAAATCAATATTAAGATGTTAAGGCGAGCATAGCATGCAATGTGCTCCCACTTTATACAAGAAAATACGATGATGGGCGCGTTGCACGTGGCTTCCTAAAATATCATCTCGAGTGAATAGTGAAAAGCACTTAGGAAAGTTTTAATTTTTTTTTCCAAAATGAGTTATAAGCTAATTAAAAATGCCCTTTATTTAATATCAACCCCTAATTAATTAAATCACTCTTTAATGAATTAATCAGGGTATTTTTGAAACAAAGTTATTAATTAGTTGTTATTTTCTAAAACATCTTATATTATGGAGCATGAAACTCCACTTTTAAGGAATATTTTATGAATTGAAATGGAAGCAGTAGTACCCCCTCTATTATTGGGGTCATTCTAGAAGAAATTTTTAGTCCTTTCTATAAAACCATTTAATAGTTTCGATGAGCGTTAAATTTTTTTTCCAATATATATTCCCATTTAATGAGAATAGTAAAAGAATAGAAATTAATATAATATTAAAATTTAGTGTAATTAATAAGAATATATTAAAAATCACTTGAATTTTATAATAAATTTAAAGGTTAATATAATTTTTGGCCTTTTAAATTTGTTTTTGTTTTAGTTTTGGTCTCTCAAATTTTAAATAATAAGTTTGTTCCCTTAAATTTCTTTTAATTTAAAATATTGGTCTCTATAATACAATAAAAATTTGAACCATTTTGTCTATAGAGGGGGTAAAACCTATGTTTTAAAATTTGAAAGATTAAAACTAAGATGACAATGAATTTAAGAAACTAAAGTTTATATAACCCTAAATTTAAGGCTTTTAGCTGTTTTTATTGATAAATATAAATTAGTTAACGGACTCAACAGCCAAGATGGAGTACAAGTTAATGAAAGATGGTGAAATCTACACGATCTCCTGATCTCTTCCTTGCCATCCCCCAAAAAGGCAATGGGTTGACTGGTATATATTTGGAACCCATTTAAGCTTGTATTAAATAGATAGGAGTAATCCATGTGGGTTGAAAGGAATATAAGGTAGCCTGTTCACACCCCAATCACAAAAAAAAAAAAAAAAAAAGAACAAGTCGTCTACCTCACTAACAATTACCAGAGGTACATGGCATATATTATTATATTGCCCTTCAACTATCTCACATGCAATTAATTAAGAAAATGTGGTTAAGCCATTAAATTTATATAAAAATAAAAAAATTCAAATTTATTCATATTTAAAGCATGAATTACATCCGCGTCCTGAGAAGGAAAAAAAAGAAAAAAATTACATCCAACTTTATACAGGGACAAAGTTAAAAAGGACATAGCTAATACCTCAATTAATAATTTACGATAAGGACTACTCACAATCCTTCTAAAAAAAATGTTTTATAATAGAAATGAGAGGGAGTAGACGTAAAACTAAACGTATTTTCGGTTCAAAAAAGAATGAATGGATTCGGCATGGTACTAATTAATAATTAATTGTTAAGTTAAGGGCAATTTTTTTTTTTTATGCGTAACATTCTGTACATGCTAGAAGTTTAATGTACGACAACAAATTAAAAAGGAGTCATTAGGAAAGCTTTTGAGAAATATGAAGCAACATTTCCAGATTTTATGGTGACAAGATGGAGAAGAGCTTTGACACAAGTTGCAAACCTAGCTGGTTGGGATGCTAGAAACAAGTAAGTTTTTGAATTCTACTCTTGAACGTCACACAGAATGAAATTTCATTAAGGGCATATTCAGATAACATTGCAATTTCTTAACTATATACTGTCATATTGTTAGAGCAGTTCATTATTTAGAAGGCTGTGGAGCCAAGCTAGAAAAAATTTCCCTTGTTTTCTCCATTTAGAAACCTTTCCACGGCTAATAATGCCAGTCATTCTATATCAGCATTAATTAATGGGAGAATATCAGTTCGGTGCCAAAAGAACAAATTCATCGGAGTTAGGTTCTTGACAATTTTTTTTTCCCGAAAAATGAGTTACAAATATTGATTCAAATAACTGTAAATTTAGGAGTCTTAATTGCAAATGAGACAATTAAATTTCAAATGTAGCTTTTAATTTACGGCTAGGATTTCTGTTTACAACTAGCTGAATCGATATTTGCAACTCATTTTTAGAAAATTTAATTTGTTGGGAACCTAACTGTGATTCCCCCTCAATTAATTGTGATTTTCATTCGAACGACTATTATTTCTAACTTGGTCTGCAAAATTTGTAGGCATGAAGCAGAAATCGTAGAAAATATTGCTAAAACTATATGGACCAAATTGCCTGTTAAATTGCCATCTAATTTTGCTCATTTAGAAGGACCACCCAAAGGTATGGGGTATGGGTGGAATAGGCAAGACAACTCTTGCTGGAGTTGTCTATGAGTCAATTCAAAAAGAATTTGACACTAGATGCTTTCTTGCCAATGTAAGGGAGGCTTCAGAAAGTAATGGTTTGGTTTATTTGCAAAAGAAGCTTCTTTCTGGTCTTCAACTAGGAAACATTGAAATCAATGACGCCTACGATGGAGTTATGGCAATAGGAAGCTTTTCATGCAACTAAAAAATCCTTATTGTTCTCGATGATGCAAGTCATATAAGCCAACTACAGAATTTAGTTGGCGACAAAGAGTGGCTTGGGAATGGAAGCAGAATTTTAGTAACTACTAGAGATATACATTTGTTGACAACACATGATCAATTTGAGAAGTATGAAATGAAGATGCTAGCTAGGAAGAGGTGAATCTCTCAATCTCTTGTATGAGCACGCATTCAAAATGGAATATCCTCAACGAGGTTATTGGGAATTATCCAAAAAGGTGGTTGATTATGCAGGTCGTCTTCCTTTAGCTCTCCAAGTGTTGGGCTCATTCCTTCATAAAAGAAGTATATCTGAATGGAGAGACAAATTGAACAAGTTAAAGAAAAATTTACATAAAGATATTTTCAAGATGCTTCGAATAAGTTATGATGGGCTAGATGATGAAGAGTACAAAAGTCTTAGATATTTCATGCTTTTTTAAATTGGGAGAAAAAAGCTGAAGTGACTAAAATATTGGAAAATCGTGGTCTTCATCCAACAATTGAAATCCAAGTTCTGATTGAAAAATCATTGTTGAGTACTTACGTTTCATGGGATGGCCAAGAATATGTACATGTGCATGATATGCTCCAAGAGTTGGGAAAAAAATTGTTTTGCGAGAATGTCCAAGTGATGCTGGCAGAAGCAGTAGGTTGTGGTCTTGGGAGCAGATTGATCAAGTGTTTAGAGGAAATGCAGTAAGTTACTGATGTGTGCTAACACTCTTAATAATTTAACTAATTACATTATTTCCGAATGTATACTTGTATTCAATCTTAATTTCAAGACATCTCCGTTGATGTTTACCATGGAAGCAAAAAAGTACAAAGTATACTTTTGAATATAAAGCAATCATATGAAGCAAAATTGGCACCCGAATTGCTTCTGAAAGATGGGTAATCTTAGAATATTACTCTACTTGAGTAATGTGCATCTTTTGCACGGCCTCAATTCTCTTCCTACTACACTGAAAGATGTCATATGGGAGAAATATCCTTTGGAAGCTCTACCACGCAATATTGACCAGCTCTATCAGCTTGTGGAGCTTACCTTACATCGTAGCAGAATCAGGAAACTTTGGAATGGAAGACCGGTAATTGCCACCCACAATACTCTTTTTATGGTCAAAGAGTTACTTTAACTTGCCACTAAATTGTGGATGAGCCTGATATATATATTCTGTTTTTGTTGATCAGTTCTTAGGAATGCTGAAGTTCATGGACTTGAGTTTCTCCAAGGAGCTAATTGAGACTCCAGAATTTAAGGGAGTTCCAAACCTTGAAAGATTGTTTCTTGAGTATTGCACAAATCTAATTAAGGTAAATGAGACTCTTGGGCAACTCAAGAAGCTAGTTAAGTTGAGTTTGAGAACCTGCCATAATCTCACGACCCTCCCAAGGAAATTGGAACTGAACTCTCTGCAAGAGTTTTCTCTTTATGGATGCTCAAAACTTGAAAAGCTTCCTGAATTCGGAGAAAACATGAAATGTCTATCCATCTTTGATTTGAGCGGAACTAATATAAGAAAATTGCCCTCTTCCATTGTTCATCTGACAAATCTTAAGGAGCCAAACCTCCATGGATGCAACTGGCAAGCCTAGAATTCATGGAGTTTCTTTGGGTACTTCGGGGTCGGTTCCTGGGGAATCCAGTAGGATCCAAGGGATTAAAGTTGCCCAATTCTTTCACAGGCCTTTCTTCATTAAGAAAACTGGATTTAAGTTTTAGCAATCTGTACGATGGAGCAATCCCTAATGATTTAAGTGGCTTATCGTCGTTGATGGACTTTAATCTGAGTGGAAACAATTGTACTTCCCTGCCTATTGGCTGCATCTCCAATCTTGTCAACCTTGAACAATTTGACTTTAGTAATTGTGTTGAGCTTCAGTCGATTCCTCAGCTTCCACCTAATTTAATTAGAGTATATGCAGGCTGCTGTCCTTCCACTGAGCCGTTATTAGACATGCAACATCTCTTTGATTCACTACTTCTCTATAAGGTTTGTTTCACCATCTTTCTACCCTTATATCATATCCTCCTTACTTCATTTTTCGCCATTACTTTCTCGCAAAATCTCCCAATATGTGTTGAATTTATCAGTGTATTTAATTAGTTGACTTTTTTTTTTTGGTTACAGCGATGAAGTCTTCTCCAACATGAAGTCATTTTCCTGCACATTTCAGGAGATAAGATCCCAATTGCAGTGTTTAAAGAGCAAAAATTTCACATTGATCCTTTTGGAGCAAGTGTATCTATAAGAGCGAGCATTCCTAGTCTTGACTATGAGAATGAACTGTGGGGGATTGCTGTATGCATGGTGGTAAAAAGCAAGAGGGCTTTATATTACTGCTCAAGATCCTATTTTTCTTGGATATTCAGAGCTGTTGATGATGATGAAGATGAAAGCTTTGAGGAACCACCACATTCGTTTTATGTTGGAAAAGCATATTCGATCCCTCATCTTTACATAGCATTCTTTCCTTTGATCCATACTCACAAGTTTGGGCGACATCTAAGAGGTGAACCCCACCAACTTGAATTGCAAATTAGGGTTGAAAAAGAGTTTAGCATCAAGGATTGTGGTTGGCGTATTATGTGCAGCAAAGTTTTTCATGTGTGCAATACAAGCATTGCCACCCGTGGTGTTCATAATAACAACTCACAAGCAACAATGCTGCGATAGAACTTGAGGTGATTGGATTTGTTATTACCATTCATTTATTATTTCTCTATTTCATAATAGAATTCAATTAATTGGCCCAATTCAATCTGTCTATTGCTCAATTGATGTGGCTTGGTGACTTACAAACATTTCGGCCCAGAGATGTTATCCGTTGGATAATGGATAGTGCTGTGGAAACTAAACAATTTTTTCTTTTTTCTTTTTTGCCAACGGAAACTAAACATTTAAATATCAGTTTCTAAGTTTTTTTTAATTATTATTTGGATTTAGCTTTCGAAGTGAATGTGTTTCAGTGTTATGTTTTATTACTATCAAACAAATTAATACTACCTCCGGTCCTAATTATAAGACCCAGTTGACCTATTTGAGGAGATTAAGGAAGTAAGTTAAGTTAGTTATTTGTAATAAATAAGTGTTGTCATTCCTAAAATATTCTTGCTAATTAAGTGTATTGGCTAGAACTATCATTATTAGAAGGACTATCTTGAAAAAAATACATAAATATGAGAGAAAAAATGGATTGGGGTCTTATAATTAGGACAAAAAAAAAGTCAAACAGGGTCTTATATTAAGGACCGGAGGTAGTAAGAGCTAACCTCTTGAAAGGAATTCAAATGTGGGCTTACTTCGGTATGAGGAATTAATCTCTTTTACCAGATTCAATCCCTCCTTGGTATGTGGTCCGTCACTTGAAACAACAGTCACTTGAGGCCCACATGAAAAAAGGCCCAACAATCATTTTGGACTAATATGCTGTAAGAGGCCCAATCCAAAGTTGCCCTAAATTTCTGATACGAAACGCCAGGCCCAAATTAAAAAGACCCAGCAATCATGTTGGACTTGCGTTCTCCCTATGCGGCTTGCAAGCGGCCTAAAATCTCTGAGAATTTCTGGTGCTGCAATTTTTTGGGCCAAAAGCCCTGCAATCGTATCATTGATATTGTGCCAGGAAAGGAAAAAAAAAAAAGACTGGCAATATTAATGGGTTCCCAAAAAAGAAAACAATATAAATAAAAATAGATAAAATTTAGTACTCTTTCGGTTCTTAATATAGGATTTAATTGTTAAATTAGTTTTGGTCCTAAATATAAGACCTATTTCTCATATTTATCAATTTTTCTTAAATTACCCATATGATTACTCCCTCAACCATAATCAAGTAAGTGGGGAAGGGAGGATATTAAAGAAGATGATTATGATGTTTTAGAAAAAACATGTCATATTTTTTATAACTAACTAACTAACTTACCTAACTTTCTTAATATAATCAAATTAGTTAAATAAATCTTATATTAAGTATGGGAGGAGTACAACACAATAGCATATGCTAGTTAACGGTAACAAAATTCATAAAAAGAGTTATGCACCAATAAAAGGTTAATAAATAATTTTTTAAAAAAAGTCTATGCAGTTTTCTCTCGGTATTTCTCCTTACACTTCAGCTAAAGGGCACTTTAGGAAATCCAGATCCTAGTTTGCCTCATTTTCGGCCTTTCATCTTTTTGAAGTGATTGCGTAAAGAAATTTAAAGTTATATGATCACACAAATCATGAAACTCTTGCACACTAATAATATTGTCGAATGTGGCGGGCAGTTAAAACTAAAGTTGGACGCAAAATTATATTTGAGAGACTTGCAGTTAAAGAGGATTTGGTTCAGTCTGTATCTATGAAGATTGAAGATGAATAACCTCAAAATGCCATATCAATAACTCAAGTAACTTCAGTGTTTCTCTCATGATGGAAGAAGCAACACAAAAAGCAAGATAATAAAGAAATATTCGAACAAAGATATTAAACACACAATAGAACAAAACACAAACATATAGGAAGTAAAAATCATATTGAAAAATCAAATCCAACTACATAATAATAAATATCAAATTCTTATATTTTATAAAAAAAAAAGAAAGAGATAAAAAAAAAATGACCTTCTCCCCTCCCTGAACACTTCTTACTTTTTGCACATACTAGATCTGTTTGCTTCACACGTTTTAACTACTAAACTTCTCAATTTATCATTCGTAAATCATTCGAAGCAACTACAAAATATAGAGTAAACATATAAAAAATGAATTCTAATAAAATGTGCGCGTAATCACACGTCATAATCAAATTAATCTTCTTTGCGGGTTGGGTTGAACTTTGCTACAGTTCAGTTGGCCGATGATGTTCGGAGAGTGGTTGACGAAGAACGTGGTGGTGATCAGCCGTAGGTGGCGGCGGCGGCATCTGCTTTGGCATAGGAGGACATGGAGGCGGTGGTGGAGACGTAGGAGGACATGGCGGAGGAGGAGGAGGAGGAGGAGGACACGACGGGGATGATGGTGGAGGCGGCGGCTGCTGTGCATAACCACACAACCCAAAGACACACAAGTTGCCGAAGGAGCAAACGTTCCCACAGGAACCACAGTTGAAAGGATCGATGTTAGTGTTGGTACACAAACCTGCACAACATCGCATGTTAAAGAGACATCTCACGCCACAAAACCCACAATTGTTTCTGTCTGATGTTACATCCACACATCGATTTCTGCAGCACAGTCTCCTCCACGGAGGCAACTCTCCTCGGCTGCACATCAACGGTCTGTTCCAACACCCACTAATGCGTCTCCGGTATGCAACTTCTTCAACCACGGCGAGGATGAGGACGACGACGACGAAACAGGGTTTGTGACATTCTCGAAGGTTGCTTCTATTTTGATGGAAAGTAGCAGAAACAAAATTAACAATTTGGACTGTTGGAGAGCCATTTTGGGTGATGCACGAACGACGACGATGATGGCTGAGTTTGCAGAAAGCTTCGCTTTTTATGGAATAAAAAACAAAAGGCAATTTAAAGAATGACTGATATTCCTGAAAACATATTAATAATTAAGTTTTACTATATAGAAATATTTCATGGAAATATTTTTGTGGGCATGGTTTTTGATATATGAAGTAGTGTATAAGTAAAGGTTTAGATAATTTTAAAATAAGTAAAGGTGGTTTAATATCAATTTAAAATTAAAAAGTAAAATACCGATATAGTAATACATAATAATTACAAAAATAAAAAAAATCATAAATTTTCTCCAACAAAAAAAAACCAAATTAAACAACCTTAATATAGAACCCAATTTTGAATTGGTTTTGGTCCTAAATATAAGACCTATTTTTATATTTATCAATTTTCTCTAAATTACCCTTATGGATACTCTCTCAACCATAATCAAGTAGAAGATAGAGATGAATTATTAAGAAAGATGATTATGGTGTTTTAGGAAAAATGTGTTACTTTTTTTATAATTAACTAACTTACCTAACTTCTTTAATCTAATCAAATTAGTTAAATGAGTTTTATATTAAGGATTGGAGGAGTATGATTCTTTTTTTTTTTTTTGAAAAAAAATTAAAGATTAATATATACCTTCGCAAGCATTTGCGTGTACTCCATTGGTGTATGCTTTTGAAGCTGTGTGTGTGTGTGTTTTTTTTTTTTTTTTTTTGGGGTCTCGGTGATAAGCTCTCTCCATGTCTTTTGTACATTTTTTTCCTCCAAACAATCAAGGTCTTGTGACCCTTTGATTTTTTTTTTGGGACGAATTTGTTTTTAAGAAATGCTCTACGTCTATTAGTAAAACAATGAAGTCATTATAGTTTTGATTGAAAAGCATCTCTTATGAGATTACACAAGAAAAACAACTCAATTCCATTGACATACATATTAAATAATAGAGTCAAATTTACATAGTTACTAATGAAACTGCGTCAATTAAAAATTAAATGTAACAATTTTTTGTTTACGCATCAAATTTTATATTTACAAATCGAGTTATTGAACAAGTTAAACTCATACAAAGTTATTTTTTTGCCCCCCGAGATATTTAGTATTTTTTTCGTGAAACCTATGTGTAATTTTCAAAGTAAAGCCACTTGGTTGAAGAACTAACATGACGGACAAGAGAAAAACAGGGTTCATTCATTTTGAAAAAAAATTTGAAAAAAGAAAAAAAAATTATTGTCATGTGTCACGCCATGAATCATTGGATACATCTAATAATTAATAATTTTTTTTTGCCAACATCTAACGATTAATAATTAGCGAATGCACTTTGCAGTTAATTGGAAAAAAATTATTGCGAGGATCAGCTTGGACACAGGCAAT
This sequence comes from Neltuma alba, assembly GCF_004799145.2. Lineage (NCBI taxonomy): Eukaryota > Viridiplantae > Streptophyta > Magnoliopsida > Fabales > Fabaceae > Neltuma > Neltuma alba. The sequence goes on along the minus strand of NW_021632854.1, from coordinate 35,408 downwards.
GAAACGTGTTAAATAAGAGTTATCGTTAAAGTAGCCAACTCAAATTGATAATGGAAGTAATAATGAGAATTTTCAAGTAAGGCGGCAGATAGTATCTTTAATCTCACAAAAAAAAGCAGGAGTTACAATTAAAGTAAGCCAGGTTTAATTGAAACTGCTCCTAGGCTTTCGCTAAAAGGAAACAGGCATCAACGTGTATCAAACAGTGTAAGTGGAATTATGTATAGTCAAAAGTGGGTTGGCTTTCTTAAAAAACTTGGATTTCATCATCAACCCTTTTTAATTACTGTATTCAAATTCAATACATGAGGGAATCACGTTGGACAAATACCCATTCACATGAAAATGCCATAATCCTTTTGAAACAGAAAAAATTGACCAAGTTTTACAATAAGCGCAACCTCCCTTGAAATCTGCATTAACTATAATACTACTGCCTCAAGTCCTTAATATAAGAACTTTTGACTAGTTTAAGTAGATTAAGAAATTTATTAAATTAGTTATTTGTTACCCTTACTAATTACATGTATTAATTATAACTATCAGATAATGAAACATTTAACATATACAGTTACTATAAAGACTGCTTTAAAAAAATAGATAAATATAAAAGACAAAGTGAATTGAAATTTTATTTTTAGGATTAAATTGAATGTCAAAACTAGCTCTTATATGAAAAACTGAAAGTAGTAATAATTATAAAACTAGCATATTACTGTAATGGTATGATATGTCTGACTAGCACTAGTGGGATTTCAAGAAAAAATAACAAGTGGTTTCTTGTTTATCTCTGTTACAGAATAAGGAATGTGGGAATCTTGCTGATACTATTTCTGAATTCTGATATTAAATTGGGTTTGTTTGGTTGCTGAAAGAGATGAATACCCACATCACAGGAGTGCCTAACTTGTAGTTAAGTAAAGGTTAACAAGACTCAGTTTTTTGGCTCACCTAACATTTATAGTCACATTCTCCATACAACCTATTTTAAGTTGTGTACACTAAGTTAGTCTTACACTTTCTTTTTTGAGTATAGAGCTTCAACTCGCGAGGCAATCTGTCATAAACATCTTAATCAATAATCAGACTCGATTTGTGAAAATTTGATGACTGATTCATTCGTAATTCATAAATAAACAATCAATACATCAACAGAGCTTGATAGAATATCATTACAGGTATATTCAACAAGTGTGATTTCTTCTATTATTTTTAATTTAAACAAGCCAAGTTTATCCAGGGATTTATTAGTATTACTGTCACCCAATACCATACTGTACTTCTTAAAGGGTGAGAGAAAACAAGATAAAAAGACAGTTTAAAGAGCATAATCGTGCACATAATCATACGGCATTACCAAGGGCTCATAGCACCAGTTATTACACAATTATTCTTCAGAGACATTGATGCAGACAAGCACAAAGACAACAATGTCACTGATCACTAGACAGATACATTAGAACCCTTTCAAGTCCTTAATGCACACACATCACACTGCAATGCAAACTCAGTTTACAACGAATTAAGCGACACTAACATGCAGGAAGAGGGATACTGACTTAAAACAGAGAATAAAGTAGCTACTTTTACAACAGAATGACGAGGAATGTGTTCATTCAGAGCCTTGTTTACTGGAGTACAAGGCATTCTCGGGAAGTGGCCACCATAGACGGGTAGCAGGTTGAGTCTGCTGCTTCGACTTCCTTGGCAGATTGAGGATTGGCAGCCGGCTCAACAGAGGCATCAATGGCTTCAAAGATGAGTGCCATGACTTCTTCAAACCTCTCTTCCGAGAGGGAAACCTCTGCAAGAAGCCTCCAGGCCTTTGCTTCTTATGCCTCATCATATTCTGCCCATATGGATATCACTGTTTCGAACATTGCCTCCAATGACCCATGGTCGTACACGTGAGATCTTTCTTCTTTTTTAGGCCCATTTACTAGTCCAAAAATACAAGCTAGTATTTATGAACTCGTGTTTTCACTCTCTTGAATAACATGAAACCTGTTCTTTTTGACACACCCACATTATATCTTCAATAGGATTCACTTGGGTGTCGAGTAGCTCAGTACTCACTTCTCCAAGAGCTTGCTTCTCTGCATAGCACTGTTCATTTAGAAGAAAAAGTGTGAGTAATTGGTTATCAAAATATCAGTAATGCTGCTGATGAATGTGGTTCCAACGAAAATAAGCTGTAATGTTGATTTCTGCTTTTTCTATAATTAACTCCTCAAAAAAGGCTAAGACAAACATGTTATAGAAACAGTTTTACTTGTGGCAGGAGAAAGATTAGCCTTCCACAATCAGAAGTAAGGACATTGTAAGATTTGTTGTTCTCTTGAAGGTAGATGCATGTATTTGAAACAACATTTGAAAGATCTTCTAGAGTATCGCCGCCACCCTCAAAGACGAGGCCTTTGACTGGATACCACGAGAAAAACAGCAAGAGAGAGAAGAAGAGAAAAAATTTTAACGGGTTTATTTAAAAAAATTTAAAAGTTTTTAATTAAATTTTATTATTTATTTACTTTACATCTTTTTTTATTAAAATTTTAAAGCATCACTTTTCCAATTTTTTAAAATAAATTTGTTAAAATTTTTCTTCCCCTCTTTTTACTTCCATTTCCCTAAGACCAAGTGTTGAATTCATATGTATATTTTCTGTTATTTCATTTACCCTCTTTTTGCACCGTCCCAACCGACAGTGGTCCTTATGATTGGCCCATGCAATTAAGATTGCCACCGAAAGATCAGCCGCGCATATATGGCGGTGGTGGGATATCTATTCGGATTATAAAACAGGCCATAATGAATCTGCTCCTTGTCTTCCATAACCATTACTCTCTCCTGTTCTCCTATAATGACACTGATGGGCTCTAGAACTACTCGTCGATGGAATTACCATGTTTTCTTGAGTTTTAGAGGAGAGGACACTCGCAGAAACTTTACCGACCACTTGTACGCTGCGTTGCAGCGAAAAGGGATCGTCACTTTCAGGGACGACAAAAAACTCGAGAGGGGACAAGTTATTTCCAACGAACTCATGAAAGCTATTGAGGAATCTCTGTTTGCAATTGTCATTCTCTCCCAGGATTATGCTTCCTCCTCTTGGTGTTTGGATGAACTGCAAAAAATTGTTGAATCCAACCAAAACTTGACAGTTTTCCCAGTTTTTTTTGAAGTAGATCCGTCTGATGTACGCCAACAAAAAGGAATTATTGGGAAAGCTTTTGAGAAACATGAAGGAAAATTTCCAGATTGTAGGGTGACAGGATGGAGAAGAGCTTTAACACAAGTTGCGAACTTCGCTGGTTGGGATACTAGAAACAAGTAAGTTTTTTAAATTTTACTCTTGTACATCACACGCAATAATGCAACTTCATTAAGGCCACGTTCTGATAGCATTGCAATTCTTTAGCTATATACTGTCATGTTGTTTGAGTAATTTATCCTCTGGAAGGCCGTGGAGCCATGCTTAGGGGGGGGGGGGGGAAAAACCTTGTTTTCTTCATTTTAGATACCTTTTCACGGCTAATGCGAGTCATTCTATATCCGCATTAATTAACGGGAGAGCAACAGTTAGGTCCCAAAAGAGTAATAAATTAATCAAGGTAAGGTTCCCGACAATTTTTTTTTTTGGGGAAAAATGAGTTACAAATATGGAGTCTAATAACTGTTAATTTAGGAGTTTTAATTAGAAACAAGACATTTAAATTTCTCAGTCTACAACTGGGATTCTTAGTTACAGTTATCTGAATCGATATCTGCAACTCATTTTTCAGAAAATTTTGTTGAAGACCTAACTGTCATTTCCCGGTTAATTGTGATTTTCATTTAAACGACTATTATTTCTAATTTGGTCTTTGTAAATTTGTAGGCGTGAAGCAGAAATCGTAGAAAATATTGCTAAAACAATATGGACCAAAGTGCGTGTTAAATTGCCATCTAATTTCGCTCATTTAGTTGGACTTCAACCAAAGGTGGATACATTGATCCCTCTTTTGAAGATAGAGTTGAATCATACATGTTTTATAGGAATATGGGGTATGGGCGGAATAGGCAAGACAACTCTTGCTAGAGTTGTTTATGAGGCAATTCGCAACAAATTTGAAACTAGTTGCTTTCTTGCCAATGTAAGGGAGGAATCAGAGCGTAACGGTTTGGTTTACTTGCAAAAGAAGCTTCTTTCTAGTCTTCTACTAGGAAACATTGAAATCAATGACTCCTATGACGGAGTTGAGGCAATAAGAAACTTCTCATGCAATAAAAAAGTTCTTATTGTTCTCGATGACGTAAGTCATATAAGCCAACTACAGAGTTTAGTTGGAGATAAAGATTGGTTTGGACATGGAAGCAAAATTTTAGTAACTACAAGAGACATACACTTGTTGACAGCACATGATCAGTTTGAGAAGTATGAAATGATGATGCTTGGAAGAGATGAATCTCTCAATCTCTTGTGTAGGCATGCATTTAAAAGGAATTATCCTCAACAGGGTTATTTTGAATTGTCCAAAAAGGTGGTTGATTATGCAGGTGGTCTTCCTTTAGCTCTCCAAGTGTTGGGCTCATTTCTTTGTAAAAGAAGTATACCTGAATGGAGAGACACATTGAATAAGTTAAAGCAAAATTTACATAAAGATATTTTCAAGATACTTAGAATAAGTTATGATGGGCTAGATGATGAAGAGTTCAAAGCAATATTCTTAGACATTGCATGCTTTTTTAATAGGGAGGAAAAAGTTGAAGTGACTAAATATTGGAAAATTGTGGTCTTCATCCAATAATTGGAATCCAAGTTCTAATTGAAAAGTCTTTGTTGAGTACTTACATTTCATGGGATGGCCAAGAATATGTTCATATGCATGATTTGCTTCAATACATGGGGAAAAACATTGTTTTGCAAGAATCTCCAAGTGATGCTGGCGGACGCAGTAGGTTGTGGTCTTGGGTTCAGATTGATCAAGTGCTTAGAATAAATGCAGTAAGTTATTGATTTTTACGTGTGCTAAAACTTTTAATAAACTAATTACATTATTTCCAAATGTATGCTTATATTCAATCTTGATTTCATGTTTATCGGCCAGGGAAGCAAAAATGTTCAAAGCATAGTTTTGAATCTAAAGCAACCATATGAAACAAAATGGCACCCGGATTGCTTCTCAAAGATGGCTAATCTTACATTACTCTACTTGAGTAATGTGCATCTTTTGCATGGTCTCAATTTTCTTCCTACTGCATTGAAAGTTCTCAAATGGGAGAAATATCCTTTGGAAGCTTTACCACGCAATATTGACCAGCTATATCAGCTTGTGGAGCTTACCTTACGTCGTAGCAGAATCAGAAAAGTCTGGAATGGAAGACCGGTAATTTCCATCCACACTCTTTTATGTTTAGTTACTTTAATTTACCACTAAATTTTGGATGAAACTGATATATATATATATATTCTCTTTCTGTTGATCAGGATTTAGGAATGTTGAGATTCATGGACTTGAGTTTCTCCCAGGAGCTAATTGAGACTCCAGATTTCAAGGGAGTTCCAAACCTTGAAAGATTGTTGCTTGAGCATTGCATAAATCTAGTTAAGGTTAATGAGTCTCTTGGGAAACTCAAGAAGCTAGTTAAGATGAGTTTGAGAGGCTGCAAAAATCTCAGGACCCTTCCATGGAAATTGGAACTGAATTCTCTGCAGGAATTTTCTCTTTGCGAATGCTCAAAACTTGAAAATCTTCCTGAATTCGGAGAAAACATGAAATGTCTATCCATCTTGAATCTGAGTGGAACTAGTATAAGAGAAGTACCCTCTTCCATTGTTCATTTGACAAATCTTAAGGAGCTAGATCTCCATGGATGCAACAGGCAAGCTTGGCATTCATGGAGCTTCTTTGGCTACTTTGGTCATTTAATAGGTCAGTTTATCGGGAATCCAGTAGGATCCAAGGGATTAAAGTTGCCCAATTCTTTCACTTTCTTCGTTAAGAAAATTGCATTTAAGTTTTTGCAATCTGTGCGATGGAGCAATCCCTAATGATTTAAGTGGCTTATCATCATTGATTGATTTTAGTCTGAGGGGAAACAATTTTACTTCCCTACCTGTTGGCTGCGTCTCCAATCTTCTCTCCCTTGAACAATTTGACTTGAGTAATTGTGTTGAGCTTCATTCAATTCCTCAGCTTCCGCCTAATTTAATCAGACTATATGCAGGCTGCTGTCCTTCTATTGAACCGTTATTGGACATGCAACATCTCTTCGAATCATTACTTGTCTATAAGGTTTGTCACCATCTTTCTATCTTTACGCACACACATGTCAGATTTAAATCTCATACAATGATTGGAGGGGCAATGAAGAAGTATGAAAAAGAGACAAGTGTGAGACGTATCCATCTGGACAAGTTCTATCTTCTCTCTCATTCTCTTCTTCTTTGAATCTGATATAGGAGCAAGATGACTAATTTGTTTAAGTTAAGGAAATTTGTTGAGGTAGCTGTTTGTATAATTAATAGAAAAAATTTAGAAAAAGAATTATAAAATTGGGAGACAAAATGGATTTAGATTTTATATTTAGGACCAAGCTAACCTTTATACTAGCTCTTATAGTTAGGATCAAAAGAAGTATATTTGGAGGAATAACCGTTATACTAGCTCTTATAGTTATGATTGAAAGAAGTATTTTAGAGGAATAAAGTTAGGAAAAGATAGGAGAGCGATGAATCCCATGTTGCATATGTCGTGACCATAAGGGCTGGACTCACACCTCTCTTTTCTGTCTCACCCTAATTTCACCATAAAGCATATTTCAGAGCGGTTCAGGTGATCCCAAATCAAATTATCGTCCTACGCAAAATAGATCTCCTTTGTATGCATATGGATTCAACAAGAGTAAAAGATTAGGAGAGAAAACTGATCACTTCAAAAAATCATTTTTACTTCAGTCAGTTTTCGGCATCTGTTTTTTTGCAATATCTTATTATACATGTTTTGAATTTATCAATATATTTAATAGTTGACTTTTTCTTTGTCACAGCCATGTAGTGTTCTCCAACGTGAAGTCATTTTCCTGCATATTTCAGGAGATAAGATCCCGACTGTAGCTTTCAAAGAGCAAAAATTTCACATTGACCCCTTTGGAGGCAGCGTATCTATGATAATAGGGGGCGTCCCTAATTTTCGCTATGACAGTGAATTGTGGGGAATTGCTGTATGCATGGTGGTAAAAAGCAGGGGGGAGGCTTTATATTACTTCTCAAGATCCCATTTTTATTGGAGATTCAGAGTTCTTGGTGGACTTGAAAGCTTTGAAGAACATGTATTTTATGTTGGAAACGCATATTCAATCCCTCATCTCTACATAGCCTTTTTTCCTTTGATCAATGCTCACAGGTTTTGCCGACATCAAAGAGGTAAATCCCACCAAGTCGTATTGGAAATTAGGGTTCAAGGAGAGTTTAGGATCAAGGATTGTGGTTGGCGTCTTATGTGCAAGAAAGATTTTGATGCGTTCACTACAAGAACTTGAGGTAAGGGTTCATTTTCGATTTGATTTGTGGTTACCGTGCATTAATTTCTCTATTTGATGTTAGGAATTAATTAGTTAGTCTAATTGATTCTATATATTGTTGAACTGATGTGGCTTGATAATTCCTTGTGCAGATATGGGGCAAGAGATGTTATCCGTTGGAAAGTGCTATGGAAACTAATTTTAAATCAGTTTCTAAATGTTTTTTTAGTGTTAATTTTGGTTAAAAGTAGTCAATATCTCGAGCTTTGTTTTATATGGTGTTTGAAGGATGTCATTTCATTCCAATGGAAGCCTGAAAGGCGGTGGTCCTCCCATTTAGAGAGAGCATTTATGCCATTAAATTTTGGGAAAATGACACTAAGGTCCCACACAAGGAAATATACTACAAAACAGTCCCTTGAAATATGATAATGAATCACAAGTCCCATAGGGACTTAACTGCAATAATAAGAATGTTAAAAAGGCATTATTACCCAGCAGTGTAGGAGGAAAGGACGCTCATTTTCTGCACGATTTGAAGTTGCTGCTAATGGGAGAGAAGAGCTGGAGAAAGAAGGAAATAGCTATTGATAAAGCATCTTTCTCATCACTATTAGTGAACTCCAAAGAGTTTCCATTTCACTCTCTCCAAACTTTCAGGTTTTGAAACTTTCTTTCCCTCTTCTTCTCTGCATTTTGCATGACAGATTGTGTTTGGGTATTGGAATTTAGAAATTCATTTTTGTCTTTAGGTATTGCAAAGCTTTGTTTTTTGTCTAATATGAACAAGATACTCAATAAAAAAAAATTGTGCTTTTGTTTGGTATGGGTTGGTGATTTAAGTTGGGGTTTTATTGTGGGTGAGTAGAATGATAATGGGTGCTCTGTTTTTTGTTACATTATGGGTGGTTTTACTTTGTTTTAGCATGGTTTAGTGTGAAAGGTTGAAGAACATGAAGGTTGGTGTGGGTGAAAACCTTTCCTGCGAAATAGGATATTATGTTGCCAATATAAGCTGTGAAAGTTGTCAATGGATGTCGCGACAGTTGTCAATTGTCCTGCTTCACTTGTCAATAACAGCTGGATGATTGTTGATGCAGGTTTACATTAATGACGGCCAATATGTCTGGGAAGCATCACTTCGTCAAACCATGCAAGAATCCAAATACCAACTGAGAATGTATTGAAATCAATTATTTTTTGCATATAGATGTGAAAGGAATATTTTGTAAATGAGTGTGAAGGGATTTTTTTGTAAATGGATACACACCAACAATTAGTTTGGTAATTACATGCAACCCTATGTTTTTTTTAATAGGTTGTGAAATATATGTAATTCCATGTATATAAAGATGTAAATAAAAGTTGGCTATAAATTGATATGTTAGATTCTACTATCATTTGAGTTGTAATTATTGTACCTTACATTATCAATAGACCTGTTTTGACTTGTCACTGATTGCAGTATGACTCGTCAATTAATCTGTTGATGTGAGTTATCTAAAATATGAATTCAAGTTACATAATATTGACATATCATATGATATTTTCAATTACCTTGACATATTACGTTTTGGTTATAATGTTGTATATAATTATTATTAAAAGCTTATTATTACTGATATAAAATTTATAAAATGAATTATCAATAACTACATCATCACTTGTCAATGTGGCACTGTGACTTGTCAACGGTGGAATCAAGAACATAGAATTTCATCCAAGCATCACAGCGGATTTATCCAGGCATCACAGCGCCTATTACAGAATGCCTCTCTGTCCTTTTTGCTTCAAAGGTCATGGTGGATTGCTCTAGGCATCGCGGTGAATTAAGGATTATTAGACTTGTCAACAAATGCACTATGACTTGTCAAATTTTGAAAAATTGTCATCCAATTAACATACCTTCTTATTGATATTTATATTGTAGGTTACATATAACTTACTTGAATATTTTAAATAAACAACACCTTCAATTTTGAAAATTTCCACATCATTACAAAAAAAAAAGATTAGTTTTAAGGAATTGGTGATATTGTATAATTTTGTATAGCATTATGTAATGTAAAGTCATATTTTTTTTGAAATTTATATTAGTATGTAAATTAACAACTGATAGTGCAATGAGTAACAAGTGATGAAGGGTATATTGATAATGAAAGGTGCAGAGAATGACAACTAATTATGTATCAAAATGTAATATAGAACCAACTTTCATTTACAACTGTATACACATATAATTACATTGATTTCACAACACATTAAAAAAAAATACAACTGCATATATCTAATATCAAACTAATTATTTGTATGCATTGTGATATTTACAAAAAAAAAGTCACTTTTATTTACAAAAAATTCTTTTGCCATCATTTATCTAGGTTTAAAGTAGCTTTTCTTTTTATCATGTTTCTTCTTTTGCTTCATGTGGTGCCCACCCTTCTTCGTTGCCTCTTCTTTCCCTTTTTATAACCTCTACCAATGAGTTAAGGGCATAGAAGGTTATGAATTTTGTGTCAAGAATTTAACAATGTCATTTAATGTAAATATGCACAACACAGGTATCATTGACAAGTTAAAGAGCTATATTGACAATTATCGTAGCCCATATTGACAACATATTTTCCTGTTTCATAGTAAGAATTTTTAGCCACATCAACCTTTGTCTTCCTCATCAATTCCCACCAAACCATGCCTAGATAGAGCAAGCTCACCTTCAATCCCCCACAATGTACCCAAAAACAGAATATCCATCGTCACCCTACCCACTTATAATAAAACCCTAACTTAAATGACCAAGCACACACCAAACCAAAGACACAAGAGAATTTTGCTAATGGCTGACATGGGTGGAGTGGATGAGATTTTCAAATGGGAATAGGGAAAAAACAGAATGAAGTTTGGGTTTTTTTCTTTTTTACTTTCAGCGTATAGAGTGGTGACTCTTAGACTGAAAAATAGGACAACTTTCATTTACTTTGGGTGCATCTCACTAGGGACATAGAAGTCTTTTTACACTTTACTAAATTGCACTCCAGTCCCTTTGAGACTTTAGATTCATTACCAAGTTTTCTGGATGAAATTCTATGCTGTTGATTCTCTCATTGACAAGTCACAGTGCTACCATCGACAAGTCACAGTGCCATCGTCAACAAGTCACATTGCCATTGTTGACAAGTGATGAGATAATTATTGATAGTTCATTTTATAATTCTATATCAATAATAATAGGCTTTTAATAATGATTATATATGACATTATAACCAAAACGTAATATGTCAAGGTAATTGAAAATATCATATGATATATCAATATTATGTAACTTGAATTTATATTTTAGATAACTCACATCAGCAGATTAATTGACAAGTCATACTGCAATTAGTGACAAGTCAAAAGAGGTCTATTGACAATGCAAGGTGCAAAATTACAACTCAAATGACAGTAGAATCTAACATATAAGTTTATAGCCAACTTTCATTTACATCTTTATATACATGGAATTACGCATATTTCACAACCCATTTGAAAAAACATAGGGTTGCATGTAATTACTAAACTAATTGTTGGTGTGTATCTATTTACAAAAAAATTTCTTCACACTTATTTATAAAATATTCCTTTCACATCCATATACAAAAAATAACTGATTTCAATACATTCTTAGTTAGTATTTGGGTTCTTGCATGGTTTGACGGTGTGATGCTTCCCAGACATACTGGCTGTCATTAATGTAAACCTGCATCAACAATCATCCAGCTGTTATTGACAAGTGAAGCAGCACAATTGACAACTGTCGCGGCATCCATTGACAACTTTGACAACTTATATTGACAACATAATATCTCATTTCGCAGGAAAGGTTTTCACCCACACCAACCTTCATGTTCTTCAACCTTTCACACTAAACCATGCTAAAACAGAGCAAAACCACTCATAATGTAACAAAAAACAGAGCACCCATCATTATTCTACCCACCCACAATGAAACCCCAACTTAAATCACCAACTCACACCAAACAAAAGCACAACTTTTTTTATTGAGTATCTTGTTCATGTTAGACAAAAAACAAAAGCTTTGCAATACCTAAAGGCAAAAACGAATTTCTAAATTCCAATATCCAAGCACAATCTGTCAAGCAAAATGTAGAGAAGAGGAGGGGAAGAAAGTTTCAAAACCTGAAAGTTTGGAGAGATTGAAATGGAAACTCTTTGGAGTTCACTAATAGTGATGAGAAAGATGCTTTATCAATGGGGTGTAAGTTTTTTTAGACCAGCAAATAGGGTGTAAGTTAAGGTTTAGAATAATGTAATAACAAAATAAATAAAGGTAGTCTAATATCAATTTGAAAATTAAAAACTAAAATATGGATATAGTAACACATGATAATTACAAAAATTTAACAAAAATGATAACTTTTGTCCAAGATTATTCGTTGTTTTTAAAATATTAATGTATACCTTCGCACGCATTTGTGTGTACTCCATTGGCAAATGCTTTTGAAGCTCTGTGTGTGTGTTTTTTTTTTTTTTTTTTTGGGTCTCGGTGACAAGTTCTCTCTGTGTCTTTTACACTTTTTTTTAAACAATCAAGGTCTTTGACCTTTTTTTTGGGTGACGAATTTGCTTTTCAAAATTGCTCAATGTCTATTATTAAAACAATGAAGTCATTATAGTTTTGGTTGAAAAACATCTCTTATGATTACACAAGAAAAACAACTAAATTTCATCGGCATATATATTTCTACATATTTACAAATGAAACTGCGTCAATTACAAATTAAATGTAACAATTTTTTGTTTACACATCAAATTTTTATATTGACACCGTGAAACCTATGTGTAATTCTCAAAGTAAAACCACTTGGTTGAAGAGAGAACATGACGGACAAGAGAAAAACAGTGTTCGTTCATTTTTGCAAAGCAAATTTGAAACGTGTTAAATAAGAATTATCGTTAAAGAAAGCAACCTAAGTTGATGATGGGAGTAATAATAAGAATTTTCAATTTTTAGGCAAGTCGGCAGATAATACCTTTAATGTCAACCAAAAAAGAGTTACAATTAAAGTCAGCCAAGTTCAATTGAAACTGCTCCGAGGCTTTCGCTAAAAAGAAACAAGCATCAACGTGTATCAAACAGTGCATGTGGAATTATATATAATCAAAAGTGGGTTGGCTTTCTTGAAAAACTTGGATTTCATCACGCTCATTATCATCATCAACCCTTTTTAATTACCATATTCAAATTCAATTCATGAGGGAATCACGTTGGACTGGTACCCGTTCACATGAAAATGCCATAATCCTTTTGAAACAGAAAAACTTGACTTAAGTTTTACAATAAACGCAACGTCCTCTTTTAAGCAAGCCTTGAAATTAACTATGATATTACTACCTCCGGTTCTTAATATAAGAATTAGTTGACTAATTTGAGTAGATTAAAAATTCTATTAAATTAGTTATTTGTAATAAATATATGTTGTCTTTTTTATAATATGAAAAACAAAGTGGATTAGAATTTTATATTTAGAACAAGATTGAATGTCAAACTAACTCTTATATTAAGGATCAAAAGTAGTAATAATTATAAAACCAGCAGGTTACTGTAATGGTATGAACTGTCTGTCTCGTACTGGTGGGATTTCAAGAAAAAATAAGTAGTTTCTTGTCTGACTCTGCTACAGAACAAGGAATATGGGAATCTTGCTGATGCTAGTTCTGAGTTCCGATATTAAATTGGGTTTGTTTGGTTGCTGAAAGAGATGAATACCCACATCACAGGAGTGCCTAACTTGTGGTTAAATAAAGGTTAACAAGACTCAGTTTTTGGCTCACCTAACATTTATAGCCACATTCTCCAGACAACCAATTTTAAGTTGTGAATATTAAATTAGTATTACACATTCTTTTCAAGTGTAGAGCTTCAACTCGCGAGGCAATGTCATAAAAACATCTTAACCAATAATCAGACTTGATTTGTGAAAAATTAGATGACTGATTCACTCATAATTCATAAATAAACAATCAATACATCAACAGAGCTTGATCGAGTATCATTCCAGGTATATTCTTCAAATATGATTTCTTCTATTATTTTTAATTTCAATAAGCCAAGTTTATCCAAGGATTTATTAGTATTACTGTAATCTAATACTGTACTGTACTTCTCCAAGGGTGAGAGGAAACAAGAGATAAGAAGACAGTTTAAAGAGCATAATCATACACATAATCATATAACATTACCAAGGGCTTATAGCACCAGTTATTACACAATTATTCTTCAGAGACATTGAAGCAGACAAGCACAACACAACAATGTCACTGATCACCAGACAGATACATTAGAACCCTTTCAAGTCCTTAATGCACACACGTCACACCACAACGCAAACGCAGTTTACAACTAATTAAGCGACACTAACATGCAGGAAGAGGGTACTGACTTAAAACAGAGACATAAAGTAGCTACTTTTACAACAGAATCACTAGGAATGTGTTCATTCAGAGCCTTGTTTACTGGAGTACAAGGCATTCTTGGGAACTGGCCACCATAGACGGGTAGCAGGTTGAGTCTGCTGCCTCGACTTCCTTGGCAGATTGAGGATCGGCAGCCGGCTCAACAGAGGCATCCATGGCTTCAAAGATGAGTGCCATGACTTCTTCAAACCTCTCTTCTGAGAGGGAGACCTCTGCAAGAAGCCTCCAGGCCTTTGCTTCTGACGCCTCATTATAGTCTGTCTTCCTCTTCAACACCATGTGACCACTAATTTCCCATACGGCCGGATTCACTTGGGTGTCGAGTAGCTCTGCACTCACTTCTCCAAGAGCTTGCTTCTCTGCATAGCACTGTTCATTTAGAAGAAAAATTGTGAGTAATTGGCTATCAAAATATCAGTGATGCAGCTGATGAATGTGGTTCCAACCAAAATAAGCGTTTGCGGGGCCGTAATATTGATTTCTGCTTTTTCTATAAGTAACTTCTCAAAAAAGAATTTCAATTCCAATGCCAAGACAAACATATTACAGAAACAGTTTCACCTGTGGCAGGAGAAAGATTAGCCTTCCACAATCAGAAATAAGAACATTGTAAGGTATGTTGTTCCCTTGAAGGCAGATGCATGCATCTGAAACAGCATTTGAAAGATCTTCTAGAGTATCGCCACCCTCAAAGACGAGGCCTCTGACTGGATACTCTAGCAATCCAGATATCTTGACCCCGCCATTTAAAGTGGCTATTTTCTTAGTGGGAGCCTTCTCAATGGGAAAGGGCATAGCCAAATAGTACGCCTGAATATGTCCAAACCACCAAAATTGCAATTTGATTAAAGACAAAACACTCAATAAGGAATGCAATAATTTACATGAACGTTGAAGTGGTTATGTCAAATTCTTCAGCAACCAGTACCTGGAAATGAAGGTGGTTAATAGTTGCAAATGCACCCAAGCTGTTGTAACCCAAACGGAAATATGGATTCCCAGCTTCTACTGCCATGTGAAGTGCAAGCAAGAAGCTTTTCCGATCAATCCTTTGAGGCAAACACTCAAAAATTCGAGGAATCAGCAGCACATGTCCATACTCAATGGGACTGACCTGTTAAGAGAGGAATGAATTAACAAGTAGAATCCTATGAGATGTTTACTCAACTTAACCACCAAGAACAAGAATATGAAACAATAGCTAAGAAGCATACGTTGATGGCGACAAGACTAGGAGAATTCTCAACGTCAATTGGTGCATTAGGAAAGAACTGAACTTCACCATCATCACTGGCCTCAAATTGAAACAGAATCTCTTCCTGCCCAACTTTAGTGAAATTGAACTTATTTCCGTCAAAAGGCTGGAGCACCTTGTCGACTCTGAACTCAGTTGGTCGCTTCTTAAGGTGACGACCCTCATTCAGCTGGGCAATGAAGCCATATTCACCCGGAATCACCTATCCGAAAATTATCACTTTAGCATGAATTCAAGTCCTATATATTCATCTATACAAAAACAAGTAGAGGTTACACAATCAGACCTTGGTTTCACAAGCAGTAACGTCATAGCGAAAGAGCCCTTTCTGTAAGCGATCTTCCCACTACCATGAAATGGTAAAAAAAACTTCACACAACATGATAATACAGGTAGTGAAAAGGAACAAAATATGGTAATTGATCTCCAATTCTTCGTCATCAACATTTACAGTTACCTCTCCTAGAATGAGCGAGTCAAGAAAAGCCACAGGGGGCTCCCTGCATTCAAGTTCAGACAAGTCCTTTCCGTTAAACTCGTGAAGCCTTTTGAATGCATACAAAGGAAGTCTGGCCTCTGTTCAAAAAAAGCACCTCAAATGAGCCAAAAAAAAAAAAACCATTTTAAACAGCATGCATGATCATCGGTAGGCTCAAATTTAACTCACAGGCTCTAAATACAGAGAATTTCGACACATACCTTGAATGCAACATTCTTTGAGGCAATTACGGCCGCAACCCCCTGTACGGCGAGCAGCCTCTCCTGCCTCCTCTTTCTGATAATTTGAAACTACGGTGGGAACTCTCTTAATTCTCAACATCTTTTGTCCTTTTTTTCAGTCAAATTTGAAACTAAACCAAACCAAACTTGACGATAACCAGAAGCCTTCAAGGAGATCTTATTGCTTTCACTAATTTACCTTAGGAATATTAAGTTCTACTAAGACTTAAAACTAATTATACTACTACTGATGAAGAGAAGGAGAAAGCACCACCGCCAGCGAGGAAGAGGAGGTCAGAAGGGCTACCGCCTTCGGAAGGCAATGCACCGCGCCCGCCGTGCGGCGAAGGGTTGGTCACGATTACGCAACCCTTCCGTCGTACAGAACGGACATGAATGAGAAGCCGAGAACCTCTGGGAATAGCCGTGATGTCTACAACGCGTCAACACCGGGTTTTATCCCCACTGAATAATACCTCTCGATATCTCTCCTTTTCCGATGAACCACCGAGAAACCAAACACAACGCAAGGTGAGAATTTCTCAGGCGACACGAATCCTCCCTATCCGGGTCTAAGAAGCAGAACCCAGATGGGAAATCGAAGCGAGAGAAGGTGGGAAGATGCAGGGCCAGTGAAAGAGCTATATGGTTAGGATTGATGGTGCTGGAGGTTGAGACCGTGAGAGAAAGAGGAGGAGGGAGGTTGGTTTTATAGGCAGAAGAGAAAGGCGGGATTGTAGATGTGGTTGTGGTTGTGCCTCGAAAGCAAAATCGGCTAGGCTCGGCTCGGGTTGGGTTAGGCGTGAAGCAAAACTGTTGGCTTTCAAGATTCAACTGTCAACAGTCAACTTTCGAGGTCACCGGGGTTTGGTGGGTTCGGATTCCTCGTGACCGGACGCCCAGTGGCTCCAATCGGTCGCCGGAAGGTGGACCACAGGAACGTACAGTTTGGGGATGGATGCTTTGTCAGAGCGAACCCGGCCTCCGGGATGAAATCAACGTCGAATAAAATACTATAATTATTTTATTTTAATTTTTAAATTATAAAATATTATTCACTAATTTCCTTAAACTAATTTTACATTTCATCTATACTTTTCATTAATTAAATAATTTTTACTAGTAAAATATTTCCTTTGAATTCATTAGTGAAAAGGAAATATTTGTAAATTTTTCTAATATTATTTCTCGGTTGATAATTATAAAAATTTTTAAAAAACCGTAAAAATCATTAAAACTGGTTATTTTTCAAAAGCATTTAAGTCCTTCTAAATATATTTTTCAATTTCGAGATAAACACATTTTTTTACCCGAAATAAACACATAGATACCATCCTATTAATATTTCACAAAATAACTCATAAATCATAATTTTTTAAAAATATTTATAGCAGATTTATATTTATTCATAAAAAATTGTGCCAAGATTTGCTTGTAATAAAGGATAAATATGGAACTTCGTCAATAATCTTTTTTTTTAAGTACACCTAACATCTCAATTTTGTTAATAGTGTAATTTTATTCATAATTTTTTAATGAAATTTTACTGATAATCTTTGTATTTTAATGCAATCTTACTCATTATTATATAGATAAACACATGATTGTATTAAAATAAAATAATTATGGATAAAAGCACGCGCAAAAAATGATGAGCGAAATTATACCTCTAGAAAAAGGTGTTAATTAAATAGCACCTGAAATCTGTGTCAAAATTGCGTATTTATCCGATAATAAATTTCGTGGTGATGCCATCACTCCCGTCCGCCAAGCATTTTAATATATTAAATTGGTCAGCATCGACGTGAGATAAACAAAAAGGTAAATATCCCAAATGGATTCGAATCTATCTACAGGTTTCTTTCTCAGAGATTGCCTTTCACGTTCCTGGAATTTTTTAAATTTTTGTACAGATACGTGGAATTTTGGCTACAAAAGACATAAACTCGTATTTCCTTCAATAAATTTGAGGAAGATGCCTCTTTTGTCGGACCTTTTTGGGGAGAGTGACGCACAGTAAACATTTTAAGAAAAAAAATTGACATTGAAATGTAAAACAGATAACATGAGTTGGATACTTGGATATGTGTGTCAAACCCGTCAACCGATCAACAATAGTGAGTTAGGGTTGGTTATAAATCCACCAGCAAATAAAACTTTTTAATCATTAGTGTCGTGTGTTGGCCTGCAGGCTAACCCACATTTACTTATTTTATTTCTCCAATTTTATTAATTATTATAATTATATTTTATATCCTATTTTAAAAAATAAAAAAATCTATATCATTTATTTGATGTTTTTAATCAAGTATTTGAAGGAAAAATAAAAATTTCATTATATTTTATTTATTTTATATAAAAAATACTTAAAATGAAAAAAATTTATAAAGGAAATAATTGTTAGCTGGCCAACTCATTAACCTACTATGACAGGTTAAGGTTAATTAAAAGACAACTTGTTATTACATGGGACATTTTTAACCAGTATCACCTAATTTAAATCGTCAAAAACCCACAGGTTAGTCTATATTATCACTCTAATAAAATGTCATGAACTTGTGAAATGATAGGGTCCTAAGTATGATGGAAGTTAAAAGTTAAATAGTCAAAAGAATGAAATCTTTTATAAATTTAGAGGGTGTTTAGATAGAATCAAAACCATAACTTTAAAAGTGCTTTTACAATGCACGAAGTAAATATTTAAAGGGGATTGTCTCATTTTGTGAAAAAATACTTCTAAGAAGTACTTTTGGGTGCTTCCAAACATCCCCTTAATTGTAAATCTCCGATAGCTTGTATGCAAAAAATCAAAAGTTCAAATTGACACAAATGAATTGTAAATTGTGAAGGTCATGTAAACCTTAAAAGTTTAGCTTTAAATTCTAACAAATTTAGTTGTTAAAAAATTATTATGAATTGATTAACTTCTTAAGTATCTAAAATCGGTTTTTAGTCATTTCCAACAGCATAATTACTACATATAAAATCCATTCACTTCACTATTGCTTTGGAACAGTGTACAAGTTTTCACGTTTTTATATTTAAATATTATTCTAGTTGATTCTTTTTATAAGAGTTTAATAACTAAATTACGTGATTTAAGAAAATAATCAATATGAGTTAAAAGTAATAAATGTGTAAGAAATAAACTTTTTTTCCAACTATGTTGTTATTTATAAGGGGCAAGTAAGCAAAAGAATATGGTAAACATTTAAATTCATCCAATATATAAAATGAATTAGAGAGAAATATGATGAAAACAAATTAAATGTTTATTAGGCTTTTATTAACCAATAAAAAAATCCATGTACTTTTAAGTTTAAAAATATAGTATATGCTGGCGAACGTTTTGCATAAGGAAACACCGGCCACATGAAATTTCTGAACGGCAGCCAAAATATCTGGTACAGGTTAGACTCGACCCGAAGAGGGGCCCACGACACCGTCTCGTAGTCCTCCTCCTCGTCGTTTTCCCGTGATGAGTGGTGGACCACAAAACCGTAAAGCGGAATCTCCCACATGATGGGGGTCCCGCCAAAGCACGTGGAAGTTCCTTATTCATTCAATTCCATTTCTCTTTCTTGCCCTTTTAACCTCTGGACGACAACAGTCTGAGGCTGCGTTTTCTTATCCAAGTGTCGTTTTGGACTCAAGTGGACGACCCTGTTTGGCGGGCGGGGCCTCCAAGCCTCCCATTAAGAAACCCAAAACGTTGCACCGGACCACCAGTTAACAAGATTCCGAATCTGAGGAGGAGTCATTCCTAAAATGTGCCCCCCCCTTTTTGTCGTATCATATTGAGAGGTAAATTTTGTTTTCCAATTAAATTTCCCTTAATTTCCATATAAATACGCGAGAATTCAAAGAAAATAGCTAAATATTTATGTCAATAAACAATAAATTGATTATACTTCTTATCATGCTTTTATATATGGGGTTAATTTTATGTTTTATATTTTGTTATTAATAGAAATAATATCTCATGTAACGAACGATGTTTAAAATCAAATAAATACATATATATATTATTTTTAAAATATTAAAATATATTTTTAAAACTTCTTATTAATAATTTTGTGTTAGGCATGCTTAAATCTAACTATAGGGAAGCTTCCTATTAACTGGGAAGACATTGGGTGATGACTCCTTTGAAGTGTATATTTTGGTTTCTCTTTACCAAGTTAGAGACTATTTGCTCACCCATTGTTACTAACACATCTAGTAAGCAAATTATGTTAATCAATTTTCTACCATTTTTTTTTTCAATAAATGTCATCCTAATTTATCCTTTTTTAACAATTATTGATCTTTTATCTCTTTTTAATTTGCATATAACCAGATGATAATATTCAAAATAAAACCATAATATTGAATAACAAGTTACTCCTCCAGTCTTAAACATAAGACCTTTATATATACTAGTATAAGAGTTTTATATTTAAAACTGAATGAATGTTAAATTAAAATTCACAAACATATCAAATGGGGCATGTTGAATTATTGAGTAGGTAAGATGTCCGATGTTATTATGGCACTGGTTTTTGGCAGTGTATAAACTAAAGTGCTTACATAAGGTGCATAATTAATAGAGGTGGGGGTAAGAGGAAGTACTATATATATAGGTATAGAATGAGTGTGAAATTGAGGGATCCTTTATTATCAAGGTTTCATCATGGCCACAAATATATTCTTCTTTCTTCCACAAAAACTAGCGAGCCAGCTTCATTCAAGTCGTACCTTGTCTCTACAACCTCTTAATTATCACAAGAAGAATTTTACCCCGCAAGGAAGTGAATAAATTTAAGTGCTAGGTGGAGTGATGAGGACCAAGAGCTCATCACCGTACCATTTAGATTTGATTTGGATGGTTCATATTGATTTTTGTTTACTTTTAATTTTTTTAAAAACATTATTTTAATATGTGCATAATCTCAAATGAAATAATTTATTAACCATTAATTTTTTTAAAAAAATAATTTTTTATTTTTAAATTATTAATTAAAAATTTTAAACCCGAATCATAGATTTCACGTCAAGTGATAAGTGGTATAATACTTACAAAAGTTATGTGAGAAAGAGAGAAACAATGGGGACCCATCGTTCTTTTTCCTTCCTTGTCAACACTTGCTCAAGCATTTTTCAAACTTACCAAACTGTATAAGGATCTTGTTCACACTTATTAGCATTTACTCAAATCTTGTTTAAGTTTGCTAAACCATACAAAAACCTTCCTTGTACTTGTTAACGCGTGTCCGAACTTTGCTTAATATTTCTTTGCACCACGTTGCACATGTGAACAAAAGATCTGACGTCCCTATCTTCTCACTCCATTTTCCACACATCACACTTGCATCAATAACTTCCTCAATTATCCTTAGTTTTTTTTTTAGTTCTATGGCTTGTATACATGCTAGCTATCATTAATATACAGTGCTAGTTGTATGAAATAAATGTATGAGATGAATTTTATCATATAACCTCAAAATTACTTATTTTAAACTGATGTTACGTAATCAAATACTCTTCTAGTCCTAAATATAAGACCCTTATACTAAAGGTTTTATATTTAGGACCAGAGGAGTATTAGACAAGTCTTGCGTTGGTAAGCGAGTTTTAGAAGCAAATATTCATATCATAATTCAATGTATATTAGTTATAAAGTCATAAATAATGTCGCTTTCAATTTCAAGTTTCTTACAATGTGAGTCAAAATATGGTTAATATATTAAAATTCGAACACTATATACATATTTGTCACTTTGTGGGCTCTCTACAGCCAATATGAGTGAATACAAATCATATCATCATCTGATATTAATTGTTTTGTTTACTCTCCCTCATGGGGGAAAAAAAAAGTTTTGTTAGCTCTCACTTCCTTTTGAACCTCTAGTTTTTATTTAAGCCCACCTAGAGTAAAGGTAGATTTGGGAAAAAGAACAGTTTTTGTTGGGGTTACCTTGTGTGAGGATCATCAAAAAGGCCCCTTTCTTTCTTCCTTCCTTCACTTGTTCTGATATTGAGAGAAACTTCTTCCCTTTGTTCTCTTTTTAGTTGTCAACATTGTTTTTTAAGGTCTCAAAGCGTTCCATGGACGGTTGTATTGTACATCCAAGTCTTAGAATTTGCACAGAAACCTTATTCCATCGTTTTTTTTTTCTTTTTTTTAAAGTTTTTTCAAAGGAAGGCAAAGCCTGAATTAGAAAATTACAAAGTAGGGCATCTGAATCACATCTTTCTGAACAAAAGCCCTTGTATATATTGAGGAGCTGTCTCAGATAGGCCCACGGCCCACTATATAATTATTGTAATGACCTTTTTTTTTCCAATTAATTATTATGATGACATGGATGATAAGAAAGATAAAATTAGTAGTAATAATCTTAATTTTTTTGCCACCATAGCAGCCGTAATGTTAAACTGAAATAGCATGAATACATACTCTCTAGTTCATCTTCTGGAAAGTTCTCATGATTTTATTTATAGATCGTTTTGCAAAATCCATAAGTGATTTGAGTTGGCGGGGTCAAGTTGCGGATCCATGGGATATACATCTGCCCTTGCGAATATTGATTATGTCAGATAGTAAGATATGGATATAACGGGTCTAACTGCCCAGGGAAAATGGCAAAGTGTTGTTTTCTATTTGGAAGGGAAAAAAAAAAAGAGAGGAGAAAATACACTTAAGAATGAGGATGTTGAAATAATTCATTTTCAGAGAGATCTGGTTGGAAAAAAGAAGAAGAAGAAAGTAAATCATTTAGAAAATAATGATTCGAACATTTAACGCTTATCTTGAGCCTGAAGTTTACAAAGATTTGACACCAGATCTTTACTAGTCTGATAATGGCAATAGCATGCACAAATTCTCCATTGACACTTGCAGCTTAATCTGTATATATTTTCTTCTAATGGTATTATGTTCTTTTTGCCCAAGAATAGAAAATAACTCTGAAGAACAGTTGGGAGCTGAAGCTCATAGATCATCTCAGCCAGATTATCGAAGTTGATGCAGAAAATGATGCAGAGACCAACTTCCGAAAGGTCACGGGTGCGTCTTACAGAAGAAATCATCAATGAAGATTTGATTTCGTTTTTTGTGGTAATAATAGTTTGCTTTTGAGATGGAATTGGCAGGGAAGCTGCACACTAGAAGCAGGGGTAAAAATCTACTCGGCAAGGGCGGACGCTGTGCATTCAGAGGCATACAAATTCCTCACCAGAATGAAGCAAGCTGATGTAGAATAAGAACAGGGTTCACCCCTCTCTTGTCATTTGGTTCTGCGATTTCATTAATGTGGGGTTACGATAATTCCATTTCTTAGCTTCCATGAGATTGTGGCTTACTTAAAGATCCTGATCTGACCATTTTTCCACTAGTATCAACCAAGATATCAAATTAATAGAAGATTTATTTAAATGGTGCTGAATAGACTCTAGGTTTTTTATGTACTTAACCCCAAATGTTGGGGATTAGTACTTGTTATAGTCATAAGTCATGTGATCCTTCTAGTTAACTATTTTGAGTACTTACAGTACTAGACTACCATATGAGAAAAACAGAGCAGACGGCATTTTGCTATGTTGCTTCTACTGGGGCGCTACTGAGCCGCAAAGTGCAAAAGTAAAGACACAACGATAAATAATGCGGCCTTCCAAGGGCAAGAACCATAAGGCTGTTCAATCAATCCAGGAATTACAAATGCTAGGTCATGAATGGCCTCTAACTCCATCACTGACCTCCGCGTGTAGCGGTAGGAAGAGGTTGAACAGCAGCTAGAGGGTTCACCTGGTACGAAAATGCAAGCTGCCATATATCTACCAATGCCCTCTTCACGGCAGTTAATTGCCTTCTCACAGTTCTTTTTACACTAGCTTGCTTCTTCTTCAAAACATAACATATAAGCAAGACCACACAACCAAGCATTATCTTCCCCTTAGATATGACAAAATAAGTATTGCCAAGCTTCAAATTGATAGAACGGAAGCACCAGAAACATGGCCCTATTCGTTCAGACAATCTTAGAATCGCTTCTTTTGGTCTGAACTTTCCATCGTCTGGGTGCTTGCCTTTTAAGGCATTGGGCAAGCTTTCACATGACTGTAGTTCCGCCGGAGAAAAAGCCTCATTATTATTTGCTGCTGATTGTGCAAGGGAAATCTGGGACGTGCTGGTAGATTTAGAGGAATGCATAGAGTGTAGCCTCCTCAAAATTCCGTGTCTTTTTTCCTCAGGCAATGGAGCTTTCTCAACCCAGGAAATAGCAAGGTCTACATTGTTTAGAACTGTCGCAAGAAGAGTGACAGCATAGACCTCAACAATTTCCACATACTTATCAATTCCTAGAACAATCTGTATATTATCCCCGACTTCACGCTCTAAGTCTGCTTCTGCTACGACAGTGTAGTATTGTTCACCCTCAAGAATCCAGCCATTAAGAAACTCTTCAAGGAATTCTCGAACGGCCAAAGGAGAACCGTCTGCGATTTGGAAGCAAGCCCCAGTAAGAAGAACTTGAGCAGGAATGAACTTTACCGACACAAAACACTGTCTGAGTTGATTCAGAATTTCAGATGTCCTGCCCAGTTCCTTTAACGACTGAACCTGCACCATACCAGTTGATTCCAGCATGTCGTACACTTGAGAAGCTTCTTCTTCGGTTGCCATGCCTCTACCACGTTCACGTAGACGCTTAAAGATGGATGAAGCTAATGACGCCGCTTCTTCGAACATGGAACAAACGAGATAGCTCTCTGCAAGTTCTATCTCTTTCCATATTGCAGAAGTAGTTGTAGCAGCGATAATTCCCATCTTCTCGAATTGAGTAATGGTTTAGGGTTTGATTCGACGAAAGTAGGCCAAGAATAAGGAAACGGGATTCAGCTCCGCTCCTTCACGCTTGTTTTGGTTTGTCGTTCCATTCACTGAGCGCTAATTAGGATGAAAATTTATCATCTAATGCGCCAGGGATGACGAAAGAAGTAATTACCTACTGGTGGAGCTATTTGAGGTTCCGACTGGAAAAGAGATTGAAATTTTCGAATCCGTCAATTCTTCCTCCTTTCCGTTGAAGATGCACTCTTCATCTTCTCCATCAAGTTCGGGTGCTCGGATTGGTGTTCAGCTTTTGACCTGCTTCTCAAGGCCCTTCCAAATTCGCTGCTTCTCTGCTTCTGGCGACGATGCGTTCAGATTCAGATCCCCGCTCCTTTACGGGAAGAAGTGCTCTTTCAGGAAAACGGTTTCAGGTGAGGAGCACTACGGACCGTCCATATCAAAATATGGGCCGTCAAGATTTAGCATTATTTTCTTTTTACCAAAATAGTATTATTTTATATTTTGTAATTTTGATAACTTGCTTTAAAGATAATTATCCACTCTTAAAAATGTTTTTTTTAATTTAAAAATTACAAAGGGAAATAACTTATAGATTTTAATTTTAGACCGCCCAAATTTTTGGACGTCCTGGATCTTATCGTGCCGCTGCCTGGAGGCTGGAGCACTGCAAGCATACTATTTCAGGAGAATGGCAGAAAGTATGAAACACATGCTTGTTTAGATTTTAATTACTACATGTGAAAATTTCAATTTCAAAGTCAGAAAGTAACCAACGATTCAGGAGTTAATTATATCATAAATTTGGGTTCTGCTAACTGCTCTGTCTCTCCTTTAATTTTTGTTTACAACTAAATTTAGTTATGATATTATATTTATTTTAAATTCTGTATTTATTAAAACAAAAAATTGATTAAAATATATAAAAATTTAAATTCAATCTGAACAATCTAAAATCGATTTGGATGGTCTAAATTACAATGAGCACTCTATGTTTATCATTGTGATGAGCATGGAATGTGTTTTCTTTGATTTTATGAACACAAACCTGTCCAATTTTAAATACTTCATTTGAAGCTTTCGATAATAATGCACCCATTTTAGATCCTTTTATCCTTGCATACTCACTTTTTAGATTATTTTACTGGAATTTGATGAGTCCCTTAATGGTTCATGCCCAATTTGAACAGTATGATTTCAATTCTTGATGGGCAGTGACAAATAGTTTTCTTAGTATTCCACATGATGAAGAAAGATGCTTGTTATTTTTGAGTGTCAAAATTTCAGCATGTGATAATTCCACTCTTTCTCCCCTCCTCTCCTCCTTTAGTTTTTTCTATGGGAAACAGGCATTCTTTGGACAGTCAATTCACTTCTGTTTCCAATAAAATACTATCTCTGGTCCTAATTATGAGATCTTATTTTTAGATTATAAATAAAGTTTTATAATTAGGACCGGAGGTAGTATATGTTACCCTGATTAGATAGAACATGGTTCTAGTTCTAGTCAATGCTCCAAGCTGATTTGCATATCCTGCAATAACACGTAACTGGGGTTTCTTAATCTTCACTCTTCCTTGTTTTGATTTGGACAAATGGAGGGGAGGACTAATTCACTTCATGCTTTCCATTTAAACATGGCTTTTGTTCTTTTGCGCTTCCTGATTATTTTTGTGTATATGCATATCCTTCTCTCCCAAGAGGGTAACAAGTAGTCACAATTTAGGCTATAGTTTTCTTTTTTCTTTGTTTTCTTTTTTGGGCAAACCTTAGTGCATAGTTCTCTAATATTTTATCAGAATTTAACTTTTTCCCTTCATGACTCGTTATGGAAGCTGTTGGCATTAGTTTTATTGATGAATATTAACTTTGGTTTTAGAAATACTTCATAGTTCTTCGCTGGCAGAAAAAATTGCTGATGTTGATCACATCAATGGTAGTAATTGCAAGTGCCCCTCAAAACCTGGGTTAGATTTGGACAAGAAGATGCACACTTAACTTTGTTCGTTTTTCATTGCTTATACAGTTATACTGAGACTACCGTATAGAACTTATACATGTGGTTGTTGCAGCTATCACCGTTGGCAACACTGGAATCTTCCTTTGAACCTCTTAATGTTAAGAAGTTTGATGGTTATTGTATTCATATGATTTTTATTTCTCACCATTTCAGTTTTATTGTAACATTTTGTAATCTGTATTTCATATCCTTCCTCCCAGTGGCCGTTACGGCGGCTCCTCTATATCATCAAACCTCTTTATTATTTGATAAGGGTGGAATCATGAGTCTCTTATTGAACAACCTTGGAATATATGAAGGATGCTGTTTGCTTTTTGATTCATTTGAAGTTCCGGGGAAATACAAGTCATATTCACAACGTATTGATGCTTCAGATAAAATTGATCTTTCCTTCGCTAAAGGTGTAGGGCTGAGACACTGGTTAGAAAAATTTTGCTTTGTATATTGTAAAAGCTGTGATTGATTTTCTTCCAATTTTTTTGGTAATCAATAATTCCCTTACTATTATGGTCCTATGATAGAGTCAATTAAGCAGATGGTTATGAAGATGGCAACAAGGACTAAAATATCTCCCACTCTTCAGGATATTTTTACCCAATTAGATGAGCACAATCATGGGTCATTTTCAACAGAGAATTTGAGTCAAGCACCAGAAAAAAAGAGCTGATGCATTTAGTAACAAGGAACCTGATTTTGATAGTGGTATGCTTGGAAACCATTATGCAAACTTTGATGATTTTGATTAGGCAAGTGCTGTAAATGAAAGGTCTAACTCTTTGGATTCTGACTTTCAAGGATTTCTGTGGGTATGTTTTGCATGATTACATCTTTCATTGGATAGTTTTTGGCCAGATCTTTTGGTGGAGAGTTGATCTGCACATTAACACGTTACTTATGAGTTTCATGTTTGCATTCTTCACTGTTCTCTTTTCTCTCACAAGGTCTTGCTAAAAATATGATAAGGTCTCCAAATCAGTCTTTTATTTGTGTAGTATAATGACCGCTGTGCATTTTACAAAGAAAATATCGATGGCAGCTATGTGCTAATATCTATGTTTTTGTTACAGGTATTGGGAAATACTTCTAAACAGAATGCTTGGGCAGGTCCTGATCACTGGAAGTACTTGTGGAGGTTCAAGAGCATGCATGCAGCATTCACAGTTTTTTGTTTGCATTACTTGTTGTTATAGATTTTGCTTCCTTACACCCCTATAATGTTGCTCTTGAGAATGATCCTGGTTCAGAATGTGGACCAAACCTCACCACTAAGAAATCAAGGAACAAAAATACTTTAGATATTGTTATTCAATTTATGGAATTTTCAAACAAAGAGATGCCAAATATCTTTTCTCCTCCACAAAATCCCAGGTCTACACTGCTGGCTTCAAACCGAAAACCACCAAATAAAAAACTTCAAGAAGATTGCCATTATCATCCTCAGGATATTGTAAGGTTGTTTTTCATCCAAATGTCACGATGAGTAGTTATGTTGATGACAAGAATTGTATGTTTGTAAAATGCTTCTGTTTTGTACTTCTAGGAGTAATCTTGATTTCTACTCTCCTGTATATTTATTGGTTTTTCTGAATAAAATTTTCTACACCAAAAGGGGAAAAATTATGTGTAGTCTATACATGTTTGATTCATGATGCTTTATTTCATGCACTTCACTCACAAGAAAGTTATATTAGGTTGGACTGTTGTTTCATGCAAGTTAACGACAAAATCTTGTTTTTCCGTTCCAGTTCCCAGGGAAGAGAAGAATAAATCCATCAGGTATAAATTTCCATCTTGCAGCTTAGGGAGTGCGCTCTAATCAGCAATAATGGGCCATCAATTTTAGTAATATCTTTGTTACCATGGTATGTCTAGATCACATGTTATTGTTAAGAGACTGCCATCTCAGCAGACTCTAGAGACTTATTCTAGAAGACAAAAACGTGCCAGAACTTGCGAAGTGGCTCAGGAAGCTGATTCTTGCTTTGTATATTACGTCTTACAATTATGTCTGAGTCATGTCCACCTATAGTCCACCTCGTTACACGTTTGCATCAGCATAGTACTTTGTGCGTGGATGTCCTGTTTAAGGCAGTAATTCTAGTCTCTGTCTAACGTCCTTGATAAAGTATGATATGCTGGCTGTAAGAACCTCGAATAAATATATGAACTTGTTTCTTTCAGAAATTCTCCACCCTGCTGCTAAAGAGTATTGTTTTTCAGATTCTGGTACTCTACCCTTTATCAGACAACCCACACACAAAAGAAAATCCTCCCATCTTACCATACCTCTACCAGTTGTGGTTATATTTCCTACTTCGAGATTCTATAGTTTTTGCAATGACAAAAGATCATGGATCTCCAACCCATTGTTTTAGGAACTCTCGATTAAAAAACACAAGGCGAATATTGGCTTGCTCATTTCTAATTTCAACCTTGTGACCCAACTCTCCTGTTTCTCATATAGTAAGGCATAATGACTGAGGTAGTGGTTCTGGACATTCCTATTGTTTTTGTAAGATTTGTTATCTTACTGATACAACTCACAGCATATTTTTTTCCCTATACGATTGTCTGCAGAGAGGATATAACATTCTTATGACGTGGCCATTACTATTTGTTCCAGGTGAAAACTATTGGCAACAGAGCAGTGATCGAGTGCCACACTGGGACCATAAGAGTGCATCTGATGATCATCGTGATGACATGCATGTTGATAGTAGTGGTGAAGTCAATGATGAACTTATCTCCCACCCTTGCCAGTTTTTTTTTTTTTAATTACAATCCCATATAATTTTCCCCAGTTTTTATACTTGGCATCAAGTGAGTCAGGCCACCAATGTGAATGGTTATGAACTGATTTTTTCCCCTCTTCCGCTCTTTTGTCTGCCGTAATTTTTTTCAAAGCAAAAGTCGTTCATGGGTCCCTGGAGGAATGTCTTCGGAGTTTGAAATTTCGACAAGTTGTGAAATGCGATATTCATTTTTTCCCTTTTGAAGAAAGGTTTTAATTTCAGGCCAATGGTAGCTTTGAATATCATCCGCATGCCTTCTAGTTGAGAAACTTGGGCAATATATAATTTATGCTAGCTTTATCACGTGTTTATAATCTCCCCACCATCTCTATGTTTTCCCCCTTAATTTGCGTTTCGTTTTGTTACTCACGTTCATGGACTGCATTCTTCAGGTAAAAGAAATTGAGATTCAGTATGAGGAAACTACTAAACCAGTTGACGTACATGCTTTGAAGAAGTGGCTTTGGCATCACATGATGGATTCCAGAGAAAGCACTGAGTTGGTAATATCCGTCAACAATCTAACTTCTGTTTCCATTTATCTTGTTCTGTTGTGCTTATATCTGCCATGTTTCCATTGAGAGTTTTAGTTATTTTCTTCCATAATCTTGATTTGCCTTCAAAACGATGGTTTTGGTGGGATATGCTCTTGTTTCTTTTGGTGGGCCTATCTGTATTTATATGGGTTTAACAACCCACATTGTACCATGAAAGACAGAGACTAAATGGCGTCATAGGTTATGGTTAGTTGTTATAAGTTAAATTTTAACATTCATTTGTGAATATAGATAAATATGTATATTTTTTTTCGAATAAACCATTTTATATTGTTTTGTTACATACATATAGTTGCATGTGTGTTGTGACTCCATTTGTATTTCATAGAAGTGTTTAGGAATGATTAAACTGTGGCATCAACATCAACAAAGTTCTTTTCCATGAAGTGTTGCAACAACTCATATCTTGGTAAAGAACTAATAGATACTTATAATTT
This sequence comes from Neltuma alba, assembly GCF_004799145.2. NCBI lineage: Eukaryota > Viridiplantae > Streptophyta > Magnoliopsida > Fabales > Fabaceae > Neltuma > Neltuma alba. The sequence goes on along the minus strand of NW_021632854.1, from coordinate 4,814 downwards.
GTGGATATGAGGGGTAGTAAATTCTTAAGGTACGCCTGGAAGCCAATATGCTGATTGAACCCATCAAAGAAGAATAACCAAGATAAGAGTTTGTTTTTAGTTCACTAGATTTTGAAATTACCAAGACATTTGTTCTTATAATTTTTTTTCCCCTTGTTGTCAGGTACATGATGGCACTATATCTTTCAAGTATCCGTCAGCCTCGCTTCCAAGCAATGATTCTGATGCTGTAGAAGCAGAGGATATCTCTCCTCACAAGTGCTTCATCTGCCTTCTTCATTTGGCCAATGAACATGGTTTAATCATCAATGACTGCCCAGAGCTGGACAATCTCATCATATGTTTTGTCTTAAGTATACGTTACGTAAAGTAGCTCTTTAGCTCAGCGCTGTATTGAAAAGCGTGTTTGTCATCCTTGCTTATCTCTTCATGAGTTACTTATCATTTGTAGACTGGAAGTCTTTAATTTTGAGCCAAAGTGCTTCATTATCCATGGACGTCACCTCATGGCATTGCAAGGTGACACATTACAATACCTGCAGGTACTTGGCTTTCAGTTTAAGCTTTCTTATAGTTGTCTTGGATGAATCTAGTTTAGTTTTTTGTACGGAAAGTTCTGGTCTGGGGCTAGTGATTTGGGTTGCACAAATGCTTCTAGATTGTTCGTTGTTAATATGATGTGGGATTATTGCTGTTGCAGTAATGTAAATACGTTGACTTGTCACACAATTGTGTCTGATGTATATGCAGCTATTGCAATGTAAGTATCCTTTAAGAATCCTCCTCATTTTATTTATCAACCAGGATCGAAGTGCCGTAGGCCTAAGTTTCCATTGGACACATAATAATCAAAGGTGGAGAATACAAGTGATTTTATAGCCTCTCTAGAACAGGAAGCCATTCCTTTCACTACCCTTTATCTCTGTGGACATAAAACAATTAAAAGATTGGCTTGCTGAAGGAAATGCGGTTTGGAATGGACGGTTCATAATTTATTTGGCAGATACGAACAATTCTATTATGTGGAGGCAAGGTTGGTGAGCTTGTGCTGCATAAAACATTTCGACTGTAAGATTAGAACATGAAAATTCTACCAACTCTGAACTCTTCTGATTAAGGATAAGCTGAGGTTTCAGCTAGATGCTATGATATAGGTCAAATATATTATATTAAGTCTCTGTCAAACCCACCTCAAAAGCCAAAAGAATTTTTTTTTTCAGCCCAGTAAGAGAAAAAAGGTGGAGAATATTTGTTCCACCTCATGATCATAAAGGATAATGATTCTTTACTCTGCTGTGGCGCCAAAAGGATAAGATAAACAGAAAAAGGAAGAAAGACATCTTGGTTCATCTTAATGATCTTAACCGTCTTGGTTCATCTTTGTCTTCATTAAATGGACTGTCTGATGTGGAGCGACGGCCTTTTTTAATTGTCTTTTTAGATAATGCAATTGAAATAGATAAACATAGCATATTTGTGAAAAAGGGAGGAGGAAGAAAGAGAAAAGAAGAAGCCGTGGGTACATCTTTTTCTTAGCTGTGCATAGGGAGTATGCTAGAGTTTCACCTGTAGGACTGTACCTTGTGATATTCTTTTTTCCTCCACTTTTTCTGCTGATGTAGATATCTTTTTTCCAAACCACTTTGTCCTTCTAGGAGACATTTGTCGTCATTAATATATATCATGATACTATTCTAACTACTCATTTTAAAAATGATTTACCATTGACTCAACTCAAATTCCTCTTCACAAGCCAGTTCATTTTAAAAAAATAATCATCCGATCCTTAATATAAACTCAATTATTGAGTTAGTTTTGATCCTAAATATAAGATTCATTTATCATATTTATCAGTTTTCTCTAAATTACTTCTATAAATATTCCCTCACCATAATCAAGTAAAAGAGAGAGAGGAGGTATTAAGAAAATGATTATGGTGTTTTAGGAAAAATGTGTCACATTTTTTATAATTAACTAACTTACCTAACTTCCTTAATCTAATCAAATTAGTTAAATGAGTCTTATATTAAAGATCGAAGGAGTAATAATATTGTCTCAGGTTTCTATCAAGCCAGTGTAATTATTGGGAATGAGTTTGGATGCTCATAAGTCTTGAGCAACCCAGCGCTGATCTGGATGGTCAGATTTAGTTTTATTTTTATTTTTATTTTTTCAAAATAATTATTTTAATAGGTATAGAATAAAAAATAAAAATAAATCTTAATTATCATTATTTAAAAAATTTTTTCTATTTTAAAATAATTATTTAAAAATATTAAATCTAGACGTCCAGATTAAATCTGGACAGTCCAAATTGCTCATCAGTGATGAGTGCTGGGTGCTCCTCCCTTGATGAGCACCAAAACCGGACCTGTAATAATTGTTATGTCTTGGGTTGAATACTTAATGATAGATACTTCATTAATATTTAAATTTTCAAAAATCAAAATATCTTGTATTCCTCACCTCTCACATCCAATTTCCCTAGGGTTTCAAAAATGCTCTACCTACCACATGCGGCCTATTCTCTTTCACCCTAGATGCTTCTAGACAAGAAAGCAATGAAGATATAGTAAGTTAATACTCTTAGATTTACAAGCTAGGGAGCACACACTAGTTCAATCAAATATGAAAATAGTATTAAAAAAAAAAAGAACCTTTGCAATTACGTTAATGTGGCGTTGCAGGTGAGAATTAAACACAATAACAATATCTTGCCTCAACGTTAACAATTCACTTACTGGAGTACCTCCAATTGCTGGGCTGTGTGAAGACTTTACTTGGTGGTCATGAATTCAAAAGCTGGTATCTCATATCCAAGCAAAACTGAAGAGCCCAAAAAATAAAATTTAAAAAAAGATCATATGTGCAAAATTTGAATCTTAAAAGTGCAAAGTGTACTTGTCAAGAGAGGCAAAAACTGTTCTGAGTCTCGGAAAACCCTTCATCAAAAATTAAAAAAAAAAATGACCGTAAAAATAGAAGGTGGGTGGACTTTTGTGGAAAATGGGAGTATACTTTCACCGACCTTATCAAGCAGCGTCCAATAACATTCAGATAAATTTTTCGTCGTCTTCATTAAAAAGCAGAAATTAAAAAAAAAACGTCTATTTTATCTTTGTTTTTAAAATATATTTTCTAAATAGATATGTTTAGAAAATCAATGCATTACATCTATCTAAATCGAAACCACAAAAAAAAAAAGAAAGGAAGAGTGCCATGAGAGTAAAGAAATTACATACACATACATACATGCATATATGATATATATATATATATTATCTATAGTTTTTACTTTTTAATCACTCCTCTGTATCATTATTACAGAAAATCTCTCAATATATATTAAAAAAAAAAGGAATTGATAGTACAAGAAGCTGTATCCCAGTCCACGACATTCCCTCTTGCTTCCATGTTCTGTTGTCCACTTTGCTTCCCTTATGGATAGTTTAATTTTTCGACTTGCCAGGCATTCACAGTCATTATCGTGTCATTTTACTGTGCTAATGCTCAGCACTCTTGATGCACATAATTAGGGAGATATTTAGGGTGTAGTTTACTTTAATTTGATTTTTTACTTATCAATTAATTATTTATTAATACTTATTTTGTAGTTAGTGGGCAGTTACCTTAACCCTGCTCCTTATTTTGAGATCTCATTTATTATTTTTAATTTTTGTAATTAGTTTAAGATACATGCTTTTTTTGGATTTCATTTTACGACAAACTTCATATTTGACATGTTTTCTTCTGTCGGCTTCCTTTTCTCAGGTGTCTTTTTTTCCCTCTCATTTCTCTCATTTTCTTTTCAATTTCCTGCTTTCCCTTCCGTTTCACATCAACTCTTCTAGATTATTATCTCAATCTATTTTATTCTTATCCCAAAAATAAAATGACAGTGCAAGAAGTGGGATCCTAGTCTATTACTTTCCCTCTTGCTTCCTCCTCTTGTCGCCTTCCTTTCCCTATTGGTTAGGGTCATCATCTTGTTTATGATGATTGACTTGGTCAACATTTCCACATTAAAAGTTTGAGGTCTCTTTCTGTATATAAATATGTGGGTGTGTCCCCAGAACCTCACTCTTATTTCTATTACTTCCTACCACCACCACCACTACATCTTGTTGATCTTTCTGATATTTCTCATCACACCAGAAGCCATGGCAAAGTTTAACAAGTACCAAGTTCTGATGCTGCTTGTGCTGGCTCTTCTTCTCTCTATCACACCCTTTTTGCCTTCCTCTATAAAGCCTACCTTCCTTTACTTCATCGTCAACCTCCTCATCATTTCACTTGGAGCTGAAGCGGGTTTTCTTTCAGCTTTTCCGAGGCCTTCTTCTTCATCTGAAGACAAGAAATTTTCTGCTTCTGTTGCATCCATTCCTGAGAAAAAGGAAAGTTCCGCCTCGGCCAGTGGAAGTGGAAGTGCTTCTTTTTCAGAATTTAGTGAAAGAAAGAAGCCAAATAATAAGATTGTTTTTGAAAAGTTTGAGAAGGTGAAGAAGAGTGCTTCAATGCCGAGCCTTTTATTGTTAGGAGAAGCAGGAACCATGGAGGAGGAGGAGGTTTGAAGAAGAAGAGGTTGGAGGAATCAGTGGCCAAGAGCTGTTTGCAAAAGCTGATGCCTTCATTAGGAACTTCTATAAGCAGTTAAAGATGCAGAGAGATTAATCTTTGGAAGATCCTATGAGTATAGTTTTTAGTGTAGTATTATTCTTGTGCCTGAGCATGATAAATCCAGAACAAATCATCCTAGATACTGCAGTGATAGAATACTTTTGCAGAGTACCAAGTTGATAATAAAATCATCTTTT